>NC_090320.1:219521803-219842838 GCF_040869045.1 Eurosta solidaginis
CCCTGCAGGTGTTATACTGTTCCAAGCCTCTACGATGCGTTCTTTGATGATTTTATGTTCTTAAATTTCACAGACTTATTCAATAATATTCAAATCTGGGCTTTGGTATCGTGTCTTTAATTGTCTTGGGGTATAGTAAAGCAGCCAGTCTTTAATAATATCTACCTAGCTCCAAATAATCCACCGATAGTTTCAAATTATCTTTCAATAAATACTTGTGTCTCAAGCGATTCATATTAGCCCTAATGTGAGTCTACCAACTCCAGGAGGCGCAACAGCTCCTCCAAACCATAACTCTGCCGCCACCATGCTTTACACTTGCTTTACACTTGATACCAAATTCTTTCTTTTCCTCCACACTTTTATTTTTCCATCGCTATCGAAAAAAATGAACTTTGACTCATCAGTAAACCAAAGCTTTTGCAAAAAATTCGTCTTTTCCTATGTACTTTCGCGACCTCGAGCGGTTTAAGGGTTTTTTCAGGAGTTGGAGGGTCTTGCGTGGTGTCCTGCTTATTCAGAGCTCTTTGAACTGTTCTTTGGTGGACACAATTACATGATGAGTTTGTATATTTTCGTTTAGTTTTGGAGCAGAAACTTTTGGAAACTATCTCGGCGAGATAGTTTGCTTGGGCGGCCACTGTGCTTCTTATTTTCGGTAGAACGACTATTATTAAAGTTTTCAACAATGGTCTGTACTATTGCTCGGGTCATATTAATATTTTCGCAATTTCATCTTATGACCTATTTTCTTTTCTGTGCTATACAGCCGAATCTCTTACGTCAACCGTTATTTACTTTCTAGAACGCATTTTTGATGCACCTAAACATCAAACCGCACCTAAATTAAATTTTAACAGAGTAGAAAACATAGAAAAAGGATTCAACCTACTTACTTACTTAATTGACACTTAACCGGCTATGACCCTTCAACAAGTCACTTTTTCGCTCTGCCAACTGGTGCAATTTGGTCATACCAAGGGAGCTTAAATCGTTGCCTATACCTGGTCTTTCAAGCGGAGTGGGGGCCACCATCTTCTTCTGATTCCATAGGCGGGCTCGGTTAAAAAAAACATCGTTTTCCTTCCGCATAAAATGACCTAGTCAACTTATCCGCTGCGTTTTAATTCGCTGGACTATGTTGATGTCTGCGTAAAGCTATCATTAAATTTCTTCGGTACCATCGCCATCGCGTAGAAGTCCATAAATCTTTCGAAGAACTTTTCTCTCGAACACTCCCAGAGCCATTTCATCTGATGTTGTGATAGTCCATTCTTCTGTAGCATGTAGCAAAACAGGTACTATAAGTGACTTTTAGGGCATGATTTTGGTTTGCCGAAACAGGAATATACTTTTCAATTGCCTAACTAGTCCAAAGTAACATTTATTGGCTAGACTGATTCTTTGCTGGATTTAAGATCTGATTTAGTTGTTAACATAAACATGATGGTTTCCAAATAAATGAATTCTTTTACTATTTCGATATGATGGCTGCCAATAGCAGCGAAGTTTCCAAGGCGCAAATGCGCTGACTCTTTGCTCGATGACGGCAGGTACTTCGTTTTGTCCTTTCCACTTCTGCTTTGAGTAAGCAAAACTTACGGCGGGGGTATTCAGGCCGACGATATGTCATCGCCATACGTCAATAACTTCACGCCTTTTTTAATTCTGAGTGAGCTGATGGTGTTGCTGAACGTCATTTTGAACAGTCGTATAAGATTTGCGGGGAAACCAAATTCAGACGTAGTGGCTTACAGGCAACTCCTTTCGTGCTATCGAAGGCGGCTTTAAAATCGAATCGGTGATGTGTGTCAATTCTTTTTCGGTGTTTTTTTCCCCAGATTTGGCGCATTGTAAAAATCTGGTCTATGATAGATATACCAGGGCCCGTATTATGTGTTACGATCCACGATTTAAAGTCACGTCTTAATCACAATAGCTATGAAATGGTCGATCGTTAGATCCGTAACTTATTATAATTTTCTGAAATAGTTTGACAGTTGCATAGTTATGGCTTCAGTGAGAATATTTTTCAGTTACTGATCGTCCAGGTCTAAAGCCTCGCTGATAAGGTCCAATTAGATAGTTCACGATGGGCTTCAATCTTTCGTACAATACATTTGACAGGACCTTATATAAGATATTAAGAAGACTGATTCCGCGATAGTTGGTGTAGTTTGCAAGATTCTCTTTCTTGTGGACTGGTGCTATATGTACACTTTTGTGAACGCTAATATTGCGGTTTTTACCATAATTTTGTTGTTTTATGTTTAATAGCAGATTGGTTTTAGGGTGAACGATTAAAACAATTTTCGTCTTTTCTAAACAACAAAATTAGGGGGTGTATGTAGACTTCTGTCCGTCTCTGTATATGTACATATATTTTTTTTTCCCAATACTCGTGGCTATCAATGCATTTCCATATATGCATGTACATATGAGCCCTTGATTTTGAAAGTGGTCTAAGTCATATTTTCCTTGTTTCGAGATAATTAGAGTTTTGCGTTATAAAGGATTGAAAAATATTTTTGCACTATGGAAAATGATTTTTCGACAGTAAAGTAGTGCCAACAAACAAGAATTTATTATGGTTGTGAAATTTATTACCATTTTTAACTGGAAATGTGCTTTTGAAAGGTTGGAAATGACTTAGACCACTTTCAAAATTAACAGAATGACTTTATAAATGACTTATACCAAGGAAACATTTTAATTAGTAATTAACATTTTATTCAAACTCATTTCATTATAACAAAGTAAATTATTTGTTATGACATATTTAGGGAAGTGAAGTGTTTGTGAAAAATTGGTGGGATATAGGGTAGTAAATCCATCATATATTTATGTTTTTCTTTTGTTATTGGTCTAATAGTTGTGTATAATGGAGGCAAATCAATATTTGCATATATTCTAGGTCTTCCTTTTTTAGGTGAGAGGTCTAATATTCGGAATTGTCATCCAAGGAAGTTTTATAAAACATCTTATATGGAGATTTTTTTAGAAATCTGATCCATTGAATTTTAAGCCAAGACACAGCTTCTCCATTGGTGTTTTTCTTTCTTTTATTCGTTGAATCTTTAAGTTTTTTTGTCGAAATAAAATTTCTCTGAGCCATTTGTACCACCAAAAATGGGTTTTTCTTTTTACATACTTCTATTAAACTATAATAATGCTCAGGTATGTATAAATAATTTGATTTTTTAATTTTAGTTTCTATTAAACCAAAATCCCGATCATTTGGCAAAAAAGAATGGCCGGATACCATAAATTTATGATCAACAGTTTCAACATTATTATCAGATGACTGAACAATTTTTAACCAAATTAAAGCTATGTTGATGTTACGATTTTGTCCTGTGCAGGCACTGTAAGCTATGACATGCTTTTTAGTGGTAATGTCCTGAACGTGCTTTAAGATGCAAGACGCAACTTCCTGTGATCCCCTTGAAGCGATTGTTTCATCCCATACCTACATTTTAGCATTTTCATTGTGGAAATTATGAAACCCTAAATTGTATACATACATGTTGCGCTTATAATAAGCTACCGAGACAGAAAGTTTTGGGTAAGAAAGTGCTTTCTGTAGATCAAATGTGAAACCGTAATATTCACTCGGGTTATCTTTTGCTCTTTGTATGTCTTCTGTCAAACTTTTTCTAACCTGTTCGGCACTGTTAAGATGGGAATCATGAATTTCCATAAGATGCAACTTCTCGTCTTCGTTACTGGATGCTTCTATTTTTAGTTTTAGTGAATCACACTTTTGGCAAGTGTCTTTGCGAGGAGTATGAAAATTTAAGTTGAACTCCGTATTGAAAATTTTCCTGTAAGTCCACTACTGCACACGTGGTGTATTATTTTCATCACATTTTTCTACATACAGCTCATACATTTTTCGAATATCTAAGTCAGCACTTAAATACTTTCGACCTGAAGTGTGATGTGATCTCGTGTAATGGCTCTCACATGCTGGAAAACTCAGAATATGTTCTCGTACCACTTTAATTTTTTCTTCATCTGTTTTTCTCGATGAACCAGTCATTTTGCCACGTAAATCCATTCCAGGGGACTTAGCATTTAAGGCACGGCTTAATCTTCCGTAAGATATTTTAAAAGTATCCAAAAAAAAAGTTCTACAAACAGAAACTTCTGACATCCGTAAATTTATATGAAACTTATAACTACATTTTCTCATGTATCCTTTGTTATTTCTGGGTCGCCTTTGCTTTATTAATAGTTTTCCAACCAAACCATGCAGAAACAAATTCTGTTTTTCGAAACTTGCTAATTTCCAAAATGCATCAAAATTAGCTTTCCTGTCTTCATATCCAATTGCATTTATACATTGTTTGGAACAAAGGCAATATTTATTTTCGAAAAGTTTGCCACTCACAAACTTAGAGTTTTTTGTTTCATATTCCTATTTCTCTTAATTTTTCTTAAACTTTGTGCATAATTATGTTGATTTCGGCTCCTCTTTCTTGATTTCATGTTAATTTCTTCCATTTGTAGGGGTTCCGAATTCACTTTTAAAGTATCAGTTGATTCATCTGAAGACGATATTACTCTTATTCGTTTCCATTTCTTGGGAACATTACTTACACTTCTTTGCAGGATAATGTCTACAATTAACTATATATAGAACATTTTTACATTTTAAGGATTACTTGATCATACCTGAATCGTTATCTGAAGGCATTACAAAATTACTATTTATTTTCCAAAATTTCTCAACATACTGACTTAGACCACTTTCAAAATAAACAGTTTCTATATTTTGGCCACCGTGGTGTGATGGTAGCGTGCTCCGCCTATCACACCGTATGCCCTGGGTTCAACTCCCGGGCAAAGCAACATCAAAATTTTAGAAATAAGATTTTTCAATTAGAAGAAATTTTTTCTAAGCGGGGTCGCCCCTCGGCAGTGTCTGGCAAGCGCTCCGATTGTATTTCTGCCATGAAAAGCTCTCAGTGAAAACTCATCTGCCTTGCAGATGCCGTTCGGAGTCGGCATAAAACATGTAGGTCCCGTCCGGCCAATTTGTAGGGAAAAATCAAGAGGAGCACGACGCAAATTGGAAGAGAAGCTCGGCCTTAGATCTCTTCGGAGGTTATCGCGCCTTACATTTATTTTTTTTATTTATTTATATTTTGTTTAACAACCAAAAAATTCATTCAATTTTACGAGTTAATTTTCATGGCATACCGCCAATCTCTTCAGATTATGTTATTTTATTATGGTTAGATAACAAGTAGCTGATAAACTCGATTTTTAAAAATTTTGACTTAGACCACTTTCAAAATCAAGGGCTCATATATAATTATGTGATAAAATTTAATATGACACTAAAAATTTATTTATGCTTCATACTAACCAAAATCGGTCTCATTTCGTGTGGTATGCCATGTTCATTTGTATCAGTGCCCGTTTGGGCGATTTGGTCATTTTCCGATTTTAGCCATTTCAGCACACAACACTCTTTACTAGTTGCAATAGCGATTATGTAAGCTATTGATATTTTGGTAACGGTGTTTTCGGTGTATGCATAAATGTAGTGTTGTGCTACTGATGATTCTAAATGCTAAATAACAAGCTGGCATTCTGCCAAGCGAGCGTTAAATTAACCTACAAAATTGCGCTCGGGGACTAGAGCAAATAATTGGTCAACCAGGAAATATTTGCCGGTATCGCTTTTTGTGTTGTTGCAAACAAAACCAAGTGATAGAAATTTCGGCATTTTACGATATTTATTCATAATGGCTATGCATTGTTAAATATTTTGTGGTTTGGCAGCATTTTCGATATATAAAGTACATTGCATGCATTTTTTTGGGAGTGAAAATTTTGCTATAGAAACATTAAACGACACAAAAATTTTACAAAGTGGTGTAAAACTTTTTTTTTAGAAGCTATAATTGCAAAACAATTATCATTAATTGGTATGCTATTCCGGAAAGTTTTATTATACAATTTTACAAGCAAAGAATTTTCTGATCAAAGTAAGAGCACTTTGGAGCAAAAATTGTTTTTTCTTTTCTATTCTATTTCCTTTATATTAACTCGGTTAACTGTTCGTCCGCATATTCAATACAAATCTTGCAATCCATTTTTAAGTAAATTCCTACAAACGTGAAGCTTAAGAGATAGGTTAAGACACCGTGACGAAGGAACAAAAGAAAAAAATTCCGTTAGGTGGCACACGGATCGAAATAATTAGATGAGAATTTGGAAATTTGAAACCGGGTTTTAAGTAACTTCTCGGTAAGCTAGAGAATTCAAATTTTGAACTGAAGTCAGAGGCCGTTGACAGTATTAAATATTATAATATAATACATTAAGAAAAATCGTATGAAACAGGGGGATCTCCGATGAATTTTAAAGAGACTTCCCATTGAGCTACAATCTTTGTAGTTGAGAAGTCGGTGACAATACATAAAAGGGAAGATAAACTCCAAAAGGTGGTGCAAGGATCGAGATATTCAGAAATCACGTCCGAATTTGGAAAATTTTGGGGTTAAGTTGAAAAATCGTTGTAAAACGAAAGAAACAAGTTCAAAACAAGTAAGGAAGGCTAACTAACAAGTAAGGAACGGGTGTAACCGAACATTACATACTCAACTGCCAAATTACAGCTTGCAAAACTTTTGAATTACCTTCTTTTAAAAGTGGGCGACGCTATGCTCAGTGGCGGATCTAGATGGGGCGCTATGGGTGCTAAAGCCCCCCCCCCCCTCCGTTCGAACTAAGTCATTACGTGCCAGATGGAGGTATCATACGTGCGAGTTACGTGCATTTTGCACGTAACGGCATACTGAGGACACACGGTATTATTTTAAATTTTTTATGCCAAAAATTTTCTACTGTGAATATTTTTAACAAATGCATCTCGCATTTTTTACAGAAATTTAATTAAACTCACTTTCTTATGGTTAGGAAGCTCTGAAAGTTGAAATAAATGGCACAGACTGATCTACTCGTTAAAAACTTAACAGCATATTGTCAGGCCCGTCCTTACTTGTTATAATTCTATTTATATTTTTTAAAAGTAAAAATACGCTAAGCAAGCAGTAATTACTTTGTTTCGCCAAATATAAGAAACAATTTAACGCCGGCACAAATGGCTCGTCTTTTCATCGAAACAACTTTCATCACTTTCATCGCTTTCTTCATTTTCGAAGTTTTCTGCTGTTGCTGGCACTTGCTTTTTTATTAAATATATGATAAAAAAATTCTTTAGTGGCGTTTTATGTAAAATATTTCCTTATCTTTTCATTTCTACGTTGTGTAAGTGATGCCACTTGATAATCGATTAATGTTTTATTATCAGCTGATTACCAAGCTGACACATCATCATAACGAAAAAAATAAAATAAAATTTCGATGTCATTTGATACACACATTACAAGTTTCACAGTCCGAGTTGTCCAAATAGATTTGGAGCCAAAAAAGGGCAAACATTTTAAAGAGGGCCAAAAAGAGGGCTAGGGGCTAAACCCGAATTACAGAGCTACAATTTACTGCCCTTTCCTGGACTACATGATTTCTTCATTGACGTCAAGGTTCAAAGGTGAACTTTTGAAAAAACTACCTCTGGAGGGACTGATTCCACCATACTCTGCAGAAGTAACGATTGAAGAAATTGTACTTGCTGCTAAAGTTTACAAAGAAGATCTCACCAGTCACAATGAGACAGTGCTGAAAAATGAGATTTTATTGTGGCATAACCATTGCAAAAGTGATCCATTCAAGAGTGCTCAAACAGCTACTGATGCCCTTCAAATCATTAAATTAGCACACTTTTCTTCATTTTTTCCAAACGTGACGACACTGTTGCAAATATTTGCGACTATCCCCGTGACATCAGCGACCGCAGAGCGTTCTTTTTCTGTTCTAAAGCGCTTGAAGGCTTATTTGAGAGTCAACATGTCTGAAAATCGACTGACTGGTCTGGCACTAGGGAACGTCCACAAAGAAATAGAAACGGACGTTGAAGAAATAACATATCTTTTCTGTAAATCGAAGCCCCGACGACTCGAATCTTTGGATTGGTCGATAGAAGGTTGAACCAGCAATAAGTGGGTTTGAAAGAAAGGTTTTTATGACTATTTTCATATGGTTGTTATATCATTATCTAGAGTGTGCTGAATAAAAGAAGAATTTCATTTCAGAAAATATTTCTTGTACTTTATTAATAAGTTATTTAATTTTTTTTAATTTTGAAAATCCTCGTTTTGTCATGTAATTTTATATTCTGTATACATTTAATTAACATATCATGGAAAACAAAAACAAAGTTTGAAAGTGAAAAAATTTCAAGCCCCCCCAGTGCCAAATCCTAGATCCGCCACTGGCTATGTCCATTGGCCAAACTTTTACTAATTTTCCATTCTGCGTCATAAGGTCAACCCACCTACCAAGTTTCAGCGCTTTATACGTCTTTGGTTATGAATTATCGCACTTCTTCGATTTTTGAAATATTCAATATCGAAAAAGTGGGCGTGGTTATAGTCCGATATCGTTCATTTTAAATAGCGATCTGAGATGAGTGCCCAGGAACCTACACACCAAATTTCATCAAGATACCTCAAATTTACTCAAGTTATCGTGTTAACGGACAGACGGACGGACATGGCTAAATTAATTTCTTTTTTCGTCCAGATCATTTTGATATATAGAAGTTGAAACTTTATCGTTTTATTCGACAGGATGTCTTTATTTTATTTGCGATATTTAGTTTGTCTTACAAAATGGCAATTTGTCCTTTTTGGCTGGCACAGGAAGAAGAAGGCCATCAGTGAAGTTAGTTGCGCTTCCCTCTTTTTGACATTTTGACATTTTCTTTTATACTCGACATCCTATGCCAGGGTTGCTTATATGAATACAACTTAAAACTAAAAGTGACATTACCAACTTAAGGTGACATTACAAAGTCTATATCTATCTCGATTAGTTTATGCCGTTATGGGAAACCGTTATGCGAACAAAATTATTATACTCTGTGAGCTCTACTCAGCTGAGTTTATTTAAGAACATTCGTTGAAAAAAGTCTCTTAAGTACGTTTTTTCTTAACTCGTGGCCAATGGGCTTGTTTTAAGAGCAGTTTTTCCAAGCACACCGTTCGTTTTTTATGACCAGTTTGGTATTGATGTGTGAGCGTTCTGTGCTCATTTCAAGCACTACTTGGTTTTGATTTAAGATTTTTCGTTCGCACGCTTCGAAGAACGATTTGTTTTCGATTTAAAAGATTTCGGTCTCAATTCAGTTTGTGCTTGGGAGTGGAAAGGTAATTTTTTTAATTAGTATCCAATTATTTATTTTTTTTATTAGTAATAATATTTTTGTCATTAATAAAATATATTGTTAATAAAAAAACTATTATTAAAATCCAAACGATTAAGAAAAAACCCATAATATGCATTTTTTCGTATATCTCTCTTATTGAGAAATTCTTCTTATTTGATAATGCAACCTGAATATATACTTAAAACATTTCACTCAAGTTTGAGAATTACCTGTGCATAAGTGAAAGGAAAATCTAATTGGACGAAAAGTAAGAGTTTAAAAAACTCCAGAGTTTAGCGGTGATCGAACGCGCGCCACACAATCGCAACCGCAACATCTTATCCTCTGGGTCTCTATATCTGCTTGATAGCTTGTGCCAAATGTTGTATTTAATATTGTAGTTCACACGAATTGTACCGTTCAATTTTTCTTGAACTTAATTTAAGAACATTGTTCTTAATTTAAGTACATCATTCTCATTAATAGAACATTTGTTAATATTTTAAGACCAGCCGTTCTCTTTTCAAGAAAATGGTGTCAGTTCAAGGACAAGGTTGTTGTTTTTTCAAACAAGTAAGAACATGAAAAGCTTGAATTGAGTCCAGTGGTGCTGGAGTTTAGAACGGCGTTTTTCTCTGAGTGCATATGAGCTACAGATCTGAAATTTGAAAAAAGCCTACAGCCAATGAAGATTCAATACTTAGCATTCAAAATTCTACTTAATCTTCCAGAGATAGAGATACCTAGAGATATTTCGAAAATACATACAGAACAGGGGGAAACTTCCAATTGATTTTTAAACGAATTCTAGTATGTGCTAGACTAGGATTTATGGAACTAAACAAATTTTGTATTCGTTGCTCTGTGATTAAGATATCTATATTACACAAGTCAACAAAAAAAATTTTTTTTTGTACATGGGTTTTACCCTAAATATTCGGATTCTATGTTCAATTCTATATATCTGTAGCGATTTGAAAACTTTGTATTTTTGCACCAGGCTAATGTAGGTCCTTTCGCGCTATTTCGGTCGATAGAGGGCGGCGGGTAACTACCTGATGCAGCGATGCATCAAAAAGATCTACTTAAAGCACAACATACTCATTTAAAAAAAAAACAAAAAAATTGTGGCTGAGAAACAGCAAAAACGAGATAAAATGTACCAGATACACATGATTTAAGGTAGATTTCGCAACTCGTTAAGTACATATTAAGAAACTCATCGAAACTTTTACTGACGGATTGGCAGGCCTAGCAATAGAGCATGCCAGCTACCTGATAGCGTTTTTGTAAGTAAAATTTTTTTTAAGAAGCTGTAGTTTCTTGAGACACTCCTTGTGGGCGACATTATGTTTTTGCATATCACACAGGAATGATGTCTTCGAGAAGTTGTAAACGAGCGGTTAATTCGTTTTGCTATATATGTGGCGAATGTATTAAAAGAAGGCAAAAAAAGTTTAATTTAACTAAAAACACAAGGATTTTCGAGACCTACCTAGCCTACTTCGGTTAAAAACCAGGACAAAACCTGTTAAAAACCGGGGAAAAAAAATGTGCTACACATGTTTCATGTAACTCTTGCAGAAGCATTCTGGAGCGTAAGTTTATTTTCTCTGTTTTATTGTCCTAACTATTTCATATATATACATATATCTACATATATATAATTGCATAATAACTGAAATTGTTACGAAATGCTTTACGCTTTATTATAGTTTGGTACCAGGGTGAGAAAAGAGCCATGAAGTTCGCAGTGCCGAGGATTTGGAGGGAACCGAGTAATCATGACACTGATTGCTATTTTTGGGTAGTAAAACCACTGAAAGGGATAAAACAATATATCCGGAACTACCATCGACATCCGCTCCAGTACCACATTCGGAACAAAATCCTGTACCTGATCCACCTGTGTTGGAAAAGCAACTATTCCCTCAAGGCAGCTTTCAAACACCAAGTTCATCTGCATTCGTACATTCCAAATTTGTTCCTCAATTTGAACCAGGAATACCACATCTCATCAACTCTGAAGATCTTAATGACTTAATAAGAGGCTTAAATCTATCAAAAGACAAAGCAGAGTTATTAACATCGCGGCGTAAACAACGAAATTTACTTAGCTCTGATGTTCGAATATCTCGGCAAAGAAAGTGTCATGAAGAATTTTCTTGTTTATACAGTAAGGAAGATGAACTCTATTTTTGCTATGACGTGAAAGGTTTATTTGAAGCAATTGGTATTCCTTGTAATACAAATGAATGGCGCCTCTTTATCGACAGCTCAAAAAAAAGTCTAAAAGCAGTTCTACTACACAATGGGAACAAATTTACATCTATTTCACTGGCACATTCCATACATCTCAAAGAAAATTATGACAGTATTAAAATGCTATTAACTGCAATCAAATATACGGAATACAAGTGGGAAGTTATTGGAGACTTCAAGATGGTTTGTTTTTTTTACTGGAATGCAAGGTGGATATACCAAATACTGCTGTTATCTTTGGCTATGTGATAGCAGAAATGATGCCCACTATCGTCAAAAACATTGGCCTGAACGTACTGAGTATGGAGTGGGAAGATTTAATATTAAACATGAAGCAATTGTCGATCCTAAAACTATATTGATGCCGCGATTGCACATTAAATTGGGCCTTATTAAACAGTTTGTGAAGGCTCTTAATATTTAGTCTAAAACTTTCAAATATTTCCAGGTTTTTTTTCCAAAGCTGTCAGAGGCGAAAATTAAAGCTGGAGTCTTTGTTGGCCCTCAAAAAAAAAAAAAAAAATATAAACTGCGATATTTTCCCGGACCTACTTAGCATTGAGGAGAAACTAGCGTGGAACAGTTTTAAGGCAGTAGTTCATGACTTTCTTGGAAATCATAGGGATGAAAATTATGATGAGCTGATAACTGGCATGATTACGAATTTTTCCGCCATCGGATGTAGAATGTCGCTAAAGATGCACATGTTACATTCACATCTGGATAAATTCAAGAGATAAGCTCCCATTTATTCAGAAGAACACGGGGAGCGATTCCATCAAGATATAATGTAGTTTGAGAAACGCTACCAAGGCCAGTATACGGAAAGCATGATGGGGGACTATATTTGGACCTTAATAAGAGAAAATTTTACCGAATATGGCAGGAAAAGCAGGAAAAGCAGGAAAAAGCATTTTTAAACATTCAAACTGTATTCTAAAACTAAATTTATAAGAATAAATCTTAAATTGATTTTACTATACTAGAATAAATCAAATCTATGTCAAATTTTGATGAATTTTCATGTTTTTCGTTTTTCTCATTTTTTTCGAACAAAACCAAATCAAAAACTTTTTTATGTTCATATTCTTATTTCTGCGTGCAAAAGCAATAAAAAAAATATACGCACGACCCATGTCCAAAAATGTTGTTGACCAGTGTTATACTTTTTTAATGGTCTTCTTTGCATGAATTGTGAATTTTTTAAGGCATCGTAACGCTGTGGAGTGTTGAGTTATTGTGTTTATTCCGAGTCGACATCTGTAATTCCGTAATCCTACTTAAATACTTCCCTCAAGTATTGTATGCATTCTGAATAAATAAAAGTAAGTTTTTCACCTTGTAATAAATAAGGCACTACTCTTTTCCACCAAGAACTAAAAAGTAGAAAATAAAAAAATTTTAAGCACCTCCTATATATAAATGGACACAAAAATCAGCCAAAAATGTGTCCTTATATAAAGACATATTCTTGCTGAACTTTGAACAGAGAAATTTCAAAAATATTTACGAGAAATAAAAATGTTAAGTTGGATCACTATTAATTGACGAAACATTGAGAAGTTGACAACTTTCCAATACAAGTAAAGTGCGCTCCACCTTTTTTTATTTTTCATAGATATTTTTACATTTTCTTTGTCAAAATTTTAAAACCAAAGATCAACAAGAATATGTCAGGGACACATCTTTCGCTTATTTTTGTCAATTTATATAAAGGAAATGCTGAAAAATTTTTTACTTTCTTTTTATTTTACTTATTTAGTTATTCATTATTTTTTGGAAAATTTTTTTATTTGCTGTAAGGGCTCAAAATGTCGGGTTATTAGATATACGTGTGAAAAATTATGTTCATCAGTATGCTGATAATGGAGGTACAAAAACAACTTATATATCCTCTATCGGAACTTTACACACCCGATTGTGTTTAGCCTGCCTCCTACTAAAATACAAAATCTCAATGAAGTTCTCTCGGTTTTTCAAGAGCGTACCTCAAAGTTATGAAGTGAATTTACTAACCGAAATTGTGCATAACATTCTTAGAATTATTTTTTGAGCAAATTCGAAAACTCGAGAACATTTCAGAAAAACTCCGAACCTTATATTTAGTGTTGTGTGAATGTTTTCGAGCAGGCAGTTTTACAGCCCAATCAATTTTAGTCTAACAAAGTACAAGTTATAGGTCTCGCAAAATTCGCACTGATTTTTAAAAAATATTTTTCGAAGAGTGTTTTATAATTTCTTTTGTAGTTAAGAGACGCAGTCATAACTCACTGTTACTATTCGTCCGGAAAATTCACCACAAAAAAAAATTCCGAACGCCTTCTATAAGCTCATGACTAACGCACTACCGATATGCACGGCGCGAAAGCACAAGCTATAGGCATTGGCGAGAAAGTTCATTTATATAAAGAAATTTTGAATTGTTATTTGTTTTATCGGCTTATTGATAAAGGATTCAAGGTTCGATTCGAGGTCAAGGCCAGAACAATAATTTTTTTTAATGATAATTATTATTTTTTTTTAATTTTTTCTGTAATTGAAAAATTGTATTTTGTTTTTGAAAAAGTGAGTAGAAAATTTTTCAGACAACCTGCCATAGCTGCGCAGATAGATCCATTTCGAAGGGTGCTAAGCCTTCATCATCAGTACGCTTCAGGCACGCTGCGGTGGTTTCTTTGACTGAAAAATTGCTACTTATATTCCTCTTATCATATTTTATTATCACTAAAAAATTATTGTTTTGGCCTTGAGCTCGAATCGAACCTTGAATCCAGTAAAGAAATTTTGTACAAAGAAAACATCAAGTAATTACAACCCTATTTCACACGTGTGTTAACACTTATGTAATGTGAGTAATTAGGATGTTCCATCAAATAAACACCATTCGGTAGCAACAGAGGAACCGGTTATCTCAATCGCCCCGCCATATTAAAATTAGTAACTTGATTTTGCTAATCGAGACCATACAAACACACAACGGAAACGAGACCTTAGTTTGATTTAATTAGCTTTTATTGGATCATTGAAATTTGATTTAAATTGGTATTAGCAAATTTTTTCCGACCTTAATGATCAAATAAATTGAATCTTTGACAGATTACGCTCTAGTAAGCTCTTTCAGATACTTTACTGAAAAAATATGTGAAACAAACAAGTAGATTAAACTAACTGGTCAAAATAAAGACAGAAACCAGTTAAAAGCAAAAAATACAAAAAATGGGTAAAAAACAATTGCCAAAATAAATTACTTCAGCTCCACTAAATATGTTGAATATCAAATAGAAGTGTCATCAATATTGATGACCCAAAACCGAAAAACATTAAAATAAAATGGGTCATAGAGATACCGTTGATATATTAAGTCAAATGAAAGAGAAAAGCCGTCAATAGCGTAACAATAAATTTCAAAGTCTGCAGCAATCAGTTAGATGAATGCCAAAAAATCATTGAGACGACTAGCGAAAGAGATAAATAAGGTCACAGTTGTGATACACAGCAATCCTATATGAGCATTCCACGGAAAATCGTAAGGTTAGGTTAGGTTGAACTGGCCGGTCCATGAGGACCTCACATAAACTGAATAAGTCCGTAGTGTTACCAGAAGTTTGTTTTAACGACCAAACTGAAAAACCCTATCAAAAACCAGGACCTATGTTATGAAATAACTCCGTCCTCTTGGCAAATACTAGAAGCGTCCTAGGATTTAAGCCCCTTGCTGCTTTTAGATTTGACAGCTGTATCACTCCTAATAGCTGGAGTATTAGCCTGGCAAGCGCAGGGCAAGAGCACAGAACGTGCTCGATCGTTTCCCCCTCCAGCCCGCACTTCCTACATCTGCTATCACTGACCAAGCCTAATTTAAAGGCATGTGACGCCAGAAAGCAGTATCCAGTCAGAATACCCGTCATGAGTCTACAGTCCTCTCTTTTTAATGATAGAAGAAACTGTGGTAATCTAAGGTTGCAAGACCTGCACATAATCTTCGACACTTTACAGCCCCGCGCTTGAACCCACGCCTTTCCTGCTTGGTCGATCATGTGCACCTCTCGCCTTCGCTTAATCTCGCCCAGTCTAATTGGGACGTTTACGGAGCAAGCTTCAATGGATGGGCCCTTTTAAGCTAGTTAATCCGCATTTTCATTCCCATACATTCCCATATTGGGACCAAAAATAGATGTATGCTTCTTCCTGTCCCGATTCTCTCCAGGGACTTCTTACACTCTAACACGCATTTAGATGCTGTGCTATGCGAGATTATTGCCTTAAGTGCTGCTTGACTGTCAATAAAAAAGTTAACACGATTGCAGTTTGGGTTATTTTATTCCAGGGTTTCTATTGCTTTGGTTACGGCTACTATTTCCGCTTGGAAAACGCTACAGTAATCCGGCAGCCTGTAGGATCTGTTTATTTCCGGATCAGCACAGTATACCGTAGACCCTACTCCTTCCACTACTTTGGAACCATCTGTGTTCACACGTATCGCCTCGTCCTCCATTTGAGCACCCTTGCGCCAATCGTCCACCTCTATTGTGGCCTTAAGAAATTCATGTATTTTCGCCTTTTGACGAATTTATCTTAATATCAGTATTCAAGGACAATATATTTTAGAATTAAAAAAAAAAAAAAATTTAAATATAAAAAAAAAATTTCTAAAGAAAAAAGGAACAAAATTAAAAAATGAAGAAGGCATCAACCATAGTTTCCTAAACAACCGCGTTTTTTAATTTCTAAATAATAATAAATAGTTAAAAAAAGATGCAGAATATTAATTTCTGGAAACGCTTTGCAATTGGTCTTTATGGCTGATTGGTTAAAGGCCTGCCTTTACACTAGTATGAATGTTGGAGATTCGATTTCTATACTCAGATCCCGTGACGCTAGCTGATGAAGAAGTTGAATTAAGAAACATGTCCTAGTAACCATCGCCGTTTTTAAACTTTACAATTTTTCTCTAATATGAAAACATTTTAGTTTTGTTTTGAGTTAAGGTGAAAAAATTTAAGAAAATTCGTAGAATTTGTTCCGAACCAACCGTGGAAAGCTCCTACAATTTTTACCCTCCATGTATAAAAAAAATTTGCTTCTGATCATGCAAATACTTCCATATAAAACAAGCATGATTTCATATGTGTATGCATAGAAAATTTTTTGCATAAGCTTATCCTTGGCCAAAGAAAAAGAATAACAAAAGGGAACAACTGTCATAATATTTATTTTCAGAGAGAAAGATAATGTTTTTACTAGCGCATAAACCAACGAGAAAGACATAATATTTTTGGTCATAACCGATAGCAGCCTAATTTTTTTTTTTTGATTTCATGTTGTTTTTTCTATGAGTTATTAAAATAAGCTTCTTAACATAAATTATCATACGTTCTTGTTAGGAAATTTGGCAGTAAAAGTTTTGCAGTTTGAATATTTATTAAGTCAACTTAGGTTACTATCGCTTGTGACTACAGATACATATAATATATACGCACTCATGCGGTTACATATTGTTGCTCATATGTAACATAAAGCAAAAATAAATTAACTTAATTAAATCAGGACAAACAAACAACATGAAAGAATATATACAAAAGTTATGTAGAAATGCGTGGCAGCAGTTTTTTGTTTTATAATGCCCAACACTATTCAAATACTTACATTAGACTGTGTCGATTTATTAACGATTATCGCGCCATCGACTTTTCGATAGGATTTGGGCTCAGGAAAAAAAGTTCCACTACGGATACCCAAAAAAAAAATTTTCGAGCCTGCGTAATGTTAGATAGATTGCTTAATAACCAAACTGATTTGTAGCTCAAATGAAACTCTGCTATTCAAAATAATACTGCTCTTGCTCGCTAGATAGCGTCTTAGTCGAAACTGCTTGACAACTCAAATTAAACTGAATTCCAGTGCCTCTACAATTGCTGCCTTTTATACTCTTTGACTGCAACCTTCGCATCTTCTAGGCGCTTCCAGAATCTACTAGCCCAGCAGCACTCAAACTTCTCAGCTGTAACTACAATTGCACAGTTTTATAGTTTTTCTCATTGCATACTTATAGGAGTATCTCAGATATATGCTTGTGTTTGTGCATTGACTCTCCGCTGCTCGTATACGTACATGGTACATATATGTAGACGCAGTTATTGTTTCGTTTATGTAGATACATAATGATTGAATTATTGATGTGCATTCACGTCACTGCTTAGCATCGGCTTAGAGACGATAGCATCGCTCAGTGCTGCTAACATTCGTTACACTGCCCTCCACCTAAGTCTGATCGTCCCGATCAGACAAATCTCTCGATATAAACGCTGCTAGCATTGCCAAATGTACCACTCTTCTATTTCGTGATTTCCCAATTGCTTGTATGCGGTAGATGACATCACTGATCGTCTTCACAACTCTGTACGGGCCTTCCCAACTGCACCGATATTTGGATGGAACACCTTTCCGCCGGTGAGGGTTGTATAGCAGTACCAAATCTCCCTCCCGGAAACCTTCCGAATTATTTTCCTTGTCGTACCTGTGTTCCATTTTACTACTCCTTATTCTGGATCTTTCTCTCGCACCCTGTTGCTTGGCCAATAAAAAACTACTTTGTAGAGCTTGTTCTTGACGGATTGGCTTCACATACTCAGTATCGTTCCGACGCTTCACAACAGTAGTGTGCCTTGGCTTGAAACCGCCCTTGCATTCTTTCTGCGAAATCCTTTCCTTGGTTTTAGTATGTCCGTTAGGGCTTTTCAATGCCAGTGTTCCTCTCACAGGCACCTTCGGTTTTGATTTGTTTGGCCCATTTGTTCCATCAACCTTTACCTTTGAATTTCGTGGCCTTTGTCGAGTCTTCTCCACCAGTACCCGATTACTGCTGAACCCTTTTTCCAAACTAAAGTTAAGTGGTACGTCCTGGTTCTCATAGCGCATAATTTTTCTCCGCATATCGATCCTGATGTCATGGTCAACCAAGAAGTTCACTCCCAATATGACTTCATCAACGATCTCCGCCACAACGAATTTGTGTAAAACCATGACCTTCCCAATTAGGACTTCCCATATCACTTCTCCCTGGACTTGGTTATACTCGGCTGTGACCGTACGCAACCTTGCTCCAGGTAATGACTTTACTCTCCTGTAGACCAAATCAGATCGAATCAAAGAATCAGATGTGCCCGTATCTAGAGTCAGTACATGTTCTTTGCAATCCACATTCCCTCTGACGGTAAGACTGCTCGATTTTCTACCAATTTGCAACACAGATATCACAGGACATTCAATAGCTGGATCTAGCTCTCGATCTCTACCTCTTACTCGCTCTTGCTCATCTCCTCAAGCTTTGCGTTTACGGCCACCCACATTGTTGGAACTACTAGGATCAAGATCGCAATGACGGGCAATGTGACCGGACTTCCCGCATTTGAAACATTTGATAACTTTTTCGCTCCGGTTTTGCGATCCTTTCAGCGCCTCCAATATTGCGTCTGTCTACCCACTCTGGCCTTTCTACCTCCACACGGCGTGCTTTGTAAACTGGCTTACACAGAAGTGACGCTGTTTCCTGAATCAGAGCTTTCGACACCGTTTCTGCGAATGTTGGCTTTGGGTTTGCGTATGTAGCTCGCTTTGTTTCGACGTCCCGTATGCCATTTATAAAGCTCTGAATCTTTACCCGTTCAGTGTATTCCACGGGTGCGTCCGCATTCGCTAAATGCGCTAGCCTTTCAATATCCGACGCAAACTCTTGCAATGTTTCACCAGGCCTCTGAAAGCGGTTCAGCAACTCCATTTAGTATATTTGTCTCCTATGCTCAGTTTCGTATCGTCTCTATAGAGCGCCCACCAATGCTTCATAACAGTTCCGTTCGCCCTCTGGAATGGTTTGTAAAATCTCAGCTGCAGGCCCTTTCAACGCCATGAACAGTGCAGCAACTTTATCTTCCGCATTCCAGTTGTTCACTGCTGCGGTCTTTTCAAACTGAATCTTAAAGACCTGGAAAGGAACAGAGCCGTCAAAAGATGGTGTTTTTACCTTTGGATTACTCGTTGAAACTGCTGGGCGATTTAGTTGCAACTGCTCGATACGTCCTCTCAAAGCATCCACCTTGGCCTCGATTTTTTCTTCAAATTGTAAAATTTTTGTATCTTGCGCCTCCAACTTCGAGGAAATACGTCCTTCTTGCTCTTCCAGTTGAACAGAGATCTGCGATGATATCTGTGCTAAAATTTGGGCCGAAATTTCGGATATCCGTGCCTCTTTGCTTCAATCTTCGCTGTTATACGGTTCTCCTGTGATTCCAGCTGAGATGACATTTGCGACGACATTTCGGATATACGCGTTTCTTGTGCTTCCATCTTCGATGTAATCTATGTCGACATTTCTGACATACGCGTTTCTTGTGCTTCAATCTTCGATGTTATTCGTGTCTCTTGGGATTCCATCTGTGATGACATATACGTTTTCTGTTCTTCTAGTTGAGATGACATTGTTGATGTTTGAGCAGATATTGCAGCCAAAATCGTGTTCAAGTCTGTGCTCGTAACTGTCTGCGATGTTTCGTTTTTCTCTTCAATTTTTGTTGTTGTCTCGTCCCCATCAGGATAAAATACATACTCGTCCACATCAGTTCCTTCTGCTTCCATTGCCTCTCGTAGCCGTGCCTGAAGTTCGAGTTTAACGCAGCTTGTATTCAATCCACGGCTCTCCAACTCCTTCTTCAGTTGCTGGATCTTCAATTCACTGAACTTTGCCATGTCCTTGTTGTCCTCCGGAATTTATTCAACAATTCCTCTTCTGACACCAATTGTAACGAATTTACTTGCAAATCCTCTTATTTGCAATCCTATGCTAAGTTCGAATCATTAAACTGTTGAATAAATAACTCCAATTTGTAATAATGCAAAATGGCCTTTATTAAAGTATTTCACAATAACACTCAAACTGTGCAACGAATAGCTTGCTTAGTAACCAAACTGATTGATAGCTCAAATGAAACTCTACTATTCAAAATAATACTGCTCTTGCTCGCTAGATAGCATCTTAGTCGAAACTGCTTGACAACTCAAATTAAACTGAATTCCAGTGCCTCTACAATTGCCGCCTTTTATACTCTTTGACTTCAACCTTCGCATCTTCTAGGCGCTTCCAGAATCTACTAGTCCAGCAGCTCTCAAACTTCTCAGCTGTAACTACAATTGCACAATTGTATAGTTTTTCTCATTGCATACTTATAGGAGTATTTCAGATATATGCTTGTATTTGTGCATTGACTCTCCGCTGCTCGTATACGTACATGGTACATATATGTAGACGCAGTTATTGTTTCGTTTATGTAGATACATAATGATTGAATTATTGACGGGCATTCACGTCACTGCTTAGCATCGGCTTAGAGACGACAGCATCGCTCAGTTCTGCTAACATTAGTTACAATATGAAAATTTTTTTAGTAGGTCATGAAAAAAACCTTAAAAATCAAAAAAAAAAAAAAAAAAAAATTTCACAGGCTCGAAAATAATTTTTTTGGGTATGCGTAGTGGAATTTTTTTCCTGAGCCCGAATCCTATGGAAAAATCGATGGCGCGATATCGGTTAACTCTCGTCCATACAAATCGACCCAGGTTGACTTACATATATATGTACATAAGTACATAAAAGGGAGTATTAACAAAATTATGTTGAACTTACTACCACAATTAAAAATGATATATTAAATAAACTAAACTGTAAGATTATTAAGCTGATTATTGCAATTTATCACATCACATAGCAGATATCCATTTTACCTTAGCTGTGATCGGTCGCACCTATTGGATGGGGCCAAACACTCCTACATCAACAAGAACATTTTTCCTTAGCCTCATAACATAACAAAGATTGATGTTTATTTAAGCATATTTATGAGATTTTTTTAACACATCCATACTAACTTGGTAAATATGAGGTTTTGTGTATGGACAGTTGCAATTTTTCAGATACTTACTAAGTTCACAGATATCGTTTTACGTGATAAATATATGTTATACGTGATAAATCGAATTTATTTTCCGGTTAATCGTTAAAAGCAATCTCTCTATGAAATTAATCAAACCTAGCTAATTCTATATAGTTTCCATAGGTTTTTTTTTTTTTTCAAAGTTCATAAATTCTGCATAAAATCATTGTATTTATGTTGTGTAATGTTTGCACGTTAATTTAATACTTTTTATGTAAGTTTGTCACCAATGTTCTTATAGTGATTTATGTGTTTTCAAAAATTGATTTTCTGTTTGTTTTTGTTTTGTCTTTGGTTACTTTTTGTTTAAAATAAAGATTATACCCCTGAGGATACCAAGGAGCTTGGCGAAACGTGGGGTGATATTGAAGAAAAAGTACGAGCTTTTATTTGGACTAACTACACTAGACCAGCAAAGCTTAATAAAATTCAAATAAATTCCAAACTGGTCAGGAAATTATTAATTCATTGCAATTGTGGTTTAGCTTTTCATAATATTTTCTTCGCAATATGCTTTAAAATAACTGAAAGGAATGTTAGATACCACGAATGTAAAGAGAATGATAGAAACCTGGTAAAAGGGTAGATGAATTGAGTTGCTTAAAATTACCTCCTTTGTGTTTCCAACAAACTTTTCCTTTAAATGAGTCTATAAAGAATCGTACTACCGAGGTGTGATGGTTGCGTGCACCACCTACCACACCGAAAATCCTGTGTTACCGCCCCGGGCAAAGCAACATCCAAATTTCAGAAACAACTCTTTCATTTTCATACCAAAAAATGATAAGGGTCGTTCACTCCTAAATTTGCTTTTAGACACAATTTTTTGTTCTTATTTTTTTATGAAACAGCTTTCAAAAATACGTACAATCCTTACGAAGGGTGGGAGTAGGAATGTGATTGGGAGAGGAAATGGGAATAAGGGATGCGGACTAACAAAATAGACTGAGAAAGAAACAGAGTTAGATGAGGATAGAGAGATAGGGATAGATGGAGCGGGGAAGGGAGCAGGAAAGAAAGCTAGAGAGAAAAGAGGTGATGGAAAAGACGTAGAGGTAGAAAAAGACGAAGAAAGAGGAGAAAAGGAGGGAGAAGAATAACAGGTAAAAACTTATTAAAAATGGTGCAGCTAGACAAAAGCTAGGGCAGAATAATGTCTACCGGATCTGCTACACGGTGATGAACGAGTTTCTACCGTCATGACGGCAGGGTTGTTTTATGCCCGGCCGCTATATTACGTTACGGTAAACTTCACCGTCATCTTAGTTTCCACATAATTACTTTTGTATTGCAATATTTTTGACAACGTACTCTACCGCTATGTAACGGCCGCTATATAGCGGTACCGCTTTCGAGGAAACCAAGCCTTAAGTGATACTCACATCACTAATCTGATACTAATATCGTTTTCTTTTCTGGCTAAAGTGTTACGCTTTTTGTACGCCGCGCAAGGGTTTTTGTTCTAATCTAAAAAAACAGGCAACGCCTTTACGGGGTATTTCATTCTTTTGTGAAAATTGTTGCCTGCTCGCAACGCAAAAGCGTTACACTTTTACCCTGTATAAAATGACGGTGTGGCAGTGCAACTCTGTGAAACCCTCAATTCGCTCTTAAGTTCCATATATACTCTGTTAATATGAGTGAATATGGTGAGTTGAAATGTTCTTTGTATGCACTATAAATGTTGAAAATTTTCTGGGGTAGGAGTAACTCTATTAAGGCTGTACAATTTACTTAGGCAACAATTTATTTCAGAAAATAAAACGCTATAAGTAAATAAAGCCACAAGAACAATAAAACAAGCTGCCACACTTGTATGTACGTAAACAAATTAATCATCATGTTCGCTCATACATACAAGCAGCAGAGAGATACTCTCAAACGCATGTCATCATCAGCTACTACTTCGCTCACATATACACATGCATATGGTTACACACTACAAATACACGCGCGTATGGCTAGTGACCAGGTAGAGGATTCTAGAAGAAGACATTTGGGCAGAGAGTATAAAATCAGCAGAGGCTGAGTACCCCGAAATCAATTTGATTTAAGCACGCTATTGGTTGCGAAGTATAAGTGTTATTGTGAAGTACTATCAAAGTAGGCTAATAAAGACCATTTTGCATTATTGAATATTGGAGTTATTTATTCAACATTTTAGCGATACGAACGTTAGTAGAAGGTATAAAATAAGCGGAGTTTCCCTAAATTCGTTACAGTATTATGAAAACGAACATATGACCCCCCTCGAAATATTTTCTGGATATGTCACTGGTTGCGACCCATCGATAATTTAAAATTTCTTAATTTTTATCTTTTTTTTTAATATTTTGCAATGACGAATATTGTTGCTGGAAATTTGGAATACTGCTCATCATTCAACATTTATCGAAACAATTCGCCGCCATCATGGAAACGAACATGCATTTTTTTCTCGAATATTCCATGCAAATTCTTATCATCTTTCAACATTTCTTCGCCCAGAGAGAACTTTATTTTTCAATTGATATTTTCGTCATTATCAGCTCGTCACTTATCTATTAGTCAAAGAAATAAGTCATCTACTTAATGTTAAGTGCAAGGAAAAATTGTTGTTGGTTTCGTGTATTCACAATAAATATTTGCATATGTATGTATAAGTCGTATATTTCAGCTTTCATTTCAGTTAATGTTCCTGTAATTTTTCTTTAAATGTATCCCTAATATATATATGAGAGCACACAGCTGGGTATATAATTTTCAGTCTCACTCGAACTTGGATTTATTTGAGTTTCTTTTTTTAATTCCTGTTCGCAACTTTTGAATTATATCAAATTAAAAGTTTCTGGGAATTAAAATAATATTTTACTGAACAAATTCCTGAAATGTTAAAAAGAATTCTCAATTCAATTCAAAAGTATTTAAAAATCGATTGAAATTCCAGGAAATTGAAATCAGAATCTAAATTATGAATGAAATGCTTTTGTTTAGAAATCCGAACCATAGCTATTGAATGGAAGCAATTTAACCAGGATTAACTACCCACCGAAAAAAAAACAAGCAGTTGCTAAAAACAAGCTCGCTAGTAGGCGACTCACTAACTTTTAGTTTTTTTATACTCAGCGTGCTTTGCACACAGAGTATATTAACTTTGATTGGATAATGGTTGGTTGTACAGGTATAAAGGAATCGAGATAGATACAGACTTCCATATATCAAAATCATCAGTATCGAAAAAAAATTTGATTGAGCCATGTCCGTCCGTCCGTCCGTCTGTCCGTTAACACGATAACTTGAGTAAATTTTGAGGTATCTTGATGAAATTTGGTATGTAGATTCCTGGGTACTCATCTCAGATCGCTATTTAAAATGAACGATATCGGACTATAACCACGCCCACTTTTTCGATATCGAAAATTTCGAAAAACCGAAAAATGCGATAATTCATTGCCAAAGACCGTTAAAGCGATGAAACTTGGTAGATGGGTTGACGTTATGATGCAAAATAGAAAATTAGTAAGATTTTTGACAATGGGCGTGGCACCGCCCACTTTTACAAGAAGGTAATTTAAAAGTTTTGCAAGCTGTATTTGGCAGTCGTTGAAGATATCATGATGAAATTTGGCAGGAACGTTACTACTATTACTATATATGTGCTAAATAAAAATTAGCAAAATTGAATGAAGAACACGCCCACTTTTTAAAAAAAAATTTTTTTTAATTCAAATTTTAACAAAAAATTTAATATCTTTACTGTATATAAGTAAATTAAGTCAAAATTCAACTCCAGTAATGATATGATGCAACAAAATACAAAAATAAAAGAAAATTTCAAAATGGGCGCGGCTCCGCCCATTTTCATTTAGTTTGTCTAGAATACTTTTAATGCCATAAGTCCAACAAAAATTTACCTATCCTTCTCAAATTTGGTAGGGGCATAGATTCTATGACGGTAACTGTTCTCTGTGAAAATGGGCGAAATCGGTGAAAGCCACGCCCAGTTTTTAAACACAGTCCACCGTCTGTCCTTCCGCTCGGCCGTTAACACAATAACTTGAGCAAAAACCTATATATCTTTACTAAACTTAGCCCACGAACTTATCTGAACTCAGCTTATCTTGGTATAAAAAATGGCCGAAATCCGACCATAACCACGCCGACTTTATCGATATCGAAAATTACGAAAAATTAAAAAAATGCCATAATATTATACCAAATACGAAAAAAGGGATGAAACATGGTACCTGGATTGGTTTATTGACGCAAAATATAACTTTGGAAAAAACTTTGTAAAATGGGTGTGACACCTACCATATTAAGTAGAAGAAAATGAAAAAGTTCTACAAGGCGAAATCAACAGCCCTTGGAATCTTGGCAGGAATACTGTTAGTGGTATTGCATATATAAATAAATTAGCAGTACCCGACAGATGATTTTCTGGATCACCTGGTCCACATTTTGGTCGATATCGCGAGAACGCCTTCACATATACATCTAAGGGCCACTCGCTTTTAAAACCCTCATTAATACCTTTAATTTGATATCCATATCGTACAAACACATTCCAGAGTCACCCCTGGCCCACCCTAATGCCGATATCTCGAAAAGGCGTCCACCTATAGACCTAATTCCCACTCCCTCTTAAAATGCTCAGTAACACCTTTCGTTTGATACCCATATCGTACAAACATTCTAGAGTCACCCCTGGCCCACCCTAATGGCGATATCCCAAAAAGGCGTCCACCTATAGACCTAATGTCCACTCCCTCTTAAAATGCTCAGTAACACTTTTCGTTTGATACCCATATAGTACAAACATTCTAGAGTCACCCCTGGCCCACCCTAATGGCGATATCTCGAAAAGGCGTCCACCTATAGACTTAATGCCCACTCCCTCTTAAAATGCTCAGTAACACCTTTCGTTTGATACCCATATCGTACAAAGATTCTAGAGTGACCCTTGGTCCACCTTTATGGCGATATCTCGAAAAGGCGTCCACCTATAGAACTAAGGATTACTCCCTTTTAAAATACTCATTACCACCTTTCATTTGATACCCATATCGTACAAATACATTCTAGAGTCACCCCTGGCCACCCTAATGGCGATATCTCGAAAAGGCGTCCACCTATAGACCTAATGCCCACTCCCTCTTAAAATGCTCAGTAACACCTTTCGTTTGATACCCATATCGTACAAACATTCTAGAGTCACCCCTGGCCCACCCTAATGACGATATCTCGAAAAGGCGTCCACCTATAGACCTCATGCCCACTCTCTCTTAAAATGCTCAGTAACACCTTTCGTTTGATACCCATATCGTACAAACATTCTAGAGTCACCCCTGGCCCACCCTAATGGCGATATCTCGAAACGTAGTCCACCTATGGAACTAAGGATCACTCCTTTTCAAAATACTCATTAACAGCTTCCATTTGATACCCATATCGTACAAACATATTCTAGAGTCACCTCTGGTCCACCTTTATGGCGATTTCTCGAAAAGGCGTTCACCTATAGAGCTAAGGATTACTCTCTTTTAAAATACTCATTACCGTCTTTCATTCGATACCCATATCATACAAACACATTCCAGAGTCACCCCTGGCCCACCCTAATGGCGACATTTCGAAAAGGCGTCCACCTATAGATCTAATGCCCACTCCCTCTTAAAATGCTCAGTAACACTTTTCGTTTGATACCCATATCGTACAAACATTCTAGAGTCACCCCTGGCCCACCCTAATGGCGATATCTCGAAACGTCGTCCACCTATGGAACTAAGGATCACTCCTTTTCAAAATACTCATTAACAGCTTCCATTTGATACCCATATCGTACAAACATATTCTAGAGTCACCTCTGGTCCACCTTTATGGCGATTTCTCGAAAAGGCGTTCACCTATAGAACTAAAGCCCATTCCCCTTTAAAATACTCATTACCACCTTTCATTTGATACCCATATCGTACAAACACATTCTAGAGTCACCCCTGGTCCACCTTAATGGCGATATCTCGAAAAGGCGTCCACCGATAGACCTAAGGCCCACTCCCTCTTAAAATCCTCAGTAACATCTTTCATTTGATACCCATATCGTACAAACAAATTCTAGAGTCAGCCCTGGTCCACCTTTATGGCGATATCCCGAAATGGCGTCCATCTATAGAACTATGGCCTACTCTCTCTTAGAATACTCTTTAATACCTTCCATTTGATACACATGTCATACAACCACATTCCAGGGTCACCATAGGTTCATTTTCCTACATGGTGATTTTCCTTATTTTGTCTCCATAGCTCTCAACTGAGTATGTAATGTTCGGTTACACCCGAACTTAGCCTTCCTTACTTGTTGTTTATATTCCTTTTGATCACCATGTAGGCACATACACTCTGTTATTCCTAATAGTGTGGATATGATTTTTAGGCGCGCTTTAGATATGATATGAATGTTGGAGTTTCGAGTTCAACGCTCAGCTCCCGAAAAGCTAGCTGATGAAGAAGTGAAATTCAGAAACATGTCCTAGTAACCATCGCCGTTTGTAAACTTACAATTTTTCTCTAATATCAATTACAAAAACCATGATATTGAGACTGTTGATAAAAATTTGGAACCATTTTTTAAAACGGGCGTGGCTCCGCCCACTTGTGATAAAATAAATTTTACAATTATTAATCATAAATGAAAAATCGTTAAACCTATCGTAACAAAATTCGGCAGAGAGGTTTTCTTTACTATAAGGAATGCTTTGAAGAAAAATTTACGAAATCGGTTAAGAACCACGCCCACTTTTATATAAAAGATTTTTAAAAGGGTCGTGGACGAATAAAATAAGATATGTCTTTGCAAAAAAGAGCTTTGTATCAAGAGAATTTTACTTTCTAAATTGAATAATAACATTAAATTCGAAAACACTAAAGTTTTTGAAAATGGGTGTGGCACCGCCCTTTTTTGTCTAAGCAATTTTCAATGTTTCGGGAGCCATAACTCGAAGAAAAATTAACGGATCGTAATGAAATTGTGTACACATATTTTCCTTATAGCAGAAAATATTTCTAGTAAAAATGGACGGGATCGGTTAAAGACCACGGCAACTTAGATATAAAACAAATTTAAAAGGGTCGTAGACTAGAATAATAAGCTATAACTTAGCAAAAAATAGTTTTCAATCAATGATATTTCACTTATCAAGTTTTACTGTAAAAGAAAATGGGGAGACATTTTTCTTTTAAACGGGCGGTGCCACGTGTTATGTAGAAAAGTAATTTATCTGAAATGAAATGTACAAGTTAAGCTCACGCTGAGTATATAATATTTGGTTACACCCGAACTTATTCACCTTTAATTGTTTAAATTAGCTATAAAGCTGATTGCCAAGTCATGAAAAGTTGCCATAGAAGCAAATATCACTGACTAATTTTTGTTGTATTGTGATGCTGGGTAAACCAATTCTGACCTTTTTCAACCGTATCCATAAAAAACTAGTGATTTCGTTTCAAAAATAATAATCAAATAAAAATGCGCACTAGTTTATTTAATTTGTTTGACACCAACATCATCTTGTAGATTCATTTCCTCCAGGATAGATTCAAAATGCAGTGTCTTATGAATATATACATGTCAATATATATATCAAACTGTCTATTATAAAGTCCTTAACATGTTTTTTATGACTCTTATAAAACAATTTTCTTTTTATAAACACATGTACACATAAATTGTGCTGAAACTTCTCATAATCGCTATCAAATAAAAAATGTCTGAACTAAACGGAAATGCAAAGGCCACTACATACATCTTATTTATTTGATTGAGTACTGACAGCCAAACGATTAAAGCGTCAATCAATTTAACATAATTTTCAATAAAATTTATGGCAATGAAATGATGTTTTACTACTTAAGAAAGTTGTGAACATTTTTACTATATATTTTGGCAGCTTAAATTGAGGTTATGTTGCTAATAGAGTGGAAGGCAGTGGAAGAAGGCAGTCGAATGTCGTATAATGAAGGAATGATGTTCGGAGTTTTTTCAAAATATGCCGAAAATCCTGAATCACAAAAGAGAGTGTAGTTAAGTACGAAAATGAAAAAATGTTGTTAGGTTTTGCTACTTTTTTAGCAGGATATTTTCATTTTAAAAATGTAATATACAAACCAATGTTCATTTTTATACCTTTCATGAAAATGAAATGGTATATTAATTTTGTCAGGAAATCGAAAATTGTAAGTCCTTAAAGGAAAATAGATAGACCCACCATTAAGTATACCGAAATAATCAGGTTCAAGAGCTGAGTTGATTTAGCCATGTCCGTCTGTCCGTCTGTCTGTTTGTATGCAAACTAGTGCCTCAATTTTTGAGATATCTTGATAAACTTTGGTGAGCGGGTGTATTTGGGTGTCCGATTAGACATTTGTTGGAACCGACCGGATCGGACCACTATAGCATATATCCTCCATACAACCGATTTTTCAGAAAAAGAGGATTTTTGTAATATCTTACCCAATTTAACAGATTGAAGCTTCAAACTTCACCATCTACTTTCGTATATTGCACGTATTGTTGCCTGAAAAAATTGATGAAATCGGTCGTATATATAGTATATATCCCATACAACCGATTGTTCAGATAAGGAACTTTTCGTAATTACTGCCCTATTTTAAGAGCTAGAGGCTTCAAATTTCAAAGAATGCTTACGTATATAGCATATATTGTTGTCTGAAAAAATCATAAAGATCGGTGGTATATATAGTTTATATATGGTGGTATATATAGTATATATATATAGTATATATATATATATATATATTTTTGCAAATTTTAGCCCCATTTTAACAGCTAGAAGCTTCAAATTTCACAGAATACTTACGTATATAGCATATATTGTTGTCTGAAAAAATCATAGAGATCGGTTGTATATATAGTATATATCTCATACAACCGATTGTTCAGATAAGCAACTTTTCGCAATTTCTACCCCATTTTAACAGCTATAAGCTTCAAATTTCACCGATTGCTTACGTATATAGCATATATTGTTGTCTTAAAAAATCATTGAGATCGGTTGTATATGTAGTATATATCTCATACAACCGATTGTTCAGATAAGAAACTTTTCGCAATTTCTACCCCATTTTAACAGCTATAAGTTTCAAATTTCACCGATTGCTTACGTTTATAGTATGTATTGTTGTGTCAAAAAATCATAGAGATCGGTGATATATATAATATATATATGATGGTATATATAGTATATATATATATAGTATTTATATTTTTTTTTGCGATTTCTGCCTCATTTTAACAGCTATAAGCTTCAAATTTCACCAAATGCTTACGTGTATAGCATATATTGATGTCTGAAAAAATCATTGAGATCGGTGGTATACATAGTATATATCTCATACAACCGATTGTTCAGATAAGAAACTTTGCGCAATTTCTGCCCCGTTTTAACAGCTAGAAGCTTCAAATTTCACAAAATGCTTACGTATATAGCATATATTGTTGTCTGAAAAAATCATAGAGATCGGTGTTATATATATTATATACTTCCTACAAACTGTCATTTTTGCCCCTTTTTTACGGCTAGAAGCTTCAAAATTCATCAAATTTCATTAAATAGTTACGTTTACGTCATATATTTTTGAAAGACGTGATTCATAGTCATAGTTTTTACATGCAGATCACAAAAAACGTGAAGCTTTGCATCCCCACACAGATTACCTACCTATTTTTATACCTTTCATGAAAATGAAATGGTATATTAATTTCGTCACGAAACCGAAAATTGTAAGTCCTTAAAGGAAAATAGATAGACCCACCATTAAGTATATCGAAATAATCAGGTTGATTTAGCCATGTCCGTCTGTCCGTCTGTCTGTTTGTATGCAAACTAGTCCCTCAATTTTTGAGATATCTTGATAAAATTTGGTGAGCGGGTGTATTTGGGTGTCCGATTAGACATTTTTCGGTACCGACCGGATCGGACCACTATAGCATATATCCTCCATACAACCGATTTTTCAGAAAAAGAGGAATTTTGTAATATCTTTATCTTTTGTTATAAGCTTCAAATTTCACCGATTGCTTACGTATATAGTATGTATTGTTGTGTCAAAAAATTATAGAGATCGGTGATATATATAATATATATATGATGGTATATATAGTATATATATATTTTTTTTACGATTTCGGCCCCATTTTAACAGCTAGAAGCTTCAAATTTCACCAACTGCTTACGTGTATAGCATATATTGATGTCTGAAAAAATCATTGAGATCGGTGGTATACATAGTATATATCTCATACAACCGATTGTTCAGATAAGAAACTTTGCGCAATTTCTGCCCCGTTTTAACAGCTAGAAGCTTCAAATTTCACAAAATGCTTACGTATATAGCATATATTGTTGTCTGAAAAAATCATAGAGATCGGTGGTATATATATTATATACTTCATATAAACTGTCATTTTGACCCCTTTTTTACGGCTAGAAGCCTCAAAATTCATCAAATTTCATCAAATAGTTACGTTTACGTCATATATTTTTGAAATACGTGATTCGTAGTCATAGTTTTTACATGCAGACCACAAAAAACGTGAAGCTTTGCATCCTCACACAGATTACCTACCTATTTTTATTTTATATTTATCTTAAAAATCGTTAAGGTATGTAGATCTGTTCACTATATATTTCTTATCTTATACATCCGATTATTCGGAGATTATGAACGGGATAAGATTATTGTTCAGCCCCATTCATGAAAGGTATGAAGTTTTCGGCACAGCCAAAGACAGTCCCGTTCTTACTTGTTTTATTACTCATTTTATCTATGGGGCTTCGCATATACTTTATAATAACATATTTTTTATTTCTACGATTTATTCCTCAATGAAAATAAATGAAACACGTATAAATTTAGAAATTAATCTTGTTTTTTACTTCTTACTTTATGTTAAAAAATAACTCTGTGTTAAAATAGCAGAACTAAAATCTCAATGTCATACTACTTTTATATAATAAAAATGATTTTATGCATGCACGCATTTTATACCTACGCATTATATCTTAGCTTTCTCGCTATATAAGGAAACAATTCAAGGGGCTGTTTTCACCATCTTTTGTTAACGCTAACAAGCAATTTATTTGAAAGAAATCGTTCAGTGGTTTGTCAAATAAAGTGCCACTTTGAAATAAGGCACGTTAAAAGTCCCCCTGCTACAGATAGAACGAAAATTTGTTGAGGATTGCACCATTGGTCTGTTGTACCCTCATCAGATTGCGTCGCACTCCAGTAAGATAATTTCAGCCGTCTCTGCAGATCGATCACAAAATCGACATGAATACAAATTTATGTTTCTATTTATTTGAACGGCGATAGAAAATCGGTTTTTTTTCGAAAATGCAAGAAACTTCAAGAAGAACGTAAGTTTTTAATGATTTGTGTGTTGCTTCGGCATTGGCGTTGCGTTGCATATGGATTGAAGCAATTAAAGCGCGTCAGATGTAGACGCAACGCAAGTGCCAGAACGACGCAAAAGTTGCCTTAAGCGTTGTTTTTTTTACGTATTATTTATTATTAATTTAAAATGTTGGATCTCGTAAAAAGTTAAACTTAGGCAAGATACACACGAGGCGTAGCTTCGTAGATGCTTATAAAATATGGCATGCAGCCAAAATCTCTCTACGCCTCAAGATTTATTATGCTGTGCCTAATACGCGTCAATGAAGCTACGCCTCGTGTCCATCTTCTGTTAGATTGTATTTCATAGAATTTTTTTTAAGTTTTAAACTTTGTAATATTAATGTACATGTCTACTACTATGGCAGTCGCTTGCATACTACTATTTCATTATTAAAAAAAAAAAAACAAGTAAGGAAGGCTAAGTTCGGGTGTAACCGAACACTACATACTCAGTTGAGAGCTGTGGAGACAAAGTAAGGGAAAATCACCATGTTGTAAAAAGAACCTAGGGTAAAAGAACCTAGGGTAACCCTTTTGTTTCAGTTTCAGTGAAACAGAAATAAACGTACCAAAACCGTGCGGAAAAAGAACCAAAATTGGGAAGAAAAAGGGACCAGCGGACCATATGGGGTTGGAAGGGACCATTTTTGTTCCAAATGGAATGAAGTGGCAACCGTGTTCTCAAATGCAAGCATCCACATCAAATATATATATATATAAGTACTTCGACATTACGAAACACATTGTCGCGTTGTGAGCAAAGTATTGTTGCATAACCACCACGACCACAATACCACAGATTAAGTATAAAATTTCACAAAAATAATAAATTTTTTCGAAAAATCGCACCCAATTCATTGTATACGTATTCATTGTTTACGAATTTAGAAGCAATAAGAATGGCAAATACGAACGTGTATGAAATGTAATGTCAAAACGTATATGCACATGGTTGTATTTATATGCACCAAAATGCTTTAAAAACGCATAAATTCTTAAAATAAAGTTGAAAAAAAAATAATAGAAACTTTAACATAAATAAAAAGATTATTTTGGTAACAACAAAAACGCCTTATATATTCTCATTCCTTACAATTGGTAAGGATTATCTCACTTTAAAATTTAAGTTAAATAATCTAAAGTATTTTTTTGAAACTGAGCCGAGAACTGTGCGTCTGAATGTGCGAATTTTGAGCGATCAGCTATTAGTTGCGCTACTTGGTAAGATTTACAATGGTTTTGAATCTCGTGAAAGAACATATACACCAATGTACACATGTGTTCTCAAAACAAACCTTATAACTGTGACGAATATTAGTGACACTAAGTGATACTCACATCACTAGTCTGATGCTAAGTAAATGAAGCCACAACAACAATAAAGTAGACAATCACTTGTATCTACATAAACGAATCAATCATTATGTCTACACATATGTACGTACACGAGCTGATAAGTTTATAGCTGATAAATAAGTAGTAGATTCTAGAAATAGAAACACCTAGAAGTATGCGGGCGACACAGCACAGAGTATAAAACCAGCAACAATAGGGGCATGAAAATCAGTTTTGATTAAACACGCTATCTGTTGAGTAATAGAAGTGTTATTTTGAAAGTACTTGAATAAAGACCATTTTGCATTATCGAATATTGGAGTTATTTATTCAACAATTTAGTGATTCGAACGTTAGCAGAAAGTTGCAAATAAGCGGAATTGCAGTAAATCCGTGACATAACTTTAAACGAGCAATTCTTGTGTATTTGTATATACATACATATAGATGTTTGTATAGTCGACCGATCTCGGGAATGGCTCAACCGGTTTAAATTAAATTTGGCACAGAGATAATGTATCACCTTCTAAGACCATCTACCTAGGTGTTGCCACTCAGAATGTTTCACAAGGTTGCCACCTATTCGAAATAAAAAAGGAATTGCATGAGATATGCCGATATGTGTATCAAACGAAAGGTGCTTCTCTCCGCATTACAATAGGGTTATTTTTGAGTAGGGTTGCGATTTAGGGTTGCCATCTATCCGAAATTTAAAAAAAATGCATGAGATATGCGGATATGGGTATCAAACGAAAGGTATTTGTCTCCGCATTACAATAGGGACATTTTTGACCGGGGTTGCCACTATAGTGTTAACTACTTTGTACTCTTTACTTTAATTTTTAAAATAATTTTAATTGAGTTTTCGTGTTAACTTAAAATTTTGAATAACTTCAAAAAATTCTAATTAGTTGGAAAATATCTAAACTCAAAAATAAACAAAAATAAATTTTTATACTTAAAATCAAAATAAAAGATTTTTAAAATATCAACTTGAATGTTGATATATTGGCGATCCTACCAACGATCCTGCGCAAATATTTTATTTCATTAATGACTGTAATGATTACGAAAATTTCCATTCGCTAATTTTTAATTAAAATGCATTTATTATCTAAATCTATATCTGTCCGTGCTTGTATATATAATACCTCGTGCTTGTGATAAATGATTTTTGAACAAAAAATTTCGCAATTTTAAAGTAACTACTCCGTCATATTTACAACGATTTAAATAGTTGTGCGAAACAGACTAAACGAACAGCCATCAGTTTGTTTACTTAAAATCCAATTTGGAAATACATTCGCCATCAACAAAAAATTATGAATTTAGTGATTATAATACGAAGCTATAATTAACTTTAAAAATATTTCGTTTTGAAAGTGCTTAAAACATTTACTATTGTGAAAATAAGTGAAAGTCCATAGACATTCGTAGATGGACTGTGTGGAAACACCCGAAAACGGAAATCAAATTTTAGCAGATTTGATGAACAAAATAGTTTAACCAATTGTTAAAACTTTTAAAGAAACAATAAAAAAATTAAAAAGTTAAATCATAGTACCATAATTGTAAATCGCACATCGATTTAAAAAAAAAATGAAACTTAAATATACTTCAATTAATAAACAATATTTTGTGCAAATTGCATATAACAGTCGCTGTAAATTCTATATACGAAACAAAAACAAAAAATAAGTGCGGACAATCAAATAAAACATAAAGTACTTATAGCAGAAATTTACTAGTAGACATGCTATAAATTTTATGCAACATAAATAAAAATAAAATTTTTCTACGAATCGTTAATTAATAAAGAACTCTAAAAAACAATATACTACGCTTAAAACAATAGTTAAGTTTTCCACTTCACTACAACAAGAGCTATTACAACAATTTTACGCAAAATACACACAAGAACGGATTTAAAGTATAAGACATCACGATGAAAATGATGAGATTCATAAAGAAAACAACAAAGCCATTGCATAAACAGCAACAACAATGAATTTAATTGTTATCACGCCCAAAAAACGCCATTTATTCCCTCAAAATCTCTACAATCATCAATCAAATACTTATTAATTTGAATATTTTTTTACTAATTTAATTTTATGTAAGTATAATTTTTATTTTAATATCATATTACAAATTTTCCAATTATAATTTAAATTAAAATTTTAAACCTTTTAAACTTTTAAATTTATTTTAAGATTATTTTTATATTTTAACAATTTTAATATAGTTATTTAAATTTACTTATTTTTTATATAAAATTAAATATTTTATTTAAATTCTTAACTCCCTTTCCAAAAAAAATCTTAAATATTTTCTTATTTTCTAATTTTTCATTTAAATTTCTTTTCATATGGCTCTACGTTCACCAATACGAACTCGTAAATTTACAAATTCAGAAAATCAAAATATCAACCATACAAATAACATCATGACTCACAATACAACTCAAAATTCTAACATTAATACAACACAAAACATCATCTCTAATATAACACAAGATACTTCAAGACAAGATAACTTTACAAATTTTTCTTCTACTAAATCTATTAAATTACCACAATTTTGGCAAGATTCGCCTGATGCCTGGTTTTTACTTGTTGAAGGACAATTTGAAATTAACAATATCAATGATGATAATTTAAAATTTCAAAATATTCTAATTACTCTTCAACGAGATACTATATCCAAAATTTTAGACGTTATTAACCCTCCTCCTCAATAAATATTATACAATCAAAAAAATTCTATGTGAAAGATTTTCTCTTAGCGAAGAAAAACGATTAGAACAATTATTTTCAAAAACTGAACTTGGTGATCGTTCACCATCTGAATTATTCAGATTTATGAAATCACTTATAGGTTCTGCCTCCATAGTTAGCCAAGAATTACTCTTTAAATTGTGGATTCGTAAATTACCACAAGAAATACAAATTCATTTGACTTCCAATAATAATCAAAACAGAGATGAAATTATTATTTTAGCTGACAAACTTTTTGATTTAATCAATAAACCTCATTCTTCCAAATCTCCTGTAGTCTCAAGTATAAATAATAATATTTTAGAACAATGCGTTAAAAATTTAACTGAATTAACTACGGCTATTTATCAAAATTTAAATAAAATTTCGAATGATATTAATCAATTACAAATCCGTTCAAGATCTAAAGATAGAAATAGATCTAAATCTCGAAATTTTTCAGGATCAAGAAATTTTTCAAACAATCGTAATTTTAATTCACAAACAACTATTTGTTGGTATCACAAAAAATTTAAGAATAACGCTCTCAAATGTATACCCCCATGCAATTTTAATCAAAATCATAATTCAAATTACGAACAAAATTTAAACTGAAACGATCCATTATGACGGTGACGGATAATGGAACTATTATTAAACCTACTCGTCGCCTATTCATATTTGATAAATTCAATAAACTTAATTTTCTTATCGATACAGGTGCAGTTGTATCAGTTATTCCTTTTTCTAAATTTAAAATTTATAAAAGAAATTCGGATCTTACTTTGACTGCAGCAAACGGTTCTTCAATTGAAACTTTCGGTACAAAACTACTTAAAATTGATTTAGGTTTAAGAAGAGATTTTGAATTTCCATTCATTATTGCGAATATTGATACACCAATTTTAGGAGCAAACTTTTTAGAAAAATTCGGAATTATTGTCAATATTAAAAATAAAGAAATAATGGATTCTACTACAAAAATTAAAGTTACTGGATCTTCTGGATATTCTGATATTTTCTCACTCAAAATTCCTATTGTCGAAAATAAGTTTTCAAAATTACTTAATGAATTTCCATCTATTACCTGCGAACCAGATTATACTAAAAAAGTTAAACACCATACGATTCACAGGATAGAAACAAAAGGTATTTTACCGTTTTCGAAACCCAGACGTCTTGATCCAATCAAACTTAAAATTGCTAAAGCTGAATTTGAATTTTTAGTTAAAACTGGTATATGCAGACCCTCAAATTCTCCTATTGCATCTCCACTTCATCTCGTTCCTAAAAAAGAACCAAATGATTGGAGACCTTGCGGAGACTATCGAAGACTTAATTTTATTACTACACCAGATCGATATCCTTTACCACATATTCACGATTTAACAATTGATTTAAAAAACAAACAATTTTTTTCCAAAATTGATATTGTGCGTGCTTACCACCAAATTCCAATGGCAGAAGAAGACATTCATAAAACTGCAATAACTACCCCTTTTGGAATGTTTGAATTCGTAAGAATGCCTTTCGGTTTACGAAACAGTGCTCAAACTTTCCAACGCTTTATTAATGAAGTATTTTCTGATTTCGATTTTGTATTTACATACATTGATGACATTCTTATTGCCAGTGATAATGAAGATCAACATATAAATCATTTAAAATCAGTTTTCAAAAGACTTGAAGAATATAATTTAAATATCAAACCTTCAAAATGTACTCTGGGTGTAAATAAATTAAATTTTTTAAGTTACGAAATTTCAGGCGAAGGTATTAAACCATCTTTAGATAGAATTGAAATCATAACATATTTTGAAAAACCAATTTCTATAAATAAATTACAAAAAATTTTTAGGTATGATAAATTACTATCACAGATATATTAAAATGTTAGCAACAGAACTTAGTCCTCTGCATGAAATGTTAACACATGCAATTAAAAACAAACTCAAACAATTAAATTGGACAAATGAAACCACAACAGCTTTCGAAAATGTTAAAAACCTTTTTGCTAAAAATACTTTACTTACACATTTCGACAAAAATGGTACTTTATCATTAGCAGTAGATGCATCAAATGTTGCTATTGGAGCAGTTCTTCAACAAACTAGCAATAATATACTAGAACCCTTAGCTTATTTTTCAAGAAAATTAACTACAACAGAAATTAAATATTCAACATTTGATCGTGAACTTTTGGCAATTTATAATTCAATTAAACATTTTAAACATTTTCTTGAAGGTAGAACTTTTACAATTTATACTGATCATAAACCTTTAATTCATGTTCTAAATTCTAAAGTAGATAGATCTCCTCGTCAACTACGTCATCTTGAATATATTGCTCAATTTACAAATGATATTCAATATATACGTGGAAAAGACAACATAGTTGCCGACACACTTTCCCGTATTCCAGAAATAAATGCAATTTCAACTCAAGATATAAATTTAGAAACTTTATATAAAGAACAGCAAACTGATACATTTTTACAAAAAACCATTTCTGATCCAAATTCTAAAAATAATTTAAAAGAAATTCATATTCCAATTATTAATTTAAACATATGGTGTGATGTTTCTCTACAACCTTTTCGACCTTATGTTCCACATTCTATGAGAAGAATTATATTTGACAAAATTCACTCATTATCTCATCCAAGTATAAGAACAACTAGAAAATTAATTCAAAATAAATATTATTGGCCTAACATGCGTAAAGAGATTAACGATTGGACTTCATCTTGCATCAATTGTCAAAAATCCAAAATTTCAAGACATACTAAATCTCCTATCCAAAAAATTCAAATACCATCAGGCCGTTTTGAACATATTCATATGGATATTGTTGGACCTCTTCCAGTTTCAAATGGAAATTGTTATATTTTAACAATTATTGACAGATTTTCACGTTGGCCTGAAGCTTATCCACTTAAAGATATTTCAACAAATACTATAGTAAAAACTTTTATTCAAAATTATATACCACGATTTGGTATACCATTGAATATTACAGTAGATCAAGGTTCACAATTCACCTCAAAATTTTTTACGGAATTAACTAAACTTTTAGGTTCTCATAAAATTCATACATCTCCTTACCATCCCCAAGCAAATGGCATGATAGAGAGATTTCATCGAACTTTAAAAGCAGCAATTATAGCATCAAACGACTCGGTTCATTGGTCTGACATTTTACCATTCATTCTACTTGGTTTACGAACTTCTATTAAAGAAGATTTAAAATGTTCATCTGCTGAACTTGTTTATGGCCAAACACTTAGAATACCTGGTGAATTAATTATTTCAAATAGTAATAAAGAACATGATTTTTCTAATGACGCTCTTCATAAAATAAGAGAATATTTTTCGCTTGTTCGTTCTAAAGTGTTTCATCATAATAAAGAAAATTTTTTCGTTCCTAAACAATTAGAAAATTGTGAGTATGTTTTTGTTAAAGTTCTTCGTAAATCTAATTTAGAATCACCTTATGAAGGACCTTTTAAAGTTATCTCTAAGAAAAATAAAACATTTACAATTCAATACAAAAATACTATTAAAAATATTTCAATTGATTTACTTAAACCAGCAAACATACTTATTAACACTAATTTAAATACAAATACATTAAACAACAAAAAACAAAAAAAAGTTACTTTTAATATTAATTAATAATTTGTTTGTTTCAAATTTTCTTGGAGGGGGAGTAAATATAGTGTTAACTACTTTGTACTCTTTACTTTAATTTTTAAAATAATTTTAATTGAGTTTTCGTGTTAACTTAAAATTTTGAATAACTTCAAAAAAAGAAAATTCTAATTAGTTGGAAAATATCTAAACTCAAAAATAAACAAAAATAAATTTTTATACTTAAAATCAAAATAAAAGATTTTTAAAATATCAACTTGAATGTTGATATAGCCACCTATTCGAAATTAAAAAAAATTGCATGAGATTTGCCGATATGGGTATCAAACGAAAGGTATTTCACTCCGCATTACAATAGGGACAGTTTTGATTGGGGTTGCCATTTAGGGTTCGGGTAGTTAGAAGAAATAGTACTCTACTTACTCATATTCTATTAAAGCTTTAAAGGAGAACATTACAGTTAAAAATCTTCGTAAAAAATCTTACACATGATTCGACTTAATTTTCTTAATTTCACGCATGCTAATAAAATTGAAATGCAATATCAAGGCACCGTGGCAAATTCTAGCAAAATATATTTAAATGCATATTTTTGGCAAATATGAAATGAATAATTGCAATTTCTCACAGATTACTATTAGAAAGATTTCTCACCATAGCAAAAAGATATATCACCATGGTAATTTGCTACCGTTGCAAACTAGAAGCATATGTTCATTTTGAAAATGACACCTAACCATTTAACTACTTACCAACAGATGGCGCTTAGGGAAGTAAGTTGAAATTTAATTAAACTAACTGTTAATTGTCATTCGTGAAAGTTACAAGTTTTTGGAATGTAGTAAAATTGACGGAACATGGTGCGGAAGGAAGCGTTGATTTAGAACTTTTGCTTTTGTAATTAATAAAACAAACAATACAGATAACAGTTTCACAGTTTCTTGATAAATAAAGTTAAAATCAAAAAATCTGATCAATATATCGAACTCCAACCGCACAATAGACCGAAATAACTTTGTTCTTTATTTCACTAATTGTCATAACAATCCCTTATACTATAGGCTGGAATTACCCATTTCAAATATTTCATTCCAGTTCATTTTGCGGTTAGTGTTTGATATGATTTTGAAATCTATTTTAAAGGAAATCAAATATTGGTAAGTAAAAATATATAATATATGTACATATAAAAAAAGTAGAGTTTGATTAATGATGACATGTAGAACAAAGTTTGTTATGCGGCAAACTCGAAGATTGCTGAGCAAAGCTCGGTCGCCAAGGTACTGTGTTAGTGATAATAGTACCGAAATCTGGCAATTTTTTAAATACTGAAAATTTTTAGTATTTTAAATACTTTGTTTGGGCTTTAAAACTTGTTCACGTTGTAAATGAAAATAAAGACCCAAAATACAATCGAATTTTGCGTTGATTTGGCGCTGACGTCACTTTGAACCCAAAGGAAATGTTCACATTTTTAATTTTGTCGTGCAGAAAAATGTAAATAACAAATTTCAAAATTCATAAAGATATATGTAATTTCAAATAAAGCTTTACAGATTGGAAATGGATTGACTTTTTCATAGTTTAAAGAATCCACAAAAAACAACGCAAAAGTCGATTGTGTTTGGGACTTGCGTTAGTCAAAAATATTCACTCTTATTTTTAATTTAATTTTATAGTATTGGTGTTTAAATAAATATTTGCACCATTAATTGATATGTATATGAAAATTTTCATTGATGTATTTGTAAAATGTTGCTCATAAACTTCACTTGATTGTTTGTAACTCTTCCTTTCGATACCGAACAATAAAAAAATGCTACGTATATGTACCTCTACCCGTCTTTTCATAAAGTATATATATGTTTGCCTGACCCCCTAATCCAGGGTGTTATGCGGACCGTGCCTATTGGACGATTTGCAGCCAGGGGATAAATTGGCTGTATTCGAACGGAGCCTTCCCGATACCGGGCCCCCTCGGGAAGTATTTATGGCGTTACCACAGTAAGGCGCGCTGCTGTGGCGGACGGTTCTTTCCGCGTATATAATACTGGACCGCTGAGCCAGCCTTGTCGGGCAGGTGGTCGTACGACCAAGATGAACGACTCACTACCTGAATTATTACAGAATTGGAGATCGAGCGCTTGGAATGGGCCCATGAAGCGGTAAAAGTAGGTCGAAGGCAGTTCAAAGGTTTTCCGCGAGAAACCCTCGATTCTGCAACCGGTACGAGGAGGAAGACGCGTCGAATGGCAGAATGAAGAGGCAACGTTCGGCGGAAGGCGACAAGCTTGCTTTCAAGAGGCAGAAAGGACCAAGTCCTAGAGCTGCGAGGCTGGGCAGAACATAGACAAGAAAAGTAGGCCCAAAGCTGTAAGAAAGATGGGCAAGGAAGCAACTACCTCGAAAGCTGCGAGTCAGAGGGAGTTCCAACTACGGAAGTAGGAGATAAACCAAAGGGAGATAACGCTAAGACTCCGGCTTTCTCGGAGGCGCTAAAGGGAGTAAACGCTAAGACTCCGGCTTTCTCGGAGGTGCCAAAGGGAGATAACACTAAGACTCCTGATTTTACCTAGAAGATGAGTGCTGTGGCAAAGCAGTCACTGACTGTGGCGCTGGTTGATCGTAGCAGTCCTTTCGGACAAATGACTACTGAAAGGTGGAGATCTGTGGAAAGGGAGCTTATTAGCTTAATGCTTAAGATGATGCGGGAACAACCAAGTAAGCCCCTTCCAACCTTTGATCCGGGGGATGGTATAATGGTGTGAAGATGATAGCGTGCGACAACATCGCGAACTTGCGGTGGCTGGAGGAAGTGGTTCCAAACCTCCAAAGGCAAGGCACGAAGGCGCGGTATGAGGTGGTGGATAAAGGGCAAATCCCCACGGTACCAAAAGTTAAGGTATGGATACCATGAGTGATGAATTCGGAGGATACACTGCGACTTCTGCAGAACCAGAATCCGAACATACCGACACAAGATTTGAAGGTACTTACTGTATCTCGGCTTACCGATGATGGTCAGTTCTACATCTTCCAAATAAACAAGCAGGCGGAGGATATTTTGTACACGCAGCTTGGCAAAATGTCCTTTGGCACTGGCAAAATTTACATGCGATTCAGGAAAAGAAGTCCAGAGGATAAAAATCCTAACACACTAGAGGTGGGCGAAGTTGAAAAGGACCTCAAAAGCCTAAGGGAAAAAAGAAGGTGGAGGTGCTAGAAGAGGACCAACCGCTAAATGGTGCTGTGACTCGCACATAGGAACACCCGGCACAACAGCTACAAGAGGCTGAAGGGGGCCTCGAATGCTCTAAACCAAAAGGGCAAGGGGAGGACGACGACGTCAAGACGAAGATTCTTCCAGCGAACTCCTCCTAACCTTTGAGGAGAGTTTGTTTGACGTGGCGCTGAACCAGGAGCCGTGGCTCTCACCGGGAGGAAAGGTTTCTGGACTTAGTGCGCAGGTTTGGCGTTTACTACGCGCAAACGGGAGGACGGGTTCGAGCTGTAGTAATGGTAAGGAAACAGCTGCATTCACATTTGCTGCCTAATTACACCACTGAGGATCTTGTAGCGGTGGCCGTTGAGAAAAGGATAAGCAGGCATTTATCCTGGCGTTCTGCTACATGGTCCGTGCTGCGGAGGTTCCACCGATGGAGTGCAAAAGCTAGTACAGGAGGAAGGGTGCAAAAGGCGGTTGGTCATACGCGCAGATGCAAATGCGCACCACAATGCGTAGGGAGGAGCAGATACGAACGAGAGAGGCGAATCTCTACTTTGTTACATCCTGCAAACCAATTTGAAGATAGCCAACAGGGGAAATGTCCCTACATACTTTGGTCCAACATCCAGTAATGTTCTGGATATTAAATTGAGCCCCGAGCGTGATATATCAAGGTGTGGTTGGATGGTTCTTGATAGACCATCCTTCTCCGACCATGCGTATATCAGCTTCAGCATCCCCCTAAAGAGGGTAGAGGAAGGAGGAACCATTAGAAACCCTAGATCAATGAACTGGACTAAATTCCAGAAACATGTAGAAACAAAACTTGGACAACCCAAAGAGGTTGCTAATGTAGAGGAACTGGAGGAGTCGAATGAATTCCTAACAAGGGCGCTTATGACTGCGTATAACAAAACTTGTTCGCTAAGCAGGTTCAGAGGAAAAGCAAAGCTTCCATGGTGGAGCAATGAGCTGAGTCTTCTAAGAAGACAGGTAAAAGAAATGTTTAAGTTCGAAAACATCGCGGAAAGCGAAGCGTGTCGGGACGAGTACAGTGATCTACTGAGGACCTACAAGCATCAAATTACCAGGGCGAAGAGAAACTCATGGAAAAGTTTCTGTACGGACTTAGAGTGCTCCAGCGAAACAGCACGGTTGTGAAAGTCTTAGCAAAAGAAAACATAGTCTAGGGACTAATAAAGAAAGAGAAAGTGGAATGGTCACGTAATAGTGACGAATCCCTTGAGGTGCTTCTCGATACACATTTCCCATCGGGAGACGCTTTAGAAGAGCCAGCAAACATCACTCACACTTCAATCACGGAGCTAGAAGTGCCGGGCTTGGTGACCGATACCAAGATCGAGTGGGCAGGGAAGACGTTTTCTATGTTTAAATCGCCGGGCCCAGATGGTATATTCCCGGCCATGCTACAAGTCTCAAGTAGGGCGGTCGTTTAATGGCTTAAAATAATATTCGAAGGGTTCATAAGACTGAATCATGTACCGCACTCTTGGAGAACTGCTCGTATAGCTTTTCTACCCAAGGCGGGGAAGATCGGTCACGTGTATCCCAAAGACTATAGACCCATTAGCTTAACATCATTTCTGCTCAAAACCTTTGAGAGGCTGATACATGTGTACATAAAGTCCAACGTGGATGAAAAGCTGCTGTCCACAACATAGCATGCGTACACCAAAGGCAAGTCGGTAGACACCGATTTGCATAGGGTGGTAATAAGCATAGAGAAATCCCTGGAATATAAGGTGTATGCTCTAGGAGTCTTCGCGGAAATTTCCGGGGCTTTCAATAATGTTGCAAAATGGGCGATTATGGATGGTCTTAATTACATTAAAGTACATCCTGATTTAATCAGATGGATCGGCTGCATGTTAAATTGCAGAAAGATTACATCACAATGGGGATTGTACGTGGCCACGAAATCAGTGGACAGAGGCACGCCGCAGGGAGGGGTGCTATCATCTTTGCTGTGGACGCTGGTCATCAACCAACTGCTCAGGCAATTCGATGAGGGACCCTTAAAAGTTACGGCTTTCGCAGATGACGTTGCAATTGTTTTAAGTGGAAAGCGCTTTCCAACGATTAGTTCTTTGATGGATCGGGCGCTTCGGGATATTCATACCTGGGCATCTAATGATGGGTTGAAAGTCAATGCGGAGAAGACGGATATGGTCTTTTTTTACAAAGAGGTACAAGGTCCCAAATTGGACCAGGCCTAAGTTAGGAAGGTTGACCTTACAGGAGAAACCTAGCACAAAAAGTCTATAAATCATCCTAGACAGTGAGCTGTCATGGAAGCTCAACGTGGAGGAGAGGGTCGAGAATGCCTCTACGGCACTCTATGTATGAAAAGGATGCTGGGGTGTACGTGGGGCCTATCGCCCTCTCTTTTTCATTGGGTTTTTACAGCGATTGTAAGCCCTATTTTATACTATGCTGTTCTTGTTTGGTGGAAAGCCACACAAAAAACAACATACCTCAAAAAAATAGATAGGGTATGCAGACTATCGATTTTTAGCATCTCGGGAGCCCCGAAAACAACCCCAACAGCTGCACTTTATGCCATTCTGCACATTTCACCTATAGACCTGGTAGCAAAAACAAAGCATTAACGACCGGAACCAGGCTCGGTGCTTCGGGTCAGCCTGAGCGCCGGCCATATGGCCATAGTAGTATAGCGTCATCAATCACAAGACGAACAGACTACCTGATTCCCTATCTGCGCTTCGATGGAGATCTTAAGGCCACAATAGAGGTGAACGGTTGGCGCAAGTGTGCCCAAATGGCGGACGAGGCGATACATGTGTACACCGGTGGTTCCAAAGTAGTGGAAGGAGTAGGGTCTGCGGTATACTGCGCTAATCCAGAAAAGGGCAGATCCTACAGGCTGCCGGATTACTGTAGCGTTTTCCAAGCAGACATATTGGCCGTAACCAATGCAGTAGAAACCCTGGAAGAGAATAGCTTAAGCTGCAACCGTGTTAGCTTTTATATTGACAGTCAAGCAGCAATTAAGGCAATAATCTCGCATAACACAGCATCTAAATGCGTTTTAGAGTGTAAGCAGTCTCTGAAGAGAGTCGGGACTGGGAGAAGCCGAAACAATATTGGGTCCCAGGGCATATGGGAATAGATGGGAATGAAAAAGCGGACGATCTAGCTAAAACGGGCGCATCCATTGAAGCTTGCTACGTAGATATCCCAATTAGATTGGGCGAGATTAAGCGAAGGCGAGAGGTGCACATGATCGACTAGCGGGAAAGGCGTGGGTTCAAGCGCGGGGATGTAAAGTGTCGAAGATTATGTGTACGTCTTACAACCTTAGACTAACACAGTTGCTTCTATCATTAAAAAGAGAGGACTGTAGGCTCATGAAGGGTATTCTGACTGGACACTGCCTTCTGGCCTCATATGCCTTTAAATTAGGTCAGTGATAGCAGATGTAGGAAGTGCGGGTTGGAGGAGCAAACGATCGAGCACGTTCTGTGCTCGTGCCCTGCACTTGCCAGGCTAAGACTCCAGCTATTAGGAGTGATACAGCTGTCAGATCTAGAAGCAGCAAGTGGCTTAAATCCTAGGAAGCTTCTAGTATTTGCCAAGAGGATGGAGTTATTTTATAACATAGGTCCTGGTTTTTGATAGAGTTTTTCAGTTTGGTCGTCAAAACAAACTTCTGGTAACACTACAGTCTCAATCAGTCTATGTGAGGTCCTCATGGAACGGCCAGTTCAACCTAACGTAACATAACCCCGAATAGAAAATCTTATACCTATATTTTAAATAATTTTAGAAATTTTTTTTTTTGGAAAGCTAGGCGCTTTCACGCCCCCTCTTAGAACAAACTTTAATTTCTTATTTCTTTATCTCCGCAATTATTTTAAGAAGGTATCCAAAATGTATTATAGATATATCATATATTGGTGGGAGTGCAGTGGGAGTGGGAGGTGGATTTGGAGTGATAGCGAAAGTGGGGGTGGAATTTGGAGTGTGAGCGAGGGTTGGATGTGAGAGTAAAAGATGAAGTGGAATTTGGAATGGGAGTAAGAGTTGGAGTTTGAGTGGGAGTGAGATGGGAAATGAGAGTGTGAGTGTGCGTGGGTGTGAAAGTTGAAGAAACAGTAAGAGGGATAATGATAGTGGGAGTGTGAGTGGGAAGGATATAAATGGAATAAGGGATGAACAAGGATAAAGAGAAAAAAGAGTAAAGAAGAATGGTATCGGGAAAGAAAAAGGGACGGGGGCTCACACTTAAATGTATGCCAACCAATTTTAGGACAGGAAAAAGTCTTGCAGGGACACTAGTTAATCTAGTTTCGAGTTACTTTTATCTAAATTAAAAAGAACATTTTTTAATAAATTTGAATTAAAATAGCGTCCGATTTTATCTCTTTTTGCTACATGTTTCTAACACCAATACTTATTCGGGCTGCAAGTAAATTGCTAAATCTCATTTTTAAATGAGTATAAATGCAAATTAAAGTTGATTTTTTTAATATTATTGCATATTACCGAGTAGTTTCATTTAAATTCGATTTTCCGAAAATTATTTTTGCTTCACTTTATATAAACAAGTATGCTCTTTTAGTTTATAAAATTTATAAGTAAAAAAATATTCTTTTTGATTTCAGATTGACCTTCAAGGAAGAGAACAATTTTTCGGTAAGTCTGTAATTAAGAAAAAAAAACTATACGAGAAAAAAAATTTAGCCAATAATAATATAACAAAACTGTCTAAGTCCTCGGAGGGAAGGCAGTCCGTTTTAAGAATTGTTGCACAACTGGAAAATTGTTTTCAAAATCCGTCTTTAAAGCACAATGCAATAAAAAATTTCTGAAAATGTAAACCATATTTGAACAGATAATATAAAAATCCGGACTTATGTTTGCAGATGAAATAAAAGGGTAAAGATACGGTTACCCCTCAAAGTCTGGAAGAACATTGCCGAACAATTTTCATATAGCTGAATTGCAGCACAAAGAAGAAGTAATAGCAAGTCAACTGAAGGCTTGCTTCTCCTGGTTATTCCACCATGCATTTTAACAATTTTTGTAAACAAAATACTATTTTTTAGGGCTGCTGACGGATATTCGTTAATGAAGCAAGTTGCCCTGTGTGAAATTGAAATAATTAACTCATTCATTATAAAAAACTTGACACGATTAAGCTTATGTGTGGAATTAGTATAGGTCTTTTTATTACATTTAGCATTCTTAAAATTATAACTGATATTTGCCCTCGCGTTCACCTAATCTCAGTATTACTTACAAAGTAAAAACCATTTCAATTGTTATTTCGTGTCAATATTTTTAATTACTGCAAAGCAAAATATATACCACCTTATATTAAAGTTTATATGTACTGAACATGTGCGTGCCTTTGGCATTTATGCACTGAAAACGCAAGCAAAAGAGTAACCAAAAATTGTTTTTAAAGCAAAATAAAATAAAAAAAAAAAAAAAACATATTGCCAAAAATAACGAAATTGCAATTTCTCGTCCCTTAAGCGTAATATTTTAATAAACACGCTTGCCACAAGTGGATCGCAATTGAGTTCAACGTTGAACATTTTTTACATACTTCTGCGAATACCTGCACACTTTCAATCCACACGCTCACATACATATGTGGCTATGTAGACATATACATCGACTCACATAGCAACTTTTGTACTCGACTTGACTTCCAACGATGCTTTCAGTATTTGATTTAGATGCAGTCTTGCAGTCTTGAGGCACGCAAAGCGAATCAATCTGTTCTGAAAATGTTTAACATATGACGTGCTTATCTGTCAATGTCGCAGAGTTGCAGTCGAATGATTCATTTGTAAATGGTCTTTAGCGCACGCAAAAGAAAAACCGCAAAGAATTCCCATGCCGCAGACACGCAATTAATTGGATAATTTAAGTGCTACCAAAAAGCTCGCTGACGAAATAAATATTGGCAAAAAGTTTTCTTACCATTTTACTTAAGCTACCTGCTTACTGAGTCAGCACTTTTGAGAAAATTGTCGGCAATTCACAACCACTATTTAACTGTTTGCGACATAGCTCGCAGTATTTTATGATGTGTGCTTATATGTGTATGCAAGTGTGTGCGTGTGCGTAATTTTATATGTGCACCGTTGCTCGACCTTTGTTGCATGGCTCACTTCATTGCGCAATTAATTAATATTTCTTGCAATGAAATTTGTTGCAATTGCTATGCATGCAACACTTGCAACAGATGAATGCGGACCTTCATACCTACTTGCGTATTACAGTCAGGAGTGGATCACGTTAGGCTTTGGAGTGGGGTTATTTTTCAATGTATTGGGCTTATCGATTCTTGCACAAAATATGATCATACCAAGCTCTAGAAATAAACACAAAAAGATCCATCAAGCTACACACCTTCTGTCTGAGACCACGAGTCAACCATACGAAATGCATGAGCAGTTGGAGCAATCTGTAGGGCACTTCCTGCTGCTACCGAGGATGCCAAGAAGATTTAATTTGTTCATATTAATCGCTCTCGAGATGATGGGGCTAGTACTTTAATGGTGCTTGTCAGCGGATTGTACCGGATCTGTATCCAGCAAAGGACCATCAACATCGTTAGCGCTCTTCAGAACCTTCGGGGAGTGTCTCTATCGCTAACTAACCAACAACAGAGCTTGAATGTAAAGTTCTTTTACTAAGATCCAGAGAACAGCTCCCAGTATAAATTACTATAGAAAAGGAAAAGTTGCTAACAGATGTCTTAAAAGTTCTAATACAACGCAGAGAACACTTTTTGCACTTTAAACCGAAGGCAGCAATAATTCACTCAAGGAAGATGCTGATGCCCAGCAAGCAATGTCATTATAGATTGCCTGAGCGGATGTTGCTAAGCGGCCACAAAATCTGCTAACTGCCACGGAATTGGCCTTCCCATGATTGAATAGTAGATATCATAATGCACCGTTGAAAAGCCCACCAATTGGTTGGATTTTTTCACAACACCGCCTTATTATTACTAAGAAAGAAACTGAAAAAAACTTTGGTGTTTTTAATGCCACCTTCGATAGCTGCCTCTGCCTTCCCTATTCCTCAAAATTGATTTCTACGCAAAAGCGTAGTAATTGGCTGCAAAATGTTACCTTGAGCAACATCACCAGTCAGTCAGTCACAAAATCTTCATTGATAGCAGAACGAAATGATCGAGAATATTCTGTGCCCGTGTCCTGCGTTCGCCAGGACAGGTGTTCAGTTATAAGGAGTCACACTCTTACCTGATATTTAAGCAGCAAGTACAATAGGTCTTATAAAGCCTGTAAAGTTCGAAAAGTGAAACGAGTCATTAGATAACATATTTCCAGGGGGTTTTAACTTGGTTGCTGAACAAATTTCTGGTAACAATATGAACAAATTCTGTCTGTGTGAGGGCCTCACGGACCGGCCAGTTTAACCCTCCGGAAACCAAAATGAAACTTAAACACTCACTTTTTATTCCAGTGCATGCAGCAGAAGCTATACGCTGTCAGTATAAGATGAGTGGCATTTGGTTATTTTGGGTGGCTGCTGTCGAGGTCATGGAAAGCTCTCTTGAATTTTTTTTTTACTTTTTGTGTTAAAACATACTCGAAAGATGATACTGGTTTTGGGTTATTTTTTTCCGGAGATTTTAGCATGGTTCAGATTTGTTAAGACATCATTGTTTTGTATATGCATCTATTAGTATTAGGTTTTGAGCATAAAAGATGTGAAAAAAGGACTATAGTCTTTCGGCTGTATATGACTGGTTGTTCTCGCTTTCGGTATGAAGGCTACTCTAGCTGTCCTATAAGATTACTTGAAGTTGTTCAGTTTTGTGCGACACGCAAGGATAGTTCTAAGTCATTCTACATCCGTTCCCCCTGCCGTATGCAACAACAGGGAATATGCTATATGGACCTGGCCATTTGAACTTCACAAAAGTTTTTTTTGCGCATTCAAACTTTGTATTTGTCACCAAAACTGGTAAGGCTCGATCCATGCGTACGTAAACGTTTTTACACAACTCTTCGACAACATTTCCTGGAGGTAATTGTGTTTGAAGTAGCACCTCTAATGGCACCTCCCAGCTGCAGACTATTATCCATCCTCCTTGTTTTGTTAGTCACTGGACTGTGTCTGTATTAAATAGAACTTTCCACTACCTAGCCGCTTCACTATTTAGTAACCAATTGAAATCATTCAATTTGAAAGCATTTATAGTTTTGTCATTTGTGCATTATCGCTGAATATTTGTTAATTAAAACCAAAGCCACAGACTTTAGCAGCGGACACAAAATTTATAAATATTTGGGTTGACTGACGGCATAGTTGTATATTTTCCACTAACCACAAAATAGTAGTAAATGAACCGTTCTTAAAACCGCCATTTGTAACAGACAAATCATTTAAATCGCATGTAGTTAATTTATGAATGGCCTGTGCTGATATTTAAATATTACATAGAGCACAAATCATTACAAATTGGAAAGTCACCTAGCAGATAGCCATCGGTGACATGTCGCATGATTTGATAAGTGCTTTGCATTGTAGTTTGCCATTCGTAGTAGTTGGAATATAATTTAAGCTTCTTTTTAGTTTGGTATTGCAGCAAGCCTCTTGGTACCCCTCTGATGTTCATAAAAAAAATAATAGCAAATAACATAAAGGAGGAACTGCAAGCTAAAGGAAAGTTTAATACGCACCTTTGTTGTAAGACTGAAAGGTGTTTAAGGATGTATTTTCAATGATCTAATTCATATCTAATATTTGTACGCCATGCCAGCTATCTTAGTTTTGCGATAACTGCTGCCAATTGAGAGCACCAAGGGAGGTCGAATCCTCCACCGCCTGCCTCTTGAAACTCATTGGAGGTTCCCCTTCTCCTGCGTCAATCTGCGGTGTCAACTGAAATACTTCCTTTACAGGTACGTCTTTGTCCATTAACATAACATAACCCAGCCAGCGAAGCTTTGCACAACTAGGAATTAAATAAAAGTCCCTGTAAGCATATCCAAAAATGTATAAGAATACGTAAGGCATCTTAGATTGATAAGAGCTAATGAACGGCAACTTATATTATATCAGCACGTCCTTTTAAAAAGCTGGTAATATTTCCGTAACACATGATATATTTAACCACACTAAACCTCCTACCGTCTGAGTACAATTTACCCTGCGGTACTACCTTCAAGTATTCCGTCGGGAGGTAGGTTGAGCACGCAAGCTCTACGCCTGTCGGAGCCATGTTGCTGTACTTTGATAGTTCCGCGGCTGAGTTAAAGCTGGGACTGGTACACCCTGCTTACTACCTCAATGTGCTTGACACATACGACTTCTACGAATATTTGCAAACATACCTTAAACAATGTGCATACAGTTCTTGTGGCATGTTTGTTACACGGACTGTGCGTTCCACTACTTGCATTTTAGGGTTCTTTTTATTTTATACAACTTCCGTCACCTTCTTCGTGTCACTGTGCTTGTTCGCAGCCAAAGATTCCGATGCAATACCTGGTGTTATCCACATATGCAATCGATTCGATTCAACTGCACCATTATATGGTATTTGCGTTACCTGAAAATTTTCATTTTCCTTGAAAACATACCGATCATTTGGGAATTTTTTGGAAATCTCATAAGGGCCTTTGTACTTAGCGATACATTTTTTATTAGTCCCAACAGTAGTGTAAACATTTTTCATCACTACATAATCCCCTTCATTAAAAACCTTTGCTGGAACACTATGTTTTAAAAAATATTTCTTATTATATTCTTGCTTTTGTTCGAATTTTCTCTAAATTCGGTGATGCAACTACACCCGCCTTTTCTTGTAAATATTCAGTCAACTCATCGATGATTCGCCCTCTCTGTTCCACTCCAAACGATAATTTACTCGGTCATTCCTGAGTCGAGGCGGGAACAGAGTTATTTATTGCGTACTCTACTTGGATAAGTTTGCCCAACCAATCTGAATGACCGATTGGTTCTGTAAGCTTTGCCAGCATAACCTTTAAAACTCTGTTCACCCTTCCTACCTGTCCTTTTGCCTGCGGAGAAGCGACGGCAATCTTTACATGCTGGACATTGTCACTTTTAAGGAATTCCAAGAAGTCCTTTGAAGTGAAACATGTTCCCCGATCACATATAATACGACGGGGTCGACTATAACTGTCAAAGTATTTTTGCAGAGATGCACATACCTCTTTGGTGCTAGTGGTTTTTACTGCATACAACTTAGTAAACTTCGTGAAACTGTCTACAACCACGAAAATGTATTTTCTAATCGTGCGAATTGAAGGAAGTGGACTGAAGTGGTCTATGTGTACGGTATCAAAAGGGATTTGTGTTCTAGGAATGTTATATAAATTATGTTCATTTGAACGTGCAGCAGGTGAGCATACTATACATTTAATACAGTTTCTGACATAATGTTTAACCTTCTTTCTAAGTTTTGGAAACCATTAATTCTTTTTTATCTGATCTATTGTTTTGTCGACACTCATATGTCCAATTTTTTCATGCATTATCCTGATGATATTAGTTTCCATTTCCATAGGCACATACAACTGAAGGTGAGATGACTTTGGATCGGATTTGAAAACAAGACCATCTTTAAGCTCGTAATGCTGTACAGGACGCTCATCTAATCTTCGTCTTAAAGTTTTTATGCAAGTATCTCTATTTTGAGTGATTTGAATATTTAAATCTATACTATTGATCTCACCAGAGCTTATTAAATGACAACGGCTTAAAGCATCAACATGGCCCATAGAACGACCGCTACGATGCCTTATTTTAAAATTATATTTTTCAAAATTGAACACCCATCTCGCTATGCGCTGATTTATTTGTTTTTTGTCCATTGCCTGAGCAAGAGCTCTACAATCAGTGACTATGACAAAAGCAATACCCTTCAATTCGGTCTTAAATCTTTCGAGCGAGTAAACAATGGCTAACGTTTCTAGCTCAAAACTATGCAATTTGGATTCAGACTCGGACGCTGTTTTGGAAAAGTAAGATATGGGATGAAATTTTCCATCATCTTGCTTTTGCATAAACACAGTCCCGAACCCTATCTTACAAGCATCAGTGTGCAACTCAGATTCTTTACTGAGATTATAAATAGCAAGTACCGGGGCTGACATCAAACAAACCTTAAGATATTCAAAAGCTCTATCACACTGCTCACAAAAATTAAAAAAACATTCTTCTTAAGTAAATTGGTTAAAGGCTTTGCAATTGATGAAAAAGAAGGAACAAATATTCTAAAATAAGAAAATAAACCCAGACTTTGCTGAAGTGTTTTAAAATTTCGTGGCTTTGGAAAATTCTTTATTTTCTCAATATGTGTTTCAGTCGGACGGATACCTTCACTGCTCACATGATATCTTAAGAAATTTACTTCTGAATAGCCAAATTTACATTTTTTCATATTCAACTCAAGACCTCTCTTATATAACCGAATTAACACACAATTTAAAATTTTTACACGAGTTTCAAAATCAGATGTAGCAACGAGAATATCATCCATAAAAATTACTATTTTTCCGGACTGTAATAAATCTCTAAAAATTTCGCAAACAAAACGTTGAAACACCGCTGGCACGTTTTTTAAACCAAAGGGCATTTTTGTGTACTCATATTGTCCTCCAGGGATTACGAATGAGGTGTATATGATATACTCATTATCCATTTGAACCTGATGGAATCCACTTTTAAGATCCAAAACCGTAAAAATTTTCTTACCCGACAAATACTCTAATCAGTTTTCTATCAGTGGCATTGGAAAATTATCCCGAATGGTTTTTTTATTCAAAAACCTATAATCAATACATAATCTTCCCTCACCACTCCTCTTTTTTACCAAAACCGTAGCAGAGGCATACGGAGAATTGCTGTACCTTACAACACCTTTAGAAAGAAGTTTATTAATAATTGCCTGCACTTCAGCCTTCTCCGAATAAGAAAGTATCCGTTGTGCAAAATGAAAAGTAGTATCGTCCGTTAAATTTATTTTCATTCTATAGTCAAGGGGAACAATCCATGTATCTGTTTCAGGCTCCAAATAATAGTTAGTTATAACCCTTCTTAGTATACCGAATTGTTGTGCATTAAGTTCAGAACTAACATCAGGCTCACTTAGAGACTTTACTTGTGAGACAAGATCAATATCCTTGTTACCAGTATGGGTACCTAACTGAACTTACACATTTTTTTTGTTTACTTCCACTCCACAAATCTGCATTGTGTATTCCGTTAAAATACTTCCTCTTTTCAAATCTAGTAGGTGGCTTGGTTGAATCGAGTCGTCCGTGGAAGACACCAAACCCTCAATCGGATACACTAAGCATGCAATACAATTTCTCCTGAGACAAAACAAATCAAGCGCACTCCTCTTTGAACAATATGTATGGTTAAATTTTATTTACTATTTTAGATCCATTAACATTTTCTTTTAGTACTGAATTTTAGATCTTGTGTAAGGACAAAAATATACGAAATTTAATTAACAGATCTCGCGCAATCAACATAGGCATAGAAAGATCCGAATCGTTTAAAACTAAAAATCGATTCGCTATTTTCTGTCCCTTTAACTTAAGTTTGCATAAAACTTCTCCATACGTATAAAGTTGCCTATCACCAACATCTCGATACTCAGTTGGCTTTAATTTGTTGCCCATGTTGAAAGGTACGATTGAACGTTTAATAAAACTCCTCGGACTACCAGAATCACGAAGAGAAAGAATATGGACAGTGCGTTCGCTTTGTTTTCCTAGCACAGTGACACTTACCATTTGCATTGCGTCAACCGCCTCAGCTAACTCTGCGTCCTTCAACTTCACGTTATTGTCAATAACTGCCACTTTCTTCTTAGGACAAGTTTGGTGAAAATGAAATTTTGATTGATAATGGCCTAGCTGTGAACAATTAAAGCACCGTATAACTTCATCAGAAGAATTTGATTTTTCTCTACGAATCGCCGTCTGCGGTTTGACTCTGTTCGGATGCGATTTGTCTCTAAGTTTGTCATAACGTTCAAATTGTATTTTCAATTGATCCACAGTAGTTGCTTGATATAAAATAGATATTAAAGAATTTCTTTCATTCAATCCAGATATGAGAGCATCCACCAAATCGCGTTCCGGTATGTTTGCCTTACTAGCGGTTACCCTCATTTCAATAAAATATCGCTGATTACTCTCATTTGGTTTACGTTGCCGGTTCCTCAACTGCTCGTAAACTTCAAATAGAGTATGTTTTCGCCCGAATTCATCACATAATGCCCTCTTCAAAACTACATACGTGGTGGCGGTGATGGTACGCGCAAAAAGTTTAGCAGTGCCATCCTCCAAATCACTAACCAATTATAAACATAAAAACCTTCATCTCCGGTATATTTGACCGCCATAGCGTCAATAGCTACCATATCTACAGGCAGAACTCCCTGTCCCTTGGTCTGAAGTGACTCGACCTCTTTTCTCAATAAGAGCAGCTCTCGTTGCATTTTTAAACGATCGCTTTCCGCTAACATAGCTTCCATTGTCAGGCTTACTAGGTGCTGCAGCGGTCATGATTGTAACATTATCATCAAACATAACGTTGTTGTTAACAACCGGCACATCATCACATGTTGAATTATCGCTTTCGTTTACATCAGCGGTGGCAGAAATATTTTTGTAATGTACGTTGTATGACCTGTCACGAGGTCTCTCCGAAGAATTTTCAACTAGTTCTCCGTTTGACTGTCCCGTTTGGCCAAACGTGTTCTCATACAATGTACGTATCTGAGATATAGAAGCACTCTCCGGAGGCTCAACGCCGGCATTCAGCAACTCCTTCATCATTTCATGGCGTGTCTCCGATCGTAAAGGCATTTTTATTTCGCATTAATCAAATAAAGACAATTTCAAATTATGGTAAAGGGCGTGAAAATGTACAAAATCCAACTTCTGAATTGTAAAGACGGAAATCAGATCCAATTATATATTTTTATTCTTTATTAAAAACGTCTAACTTTTTTCCAAACAAATTGAAAAGAATCCCCCAAGATATACCAAGATTTCTGTGTCTAAATTCCAAAACTTGTATACAATATTTTAAAGTGTTTTACAATACAGTATTACAATATAAACATGTTTTTTCCTTTAATTTAAATTTTTTAAATTTTTTTGTTTGTTTGCTACGTATCGACCACTTTTCTGTAGGTACTTCCACCGGTTGGAGGGGCCTTGTCTCCTATCCGTGTGTAAACCCTTATTACATGTGAGGCTACCGATTTTACACTCGTACTCATTATTTCTACAGTTGGAGAGGCCTTGTCTCCTATCCGTAGATTTCCCGTTGCGTGTATGTTGACTGCTTCTGGTCACACGGTTGAAGAAGTCTTGTCTCCAATCCGTGCTTTATTCCTTCACCTGGGGCCGTTTTCGAACGGTTGAAGAGGCCTTGTCTCCAATCCGTCGCCTGTTTTACTATTATATTACCTATATTCCGATCTTTTCTTATTTTATCATTCTGACGCCGCTAATTGTACGGAGGCCTTGCATCCAGTACGTGCTCAGCTCGAACACATGAGGTGTGCCGGTGCGTATACGTAACATGTTCATTTTATTACACTGGTCGACACAGGCTCTGTTGCGTGGGATTTTATGCTTTATTGTTAAAGTCCTTTTTGCCCTTATTTTCCCAACAGCTTGAGCTTCCAAAATATTTAGTAATAAAGATTTTAAGCAAAATAAATTAATTTTTTCAATAAATGAATTTTAATATTATCAATTACAGTGAGTTAAATTTTCTTTTAAGAGTATTTATTTTATGAGTTAATTCAGGAGCACCACTCTGAATCCTGCAGCAGTAATAATCAAACATATGCGTGTTCCTGTCCGCGTGTTCTTGATATCGCTCTTCCATAGTGCGGTGGTCCTGAAAAAACGCTCGCCCTGCTTTTCACTGTGTTCGCCTAAATTTTCAGGAAAACGGCACAGATGGATTTGGAGAAAGTGCATCTCATGTGATGTCGAAAGTGTTGGTCTATATACCCAGAAGAGTTAGGTAATTTCCTGTTTCCTAAAAAGCTGTTTATTACCCAATCTAACTCGTCCTGTGCAGTTTTTTCAGGTGCTTTCCTGCGGCTAGTGAACTTTGGATCACAAATTAGTTTTCTTCTGTAGGCCATCAAAAGTCCCAGCTTTCACCTTTTAAGAACTCAGTTTTGGAAATGGTTAAGAAATATATTTTAAGTCCAATGAACGATGCAGGCATGTACTGGGTTCAAGTTCTGATGAACGTGTAGCACTAAATGCTGAACCGCAGTCAGTAAGTTGAGATAAGTCCATTTAGAATGATTTCTACGTTTTATTCCTGTTATGTTTACCACACAGAATTAACAGTACCTGTGATTGTCCGACGGTTCATGTCATATCGCAGGAGTTTGTTACTTGAAATTAGGTTTTTCCTATTTCCCCATAAGCGTAATGATTCAGCAAAACTTTTAAATTAGACACTTGGAAACCAGGATTTTTTACTAGTTTCAAATTGTCAACAGAATAAGTCCATATAAGCTCGTTTCACTAGGTCTGATTGATTGAAATGAAATTTCTTGAACGCATACTTGCTACGAAAAAAAAATGTTTGGATTGTTTACATACATTCTCCTTGGTGAACTTATAATAAATAACGCTATGGATTACAGCAATATACAACCTACTTTTGTCAACTGAGATGTGTATTTCAAAAATTCGAGCTGCTGAAAATAATTTCAGGGCAGATTTTAAATCAGACCCCAAATTAGTGAGAAACAAACGAAAAACTCCATGCAACAGACAAAAGGTCGTATTTTGTCCACCAGTGTTTTCTATGTGTTTAAAATTTAATCACTAGACCGATTTCGAGAGACTTCTTTTGTCTTATTTTTTATGGTTCAAACATGTATTAAAAAAATTAAACACTTTTTAAGGAGGGGTCACGCTTCGATAACTTTCATCATGCCAAAATTCCGAGTTAAGAAAAATATTTGGTATAGATATTATGTACATATATATATATGAGAAAGGATACAGGAGTGAAATAGGTAATATAAATGGGAGTGGTAATTGGTCTTCAGACAATCTAAATGTAATCTTGCCTAAAAGCCCACATTAATCCGTAACGGGTTTTGGAAAAGTGGACAGTGCCACGTCCCTCATTATAATTAATTTAGGCTAAATTTTTTCTCACTTGGTAACTATTTGAAACACATGCTAAATATTTGATATCGAAACTTAATATGTGAGTATATTGAAGTGGATTGAAAATTGGAATCGGAATGGGAATGTAAATTGGAGTGGTAGTGAGAAACGGACTGACCGTGGGTGTGGGAGTGGGAGGGAGGTCAGAGTTTTAAGATATGGATTTGGGCAAGAAAAAATCAGCCGGGAACGCTAATTTGATAAAAAAGAGTGTGTTAAAAGGGAAAGTTTGACAGTAATTACAAGATTGTGTTTGGTAGGCTTTCAAAAGTTAACTATCAAATTGCTTTCCCTGTTTTTATACTAATCTGGGCAAAGCTCACAGAGTATTTTTACTTTGTTAACATTACGCCAGATTCTTACAGCATAAACTTATTCAGATAAATATAGGCTTCCATTTGTCAAAACGGTAAGAATGAAAAAATGAACTCATTTAGCAATATCCATCCGACCGTCAGTGAACATGATAACTTGAGCTAAATTTGGGTTGTCTTGCTGATATTTGGTTAATGATTTTCTTGGTACTGATATCTCATCGCTATTTTCTATGGCCAAAATCGAACGATAACCACGCCTATTTTCTGTATATATAATATTTTGGGAAACTCCAAAAACGTGATTACTCATTAAATAATGCGGCCACCGTGGTGTGATTGTAGCGTGCTCCGCCTATCACACCGTATGCCCTGGGTTCAACTCCCGGGCAAAGCAACCTCAAAATTTTAGAAATAAGGTTTTTCAATTAGAAGAAAATTTTTCTAAGCGGGGTCGCCCCTCGGCAGTATTTGGCAAGCGCTCCGGGTGTATTTCTGCCATGAAAAGCTCTCAGTGAAAACTCATCTGCCTTGCAGATGCCGTTCCGAGTCGGCATAAAACATGTAGGTCCCGTCCGGCCAATTTGTAGGGAAACTCAAGAGGAGCACGACGCAAATTGGAAGAGAAGCTCGGCCTTAGATCTCTTCGGAGGCTATCGCGCCTTACATTTTTTTTTTTATTCATTAAATAATGCAGCTAAAATAACAAATTTCATCTGTAGATTACAAAAAAAATTTTTAGTTTAAAATTTTTAAAATTTGCGTGAAGGGGCATGGCACCGCCTACTTCTAACAAAACCAATTCTTCAACTGGTCATAAATAAAAAAAATTTTAGGTTGGCACGGAGTAACTTGATAAACTTGATTAACTTTGTCCTACAGCATGAGTCCGGAAAAGATGAAAAAAATCAGATAAAATCACGCATATAAGAGATTTCAAGACATCGTAGATGAAAAAATTGGCGATATAATCGGGAATATAACTTTAAGTCAATCCTATTTCACTTCTCAATATATTTATCGCAACTAATTGAATAAATAGATAAAAACTGGGAGTGGGCTTTGGATCGTCTTTTTTGAGCAATCATTCTTCTACGTAACGATAAATGGAAGAAGAATTTGCCTACCGTGAAGAAAATCTATAAATTTGTTTACTTTAACTATTAATAAGAATATTTAAAATGTTTGTCAAAGCGCTTAATTAACACGCCCACTATAGATAATACTTACTAAACTAAGACACCTTTACTTATTTTATTTTATATCCAACGTGTACACAAAGACATTTTAACCTGGATAGGACTGCATCAAAGAATAAATCGTTTGAGCCATATCCATAATGTCAAAAGAATGGGTATGAAAGGCCTGCTTTGCTTTCTACGCCTGCAAGGCTATTCTCGGCAAAAGCTGGTGGTTTGGCTCTATAATCTGGTGGGAAGTTTTTGGTAAGAACCAAAATGTCACCAGCCTACGGAAAAGTAAGCGCGCTGCGTGCGTTGATGCCACTGGAGCCAGTTGTACCTGACCCACGGCGGTTTTAGATCCCACATTAATCTTGCTTCCGATAGACATGCATATATTATTTACGCCGGAACAAACCGCGCTGAGACTAAGCTGAAGGATACGCAATGAAGCATAGCAATATTCAAAATTTATTTTCGTTAGGAATTTTTAATTTCCATCTATAACTCCAAGAATAAATTATTGAAAGAGAGGCACCATTGCAGCTTATAACGGCATACTTATTTACAGCCACGGCTCCGAAATGTACTCAGATATGGAGTTGGGGAAATCTTTTCGCATCGCCCAGCTATTTCTACGTCATTCAAACTGCCATCATACTGCAATCTGCTTGAAGAAGTCCCCGCACTTTGGCTGACCGGCATATCACTCGAAGTCCGGAGCATAACTGTTGAAATACCTATCTTTCCTGACAGCTAAGCAGCACTACCTGCAGCATATACAAGGTCGAATTTAGCAGGGGCATGCAAGCAACTTTAAGCTTCACTAATTGATACTCTGGAACTATTTATTATCTGGGTTCCGGAACAAAACGGAATCAACAGAAACGAAATGGCTGATGAGCTTGCACGTAGGGCCTCAGCGTAAGGAGTTGACTTAATAACCAGCGACAAAATACGCATACATTTGAAGGTAGCCTGAGGGAAAATTCGAAATTTTTACGCGAACAAAGCTCAACAAAAGTGGTAGAGCACCAAAGGCTGTGCAATTACAAGAGCTACATGACCAGTCTACGAAAAAAGACAAGGAGTAGACAACGAGTCTACTGAGTAGATGTGGGCCGAAACCCGTAGGCTTATAATTGTCTTCACCGGTCATTGGGCTTAAGGCACGCAAGCGAAAAAGATGAGTACGCCACAAAATGACCACTGCAGAGGTTGCAAAGACAAAACTGCAAAAGAGACTGTTGATCATGTGATCTGTGCGAATGTCCAGCTTCAACGAGAACACGTTTAAGTTCCTTTCGAAGTCTCTGGCAGATTATCGGAAAGAGGAACTCTCAATATTCTTGTTTTTGTAAAAAACTCAAGCTAGTTGTAGTAGCAATTGGTAAGTTTAAACGAGTTTTATGGCATCAAAACGGCTCTTCATTAGCTAGCTGGGCGATCTGGCTTGCTGCCATTATATCTTTCTACACACCTACCTAGCAAAGATATGCTGAACGCATTTGCATTTACAAATTTTCGTTGATAAATTCCATAGCCCTTGCATTGTGATGTTTGACTAAAACAAAACTACATCATATTTAACCCAAGGGAAAGGAAAAAGACAAGCGATAAGTAGTAGTGCAAGAAGTGAGTAAGTGGTAAAAGAAGAGAAAGCGAGCAAGACGGAGACCGAAACATCGAGGAATAAGATATGAGAAGAGGGTGGAGGAAAACTATATCCCAATACGTATACTAATTTTTTCACGTACATCACTCAATCACAAAGTCTGCAATTTTATCTAAATGTGTATGTGTAATATTCTCTGTGTTTCGTTTTCTTTGTTAAATAGATCCCTTTACAAGTTCTCATTAAAAATAAATGTTTGACTGCTTAAGCAATTTTCGTTGAAAATTTGAAATTTTTGCTTTCAAGTAAATCACGCTTTCTGCCATCAAATATGTTCATTCATCTGAACGGAGCCAATTAATACCAATAAACGCCAATGTTCTTACAAAATTTCGCAATAAAATGCTGATCAAAAATTCCATCTTAAAAATTTAATAAATATTGTAGAATGCTTTGGAAGAAAATTTGTAGATGATGCTGTCTTTTGGAATTGCATTTTGTACATATGTATGTAGTTGTATAAACAATTTATATATAAGTAATTATACAGTATATGCATATATATTTGAACATAAGTACAAAGCGGAGTGAAGACAAAATCTAAGTGATTTTTTAGTTTTAGCTTTTGACTTTAGCAATTTGTTTTTTTTTCGCACAATATTTTTAAATTGATCGAAAAAAATAATTTTAATATTGCCATCCAATTATCTCAATAGGAGTGAAATCCATTATACCGAAAATAACTGTATCAACTCCCATGTCTATATCTATATATGAAAATTGTTTAGGAAATTAAAAAAAATTAGGTGGGTAGGATTAGTTAGGTTGAACTGACCGATCCGTGATGGCATCACATAGACTCAATTTCGTGATACGTGAGCATTTCAATACACTGAGGTACCTCAATCAAAAAATATAACCCACTAGAAAAGTTTGGACGTCACTATGCCCACTTTTACAAAAACGATCCCAACAGCCATAAATATGTATGTCTTCTGCTATTAATGCCTATGTGATTGAAGGGGTTGATGAGCGCGATACAAAGCTTTATAGTTTCAGAGCTTCCTCAAACCCAGTTGTCAACCTCGCCGAAGTATGAAAATCTAAGATCGGGTGAAATCGAATATTAAGTACCCAACTGTACACTTGAAATGCTGTTGTTGTTTGTTTTGTGTGCTTAATAGTGTTACAAGGCTGCGCAATAATACACATACATACGGTTCTATTCTGAACTAATTTTTCTTCGCGCTATGGCTCCCGAAACGTAGACAATTGCTTAGTCATAAAAGGGCGGTGCCAAAATCATTTTGAAAAATTTTAGTGTTTTCCAATTTAATGTTATAATTCAATTTAAAAAGTAAAATTATGTTGATACAAAGCTTTTTTCGCTAAGATATAGCTTATTATTTTCGTCTACGATCCTTTTAGAAATCTTTTATATAAAAGTTGGCATGATCCTTAACCGATTTCTTTAATTTTTCTTCAAATCGTTCCTTATAGTAAAGGCAACCTCTCTGCCGAATTTTGTTACGACAGCTTTAACGATTTTTGATTTATGATTAATATTATTTGTAAAACTGATTTTATCACAAGTGAGAGGTGCCACGACCATTTAAAAAAATGTTCGTATTTTTTTCAAGAGTCTCAATATCAGTCCACGCGTCAAATTTCAATATTCTAGGTATATTATTTATTAAATAACCAGGTTTTATGTGTTTTCCAAAATGTTATATATATAAAAAGTGGGCGCGGTTATCATCCGATTTCGCTCATTTTCAACACCAATCTATTATGGGCCCAGATAAGCTCGCGTACCAAATTTGGTGAAGATATCTCAATATTGACTCGAGTTATCATGTTAACGGACACGCGGACGGACGGACGGATATGGCTCAATCACATTTTTTTTCGATACTGATGATTTTGAAATATGGAAGTCTATTTCTATCTCGATTACATTATACAGGTCTGTACAACCAACCGTTATCCAATCAAAGTTATAATGCCCTGCGTACAAGTACAGCTGGGTATAAAAAATCGAAAAACCAGTTTAGATTTTTTTACTTGTATGTTAAAAGTCAAATTTAAACTGCTAATTTTGTTTTTTATAAATGAAGTCAGCTACTAACTATTTTTTAAAGTAAACGTTAATTTTTTAACTATTAATTTTTAATTTTATATTAAAAGTCGAATTTATAATAAAAGTCAAACCCTTACTTTTAATTTTGACTTTTTTAATAAAAGTAAGCTTTCTGAACTTTTTAACAATGGTCAGCTTTTAAATGATATCTGGTGAGTTTTCTAAAAAAAGTAAAAAAAAAAACATAATAACACTACGGACTCAATCAGTCTATGTAGGGTCCTCGTAGACCGGCCAGTTCAACCTAAGATAAAAAATTAAAAGAAGTTTCAGATTTAAATTTTTTAACTAACAAAAAAAAAATTTGTGGAGAGGTAGCTTAGGACCAGGAGATGGACACAGGATACATTTTATCCCGTAATGGGTAGGGTCTTGAGATCAAAACGTGGACCTGGGTAATCCTGGGATATGTTTGTACAATATGGGTATCATATGGAAGCTGTTTATGAGTACTTTGATACGGAATATTTTTCATACCTCTTTGTGACTAGGGTATCGAGATATAGGCCAAAACGTGGACCCGGATACACCTTGAATGTGCGTGTAATATCAAATCAAATGAAACATGTTGCTGAGTAAAGTAATTTTCATTGTGATATTTGATTTAGTCGCATCAACCTGGCAAAACTGATCAATATGCATGCTAAGCCGAAATAAAGGCGTGAATTAATAATACTCACATACCTATTTACATACGTGCTATTCGATTTGCCTGAAATCTGGTATACAAATTTGCCTATATTAGTATTTACGATCCTTTTTTCTGGAAAGTAGGCCAGAGACGGACTGCGACTGTGATTAGGACTAGGACTGAGACTGTGGCTCGGAGTGGGAATGGTACTCGGAATAGGACTGGAACAAAATACATACCACCCTCTGGGGCTGGCAATAAGGGATGACGAAGAGTGAGAAAAACTTGCGAGAAGGGAAAAGAGGGAATGAGAAGGAGACTGAGAAATATTGAGAGCGAGACGAAAATAGAGATAGATGAAGGGAAAAAGACGGAGGGAGGAGTGAATAAAAGGATTACGGAAAAGTGTAGAGGGGGGAGGCACAGTTAGATGAAAAAAGCTTATTAAAATGTATGCAGATAGAAAAAATTTAGGGCAGAACAACGTCTGCAGGGTTCTCCTAGTACCAAATGTAACGAATTGCTTCTATCTGATTATTTTTAAATTCCCTGCTTTGAATGAAACCAACATTCTTTTGAAATCGAACACGAGTTTTTATATGTAAAAAGAAAAAGAGGGAAGGTAAAGAAAATATTTGTGGTCAGAACCGAAGCACGAACCAAAACCGGAAGGCGTGTTTACAACTTATTACGGAAGTGTTATGAATTTGCTATCAATTTGCTACCAAAGTGTTATAAATAGGTTACTAATTTTGTATGGACGAGTTTTACGTTTGAGGGAAAAACGTTATCGATTCATTATCAAAACGTTTCAATATGTGTTCAACAAAATTCGACAAGTTTTCGATTCTATATCAAAACAATATCGATATGCTATCAAAAAATTATAGATTTACTGTCGAAATTTATAGATTATTTAATGAAAATATTATACATTTTAAATCTCCAAAGATATCGATTTAGCATAAGTGTGTAAGCAGTTTATGATAGGCGTTTTATTGGTTTATTATCGAAAAAAATTGTATTTTTATCGAAAAGTTATCAGTTATTTATCGAGAAGTTATCAGAAGTTTATTGATTTGTAGACTTAAATTTATCGATTTTTTTATTGGGGTGTTACCAATTTGTTACCGATTTGTTGTCGAGGCCTCAACGGTTTGCTATGAAACAGATACCGAAAAAAATTGACCATGAAATCGACAACAATTTTCTAACTTTGCTATAACAAGCCTGTAAGAAACCAACAAGAAGCCTAAGATTTGGTGATAAAAAATGTGATAGCAAACATATAGCTCAACGATAACAATTCGCTATCGATAAGCAGATAATAAAGCATAGCTTTCCGTTGTTACCGATAAAAATCCGACGAAATTTTTTTTTTTCAAAAAGCTCGAAATTATTTGTTTCTGATAAAGTTCCCGCTGTTTAAATTCAACACCTATATGATCTCCAGTTTACTTATAAACATTAGTTTTATAGACTAACCCCGGTATGTTTACACACAGAAGTTCAGGAAAACCTGGTACTCACCCCTTTTTTAATGAAAATTCTGCACTTCCGGGTAATCTTCATAATACGTGCACAAAATTGTGTTGCGTATTCTGCAGCTTACAGCCATTTAAAACAAATTTGCGAAAATCTGCACACCTACTTACATAGATACCCTGATCTCATATATGTATGTGGCTGCATAATGAAGCGTGCGAATCAAATTTTGGTAAATGAAGGACATCAGATGTGTAGGAGAATATTAAATGGCATCTAACGTTGGCTACAAGCTGCACTGCAGTTCACAGATTTGACTACTTTCGAATGCACGTCGTCAATTTGTTCATCAATTTAGCATTTTTCATTTCATCTTTCCACTCAATTTCTGAGTGCAAAACTAAGCTTTTTGTTAGTGCATGCACTTTAAAATGTGTCTGTGTGCAGTTCGGGGAATGAAAAAATTTCGCTAACTTTACTAGAAAATCTTATAGTAATTTTATGGCTATATTTTACGTTTTAAACTTTTTTGTGGCAGTAATGGTGAACTTGACTTACGATTTATTTTAAAGATCTCAAATTTGATTGACATATTAAGATCATATGATGTGAATTATAGGATCCATAATAAGAGAACTTTTATACATAAACCGTCTCACTCGAGAAAGAAAATTAGCGCTTTGGCTTATTCAACTACAGATTAGAGAGGCTGCAGTTTTTCAGAGCTTTGAGTACACCAAAATGAATGAAGCTAGTAAAATCATATGATTTCGTTGTTCTTGAATTAACAATTAAGTAAAATTGTCGGAAGACAAACTTGTATGGTCATTTCAACAGAACATAAACTGTTGCTAAAAATGTTTTGTAAAAATGACAGGTTCTCAATTAATCTAACTGATATTTTCATTAAAAGAGATATCTCTGTAATATCAACAGCCATTGTTATATATTAACAGTTTTGATTACGATTTTGAAAGAAAATAATGTCAATCAACTTAGTTCCAAATCCAAAAGAGATTTAATGTCAGAATCATGCTGGAATCAACGTTATTGACATCAGTTGTCTTTTCTAAAGTGAATTAATGCCAGAAAAACTTTTTCTCGCTCTGACAAAAAGTTTTAATTCCAAATATTTGTTGTCTATTACAATATTTTTTTTTTCCAAAAATTAAAAAAAAAGAGCCGCATGCGAAAATTTAGAATAAAAACAAAAATAAAATAAAAAAATTTTAAGCACTTTTTTTATATATAAATGGACAAAAATCAGCGAAAAATTTCTCCTTATATAAAGACATATTCTTGCTAAACTTTGATTTTTAAATTTTGACATAGAAATTGTAAAAATATTTATGAGATATAAAAATATAAAGTGGAGCGCACATTACTTGGATTGGAAAGTTGGTAGGAAAGGAGATATTATTAATCAATCAATTGCGTTCCACCTCTATGTGAAAATTTAAAAATCAAAGTTTAGCAAGAATATGTCTTTATATAAGGATACATTTTTCGCTGATTTTCCCATTTATATAAGAGAAGTGCTTAAAATTTTTTATTTCATTTTTATTTTCTCCTTTTCTTACATTTAGCTCAATGAGAACTTAAATAAAAGTCAATCCCAAAATTCACTCCGTTCCGTTTGATTTATCTAAATATCTCAGTCCGTGCGCCCCCTAGCGAAACTTTTTGTATTGTGTCATCGGCTGTCATCGACCTCTGAATTAAGCTCTAAATTTTTAGCCTCTAGCTCATCGAGAAATTACTTAAAACCCAGTTTCAACTTTCCAAATTATTATCTAATTTTTTTGATCCGTGCGCCAGCTAACGGAATTTTTTCCTTTTGTTGCATTGTCACGGTGTTCTAACCTATGTGTAAAGTTTCACGTTTGTAGCTCAATGAGAAGTTACTTAAAAATCGGTTGCAAAGTTTGTATGAAAAGCGGAAAAACATTCAACCGACCTAATATAAAGGAAGTAATAAAGCTTTTGAATGGAAAAAGGAGCAAGGGATGGATTTCCAAAATTTGAACGATCGTTTTTGCACTGTCCCAATATCGAAATTTCCTGATATCAGGAGCGAGGTTTATCCTGGACAAAGATGCGAAAGTATAGATTGCTCCAGCCTATTAATCGGGAAATCCGAGAGGAACTTTTGGGTTACAAAGAGAGATCTGTTGGCGTGCATTAAACAGTTTCACACGTACCTTTACGGGCAGGGAGTCCACGTCAAAACAGACCATGCAACATTTAACTGGCTCAAGAAGATTCGTACTCTTGAAGGCTTATTAGTACGGTGGAAAAAGTGGCGCATAGTTCCGACTTTTCCAATGAGCATCGCAAAGATAGCACCTATAGAAATACTGACTCAATGTCGTGAAAGCCATGTGATTTGGAATGCAAACAGCACTCGAAAGCTAGGAAAATGAAGAAATGCAAATTGCCGGCTCAAGGAAATAACGTCTACAAATGAATGTGATATAGAGCAGCTAAAAAGTGTTAGCAAGAAGATGCAGTAGATATCGCACATATGACGCAGGGCCTCGTACGAGACGAGTGACTTAATAGAAAGGAAATGTCAGCACAGAGTCATAGTTGGTACCTACTGTGGAACAATTTCAGACTGTGTATTTAGGAGAGTGAAGATGGTCAATGTATAAGTAAACTGATAGTTGTTCCAAGGAAAAATATCCCTGACGTTCTCAGTGCATTTTACAACCGCTCAAGGGGAGATCACCAAGACTTTGGAGAAAACAAAGCAGATATTATTTGAGCTTAGTAGTGGACAGTCTGTCACAAACACTTTTGCACCATTTGAAAAGACCGTCATGGATGTAGGTGGGCTACTGCCCGCCAATAATCACGAAAAAATATGAACTAATTGCCACAGGTATATTCAATCCATAATAAGAAACCGACACCATAAAAAAAGTCCTTAAAAAAAAATTGGTTGGATAGGTTGCACAAATATTTTAACTCTCTGATGAAGGCAGGAGTCCTAAATCAGCTGTGTTTCAAGAAATATGTAAGACATTGGGCATTCGAAAAACTCGAAGTTTTTATTTCATGCCTAGTTCAATGGTATGGTAGAAATATTCAATAAAATCGTGAGTGGGGGAGGGGGTTCACCTAAGAAAATTTGTGAGTTATTTCCATAAATATTGGAATACACATTGGGCACTCCATAAGACGATAGGCAGGCAATAAACATCGACTGCTAGATGATTTGAAGTTTGGGTTGAATATGTGTTTTTGAACTAGATTTAGGGCGTTATAAGAAAATATGCTTGTGAGCTTATGAAACTCAAACCAGGTAAGATTAAAGTATTTGCCAAAACGACAGAGTTATTTTGTAACATAGGTACTGAGTTTTTATAAGGTTTATCAGGCTGGTCGTTAAGAAAACTTTCATTTAACACTATGCACTCATAACGTCTATGTGAGATCCTTAAGGAACAGTTAGTTTAACCAAAACCAACGTTGCTTCAATATTTTCACGATATCAATAGGAAGGAAAAATGCTTTTTTGGCCCACCCTAATATTAATATCTACATATTTACCGATATTGAAATCATTTTTACCATGACACTAAAATCTCTGCTGCACTTTATAACTGCAAATAGTTTTTAGCTCAAACTTTCATCAACATTTGCCATCACCTACCATCATTGATTCTGCTTGCTTACGCGCAATTTTTCTAATCAGAACCTCTTTCCTTTTTTTGTTTTAGTATAGATTTGCTACCAAATCTTTTGCAATTTCATTAATCATTTAAATCGGTTTTTTGGAAATAGATTGCTTGTTCAATCTTCCTAAAGTCACTGGAAATTCTTCATCTTCGCTCGTGTAGAAAGAGTAATGCAATAAATCTGCCCAAGTTTCAGCATTGCCAAACTCTTCAGTATATTTTATATAATATTGTTTCTGTATGTTTAAGTAGAATATTTGTAGTTACATATATATTAGGCCGGGTCGATTTGTGGGGAGGCAAAAAAATCATATTCTAGGGATCAAAATAAGAAACTTTGCCGAAGGAACCATACCTCTAAAACGAATTCTGATGTCCCCCCTTTGGGTCGTAGGGGCAAATTTTGAAATGCCTATGTTTTTTCTTTTTGGAGTTTATATTTCTCTTTAGAAATTTATTTAGTCAGAATATATATAAATGAAAAATGAATTTAACTTAGTAATAGAAAAGAAATTAAAAAAAAGGACGTGTGGCACTCGGGGACTGCCGCGGTAAAGCTACTGCATATTATCAACTTATGCAATTATAATATTTATGCAATATTTTGTTTTCTTTGATATTAATTCAAGTTTTGTCTTTGATATTAATTCAAGTTAACATTTTTAAGCGTGGTGACCGATAAGAAAACAAATTTTTTACTTTTATTGAATAAATGAAAAGTTAATATTTAACTTTAACTTTAACTTTATTTTTAACTTTAACTTTAACTTTAACTTTATCTTTAACTTTAACTTTAACTTTAACTTTAACTTTAACTTTAACTCCTCCTTCCACGAAACACAAAAAAAAAAAAAAAAAAAAAAAACTTTAACTTTAACTTTAACTTTAACTTTCGCTTTAACTTTAACTTTATTTTTAACTTTAACTTTAACTTTAACTTTAACTTTACCTTTAACTTTAACTTTAACTTTAACTTTAACTTTATCTTTAACTTTAACTTTAACTTTAACTTTAACTTTAACTTTAACTCCTCCTTCCACGAAACACAAAAAAAAAAAAAAAAAAAAAAAACTTTAACTTTAACTTTAACTTTAACTTTCGCTTTAACTTTAACTTTAACTTTTGCTTTAACTTTAACATTCACTTTAACTTTAACTTTAACTTTATGATCCGGGGTGGGCGTGAGCTTAGCACCTGCTAACAAGCAAACCTAATATAAACGCACGCAAGTCATTTTCTGTCAAAAATGTCTCATGCACATATGACATAGTATGAGAGCAACTCAAATTGAATTTGCTGCGTGAAAACCTAACTCGATTTCCAATTTTTGTTCTGCGTGAAATTTAGATTTGACGTTTGCACACATGCTTTACATTGTCGCAACGCATGCTTATTTGGTTAAGGCAAAAAACCCCAGTTGTTTGCGTGCGCTAACAAAACATAGTGCGGTTTTATTAAGTTGGCTTGTAAGCGACCATATATGTATACGATAAGCAATAGCACAATGGCTACTTCGTGAAAATCAATGACAGCTCTTTTAGTTTGATTTCGATGGTCGTACGGTGAGGAAGTGTTGCACGCGCGCTTAAAACAGAGTACCAAAGAGTGCGTGTGACACGTGTTCACCGTTCAAGCATTGAAATCAAACTAAATAAATAATTGATTTTGCTTTCGTGCTCGCTACGCGTTCGTGTTTACTAACACATTCTCAATTTGGTAACCGTGTAAATGTAGTGGTGCCCACCGCTGTTTATGATAGAGATCCAATTTTATGTATTTGGCCTGTTACTAACACCGAACCTTTACGAACCTTTCAGAGCCTTTTAGGATCTTTTTTGACAAATATCCGTTACGGTTTTTTGATTTAGTCGCCAAGCCCGCGATAAAATCTATGCAATAGCTTAAAAATTATCAGAAATTAGCGTTTTTACAACCCCCTTTTAAAACCAAAGCATCACTGTGATACATTTGCAGATCGTAAAATTGCTTGTGTTGTTTAAGCCACCACAAGACACAGCAGGTAGAATTGAAATTGCCCCTATCCAAAAGTTCGACCCAAAGAGGGGGACCTCAAAATTCGTTTTAGAGGTATGGTTCCTTCGGCAAAGTTTCTTACTTTGATCCCTAGAATACGATTTTCACAGAGCAATGAGCGATTTTTAAATCCACCCGCCCTAATATATATGTATGTAATTATATAAACAAGTAATAGCTTTGCAAATCGGATTTCATATTTTACGTGTCACATTTTGTTTATAGCGCCGTCTGTGCAATATGAGGGGTCATTGCATTCAGAGCCGCCAGCCGGGACATTTGTCATTCTATTTTATTGCTACTTGATATGTTCGTTTGTTGATTTTCTATTTTAATTTTTTTTTCTTTTGGATATCATAGTAAATTTTAGCGATATCAAATTATTTACGATTTCCTTTAATGAAGAAAATTTCATTATCCGGACGTCAAAATTTATGCTTGTTCTTTGGCATGCGGCAAAACGATGAGACGGCAGTAAACATTTTTTGCTTTCATTAAGTAAGTAGAAAATTGTGCTGGTAAGCCAATAATTTTTACATCATAACAATGTTGTCGGTTCTTTATCGTATGACTTACGAATGACTGTTATATACGCAGTTATTTTACACCTACTTATGCGCCATTTACTTTATCACATTAATGCCTGGTTTTTCAGTGCGAGTTTAAACTAAAGTTAAAGTTGACTAGAGTTTAAACTTGCCACTTCGTTCGATAACATAAAATTTTGCTGCTCATCTCAGCTTAAGCGGCCAAAGTGGCAGGATTAAACTCTAGTCAACTTTAACTGTAGTTTAAACTCGCAATGAAAAACCGGGCATTAGTAGGGAATCTTTTCTAAATGATATTATCGCGCTATCGTTTCCTACGCCGATGACTGCACAATAATAGCCACAGGCCCAGGCACACAGTGCGATGAGCTTTGCAACAGAACAAACGGATACCTCCCTGATCTCTCCAGGTTTTTCGCCTCGCGAAACCTGGCACTATCACCGACTAAATCCTCCGCGACCTTATTTGCAACATGGGCGTCCCAAATGTCGACCATTTTGAACATCCACGTCGATGGCACTACGCTACCGACTGTCCTACACCCCAAAATCTTGGGTATGACGTTTGATCAGGATCTACATTTTGGTTATCACGCAGCCGCAATTGTACCGAAAATCCAGAGCCATAATAAAATCCTCAAGTCCCTTGCTGGCAGTACTTGGGGAAAAGACAAAGAAACGCTCATTACCACATACAAAGCAATTGGCCAGCCGATTGCATGCTACGTGTACCCTATATGGTCGCCAAGCCTAAAACCTACACACTGGAAGAAGTTACAGGCCCGCCAAAATACCGCACTCAGAACTGCCGCGGGATGTCTTTTTATGTCCCCAGAGGATCATCTGCACAGTCACGAGAGAAACTAAATGCTGTGTAAACTCTTTCTGCTGAATACCAAGAAATCTGGGTATTCTAACAGACATCTGCTTGAAGAGACCCCGCCTCCCAGGAACTTAAAAAGTCACCTGCCTAAGCATTATGAAGAAATTTGGCACTTAAGAGTTCAATCGTATGAAAAAAGAAGACGATTATGCCAGGAATTTCCCGGTTAGCTCCGTTTTTTAAGACCTTAACAAATTGCAGTTGAGGAAAGCAATTCTCCGGGGGAAAGGCGCGTCATTCGAGCTCAATTTTGATCTCGATACGGTAATAAGTAAAACTCTTTTCTATTCAGAATTAACCCCGATATGCGCAATGTATGTCCCACTTGTTATATGTCCCCACATGATAACAACCATATTATCAATTGCCATATGGTACCTACGCCTCTAAGACCCCTATCTATCCTTTGTAAATCTGAACTAAGAGCTAATGGTTTTTTATTGTTAGCTTATCTTATTACTAAGTGCATTCGCCAGCGATTTCTAAAATTTTGGCGTCCCCGAAAATGTGCTCGAATCCGAAAAAATCGTCAGTCATAAAAATGTGCCCGATCCTATAAATAAATTCTCAGATCCGAAAAACTGTCCTCTTTTGAAAAAGTAGCTGGTTCTAAAAACCAACATTTTTGAAAAGTTCCTGGATTCAAGAAGGTACCCAGTTCTGGAAAAGTAGCTAGTTTTAAGAAAGTATCTGGTTCCAAAAATTACTCGACTATAAAAATGTACCCGTTAATAACAAAGAACCCGGATCAGAAAAAATATCTTGTTCTTAAAAAATATCCAGATCCGAAAAACTACCCGTTTCTTCAATTTCTTTGTATAAAAAATAACAGCTCTAGAAAAGAGTTCTGATCCAAAGTAGTAAGTTCTGATTTATTATCTCGTTTAAAAAAATTGCACGGATCCAAAGTATTATCCGTCCGTTGAAAATAACTCCCTTTTTTTAGGCCCAGATCTGAAAAAATACCCTCTAACAGGTTCTATATATAATATGTTCGTAAAAAAGTACCCGATTCTTAAAACTTACTCGGCTCAAAAAAAAGTACCAGTATTTTTGATAAATATCCGGATCAGAAAAGATACCCAGTTTTTAAAAAGTATGTATATGGATTAGAAGAAGTACTAAAATATACACGATTAAAAATAAATGCCCGCTTTTTGAAAAGAACTCGTATATGAAAAATTATGTACCAATTTCTTAAAAAGTGGGAGCATTTTTTCGTATATCGAGCGAACGATGCGTTTTGCAACAAACCCTGTACGGAAAATCTATAGTTCAAAACTTCTGCACTTTTAGTATATTCGGAACCACTACTACTGATCCCTTTATCTCTTTTACATGCTTTCGAATCTCGAGTTTAATATGGCGATATTCTAGGCAGTTAATTGGTTCGTTTCGAAGGCTTCGAACTTGTGTAAAAATTAACTGTTGAGATATATTTCCTTTGTGGATTCTATGTCGTTGGTTCCGACCCGACTAAAATTCTATATGTTGCTTTTAATAAGATTATATAACGCTTTTCGATAATTTCCCTACATCATCGTTATACAATCTGCAACGCCTACATCTTTTTTTTTTTTTGTTTTGGCATGCAAATAAATGTTCTTCGCAGTTTTATAAATCATCAAAAAAAAAAAAAAAAACAGCAAAATAGCTAATGAAAAGGAATTTTTACAAAAGTCTTTGACTACCGGCACCGCACTTGTCATGGTAGAAGCTTTGAACACAGTTAATAACGGCACTCTACTCCAAGGCATAAAAGGTCCTCCCGTCTCCTGTTGTCTTAGTAAGTGGAACGCAAGTTTACGGAGTTTTCGGCTGGAGTCAATGCAATTAAGAAACCATACTTTAAAATCTAGAATTGAACACTGCTTGTCATTATGGATGTTACTATTAATTCCTATATGAAGACAGTAGGGAAACGTGGTCCCTCAATGGATTAATTTGTTTCAAAGATTAATGATTATATTCCCAATTTTTTTTGAATTTTTGGCGCAACCTAGCAATTTCACCTATCAGAAAACGGCCACTATATAACGTCGACCTTCGACAGCAGTTCTACCTTCAAGGCGCATAGTTTTGAAATTGTATCTGAAGTGAAAAGCTCTCAGTGAAAACTAATCTGCCTTGCAAATGCCGTTCGGAGTTGGCATAAAACAAATAGTTCCCATCCCGCCAATTTGTAGGAAAAAAAGAGGAGCACGATTCAAATTGGAAGAGAAGCTCGGCCTTAGATCTCTTCGGAGGTTATCGCGCCTTACATTTATTTTCTATTTTTTGTCTGCAGTACAAAGCCGCAACAAAATACTAAAGCAGCTTCTGGAGAAAGGATAAGGATCACTGCTAACAAAGCAATTGGCCAGCAGCTCAAATGCTTTGAGTCCCCAGTTTGGGCACCTGACTTAAAAAAGCAGAGATTGAAAATTTTTGAAGCCTTACCAAAGCTTTGCACTTAATGCTATGCTTAGCAGACCCTGTAAGTCAATTTATACAAATCGAGTAGAAAGCTTCTTGATGAGATCCAGCACAAACCACAAACCAACAAGGCAATAGACACAACTAACTAGTATGTTCATTGGTATGATATTTTGTTTATATTGTGGTGAATGTTGACATCATTAGGCTGTTAGTAAATAATCGCAACAACAAAACACAGCAAGCAGCGACACTTACGTACAAGGCGTCGAAGACATAACTCACACACACACATGTAGTCATCAGCCCAAGTTGTTACTCACATATACACACGCGTATGGCTAGTAGGAAAGCATAAACTACAAATATACAGGTAGCTGGTAACCAAGCATGAGATACAATTGTTCTCGAACTGTTCGCGAAATGAGTAGACCTTAGGAGAAATGAGTGAACGAGAAACCCGAGAGTATAAAAGCAGCGCAGGCTGAGGAATCAGTAATTAGTTCGATTTAAACACTCTTTTGTGAAGTACGTGAATTTAAAATATAATTGTACTACTCCCAAAGTAGAAGGTGCATAATAACCAGGATTTCCCTAAATTTGTAACAAAATAATAACTGGTATGTAATCTGGTGTTATACTGGCGCAGAGGCTGCCTAATTTGTTAATTGGAATGACCCTGATACAAATACTGACTTGTGTGGCATCTCTTACGATTTTGGTGTATATAATGACTAATTTGTCAGCAGGTATGATACTGATGCAGGATCTGGCAATTTATATCTCGTAGGAAATCGCCGTGGTTAAGTTATAAGTGCCTCAGCAAGGACCTTTGGCAAACTATTCATCTAGTCAACAACAAGTTTGACTGCAGGGCATCTACCCGAATTGAGCTATGTACATTTATGCCAATTGTTTGCTGTATTTAAATAAAAACAAGCATTTTGAATTTAAGTTAATGCGTTCAATTCAACATGAAAACAAAAGCAGCGCTTATCCAGACAACTTCCTTATAGTCTAATAAATATTCTATTGTTTTAGAAAACAATTGGTAGGCCCTTCCTAGCTGCACTCATCATTCATTTACGCTGTCCTTCTCCCCAAATACATCGCCGCTGAGTTTATGTTCGCTAACTGTAATATTCATACTAGCCCCTCCCGGTTATCAACGTCTAGTAAAAAAATGAAGAAAAAAATACAATACGACTAAAAGCATTCACAATTGAAAGCAGTACGAAATAATAAACCAACTTAAGTGAAATAAAAATGGTTTACAATTAAATGCATCAACCAATTTTTCTTTCTGCATACATCTCACTCCTTCCTGACTTTAGTTTTTGAGTGAGCGAAATAAATAGGCTGGTGGTATTTTGAATGCATTCGTACTATTTGATTGGTATTTACAATCGTCTTCCTCTATCCTCCGCTATTCCCTAGCTCTATCGTTATTAATATATGAATGCACTTTCTGTTGTTGAATTGCCATTGTTCGCTTCATTCTAAAAATTCTCGATTTGCATCCGCTTTTGTTTTATTTAAAAGTTGCAACTTACTTTTGTAAATTTTGCCAGCCACAAAATCAACAATTTGCAACATCTGAACTAACTAAAAATCTTAACAAGCAGTGCTATAATTGAACGTGAACTGCGAGCACGTAGAATATTTTTAAAGAATTGCAGTTTTATATTTTGCGTTAAATAAAATTTTGTAATTTTCTATTATTAAATACTGCTATAAAGTAACTGTCAATCCGTCCTTACGATAGTCAGGGTAAGGTTCGGTTAAAAGAGCATGCTTGACAATTTCCCACATTTCCACTAGGAAACATTTTTATCCGTGTGACGCGTGACGACCCAGATTTCTTACAAGCGGCCCTCAACAAAACTGGCACAAGCCAGTGTTATATCGTTGCGTCCAGCTTAGGCCAGATTTTCTTGGACACCTTACATGTGGTTTCCATGGCCCGTAACGCGCTAGCTAGTTACGTGAACCAGAGCTTGCAAGTATTCACTACATCACAGGATTTTATGGAAGATCGGAGCCATAAGCACAGTGCAAAAAACACTGCGTTGACCCTAGACAAATAACAGGGGCCGGATTTTTTCCAATAAAGGTCAGTAGGAAGAAGAAATAGTATGGGATAGAGAGAAGAATACATCTATGTATATTGAGTTCCTGTGCATATTGGAATAGATGGGAATGAAAAAGAAGATGAGCATGCTAAATGGGCGGCCACCGTGATGTGATGGTAGCATGCTCCGCCTACCACACCTTATGCCCTGAGTTCACACCCCGGGCAAAGCAATATCAAAATTTTATGAATAAGGTTTTTCAATTAGAAGAAAATTTTTCTATGCGGGGTCGCCCCTCGGCTGTATTTGGCAAGCGCTCCGGGTGTATTTCTGCCATGAAAAGCTGTCAGTGAACACTTGTCTGCCTTGCAGATGCCGTTTGGAGTCGGCATAAAACATGTAGGTCCCGTCCGGCTAATTTGTAGGGAAAATCAAGAGGAGCGTGACGCAAATTGGAAGAGAAGCTCCGCCTTAGATCTCTTCGGAGGTTATCGCGCCTTGCATTTATTAATTTTTTATAAGCTAAATGGGGCGCCTGTATTGTAAACTTTCCGATCAGATTGTACGAGATTAAAGTAAAGGCGGGAGGTTCATAGGATGGACGAAGCAGGTAAGGCGTGGAAACAAGCACGGGTCTGCATTTTGTCGAAGGTTACGTGCAGGTCTTTCAAATCTTAAATTAATTAATTTAACCTTCTCACTGAAAAGAGCGGGCTCATGTCGGGTATTCTGTCCTGTCAGCCTCTGCCTGCAGGTGTCACATGCTTTTGAATTAGGCCTTGTCAGAGATAGCAGATGTAGGAAATGCGATTTGGAGGAGGAAACAATGTCCAAGTTTTTGCTCGTGCTTTTGCAAGGCTAAGACTCCAGCTATTGTGAGTGGAATTTTTGCCAAGAGGACGGCGTTTTTTTTTTTTTTAATGTGGTTCCTGTTTCCGATAAGGATTTTCGGTTTATTCATTGAGCAAACTTCTAGTAACACAACAGACTCATTCAGTTTATTTGAAGTCCTCATAGACCAGCCAGTTCAACCTAACTTAACTAACCAAGGGAGAGAAAGTTGCTAGAGTTAGTGGAGCCATAACGTGAATAATGTCCAAAAACGGCCATTCAGACAAAGCTACCCGTCAGCTTTTATGTAACGTATCCAGCTCGATAATATGCATTTAATATGTAACGGATCTAAAACGACTCACCAAGAAGATATACTAGCAACCTACAGTGCTACTGCTATACGATTAGCATGAGTTAAACGGTGTGCGACAACGCGATACTTGTTTGATATCGGAAAATCCCAGTAGATCTTCCAACAAGGGCAATTGCCGATCTGTATGACATTGGAGTCGCGCGACCATCTCTAGTTGCCAAGAAAAGCGCAAGGCCATGAACAGCGGCTAGGTAGCAAGAACGGTGGAGAGAATCCAGGAAATTACGCTGGACCAGGAAAATACGGAACATAGAAGAATGGTATGAGCGGAAGCATGGTGAAATAAACTACTTCCTCAAACGGATATTAACTGGGCACGGTGGTATTAAGGAGTATTTATATAAGCGTAGCCTAGAGGTGAACACTTTGCCATCGATTTGAAAAACTCAGAACAAGTAATATTCTCTCTGTAAATAGAGTTTTTGGAGAGGAATCTTCCGTAAGAAATTTAGTGTCCCTAATGTGCAGAGAAATATATTGTTGGACTGCTGTGAGCAAGATGCCCTTTCTGGTCATGACGCGATTGATGCATGCTAAAAGGGAACGCAGAAAAATGCGCTCGCGAAGCAGTAGCGCCTAAATCACCTTTCCTCCCCTCTCGTGACGCTATGCCTAAAGGCTGTCCCACAGGGTGTTTAAACATTAACCGCACTATCGTTGTTTCATTGAGGCATTGTACTGCCCCAACGACCAATAACAAAATAAAAAAAAATTAAAAGCTAGAATTTTTGAAAACTTAGTCTTTTTTGACTTTTCACAGAGACTTAGAATCATCTCTGCACAGTAATTTCCCTTTTGGCAAAACAATTGTATGCATTCCTTTTCTTCTACTTCTTTACAACCCACTTAAATTCTATCATTTCCTTTGCCTTTTTTTTACACCATCGTACGGTGGAGTATTTGATCAATCTAGTTCTCCAAAAGTCGATTTTCAAAACATTCCATTTTTTTTTTTAAATATACTCCATGGCGTTCTTAGATGTCCACTGAATAGTATACATATCCCAAAACCCATCTGCATCATCAACGGAGCTAACCGGATTAAAAAGCAATATACCCTACTATCTTTTAAGACAGGTAAATATGTTTTTAATTCATATTTTATATTTTTTGTAATATACTGATGCCCTTATTGACAACCTTGTGAAAATATCTTCAATGGCAACACCTAGGTGAAAAGTCATAAAATATAATGCTATATCGATGTACTAAATTTGATTCAAATCGGTTAAGCCGTTTTCGAGATGGTAGTGGATATACAAAGAAATATAAAACATAAGGTGAGGTGGCAACCCTAAGTGGCAACTCTTCTTAAAAGTGTCAATAGGAATGCGGAGTCAAATACTTTTCGTTGGATGCCAACATTAACGTATTTCATGTAATGCCAAAAAAAGAACCCCGGGTCCATCCGAAACCGGAGGCCCGATCCATAGAAATTCTGCCCGGAATACCGTGAATTTATTGTCAAATATTTCGTTTCATAAGAATGAAGTGAAGCAACCACTTTTTAATTAATTTATTTAATTTTATTTGTTCGAAAAGTCAAAAACAACAATGGTTCTTACTGACTAAAACGAATAACTAAGCTTAGCTACAAAACAGCGTTAAGTAAATTAAGAAAAATAGACTTTGGATAAGAAAAATCAAGCATAATAGAATTAGAGATCTCATTAAGTTCACGTAGAGAGCGCGACAATGGAGCATTTATCGCATAGTTAATAGACTTATGCTTAATATAAAAGGGGTTATGAGAACGAAGAGACCTCGTTGGAATAAGAAAATTAATCGCGTGCAGTAAAGAAGAGCAATCAATATCTGCATTAACAACTCCGAAAATGAAATACAAGGAAAGGGTTGACCTTCTGAGCTCTAAGGGTTTCAAATTAATTAGCAGCAAGCGGGAATGATAAGAAGGGACTGGGTCTGAGAAATGTAAAGACCTTAGGCAAAATTTTAGGAATATCTTTTGTACTCGCTCAACCCTTTCGAGTGCAAACTTGTGATAAGGTAATAAGGTCTCCAAATAAATGCAGTATATTCCAGTTTGGAACGAACAAACGATGAGTATAGCAATTTGGCAGCCACCGTGGTGATGCTAGCGTGCTCCGCCTACCACACCGTATGCCCTGGGTTCACACACCAGGCAAAGCAACATCAAAGTTTTAGAAATAACGTTTTTCAATTTGAAGAAAATTTTTCTAAGCGGGGTCGCCCCTCGGCAGTGTTTGGCAAGCACTCCGAGTGTATTTCTGCCATGAAAAGCTCTCAGTGAAAACTCATCTTCCTTGCAGATGCCGTTCGGAGTCGGCATAAAACATGTAGGTCCCGCCCGGCCAATATGTTGGGAAAATCAAGAGGAGCATGACGCAAATTGGAAGAGAAGCTCGGCTTTTGATCTCTTCGGAGGTTATCGCGCCTTACATTTATTTATTTATTTTTATAGCAAAGTACAGAAATAACCCACCGTGCGGCGGTTGTGTGATGGTTTGCTAGTGAAAAAATAGTAATTGCGCGACTCGTGCTTTTTCTTTATGTCGCCAAGACTTAAATAATAAATTTGCATTTCCATTTGTGTCTTTTATGAACAACGTTCAATGTCGAAGAGTTGGTTAGTCTTCTTCGTTGGACGTCTATTTGACAGAAATTTCATTATGTGCCGCCGTCGCTAGCAGACAAAAGAACGCAATATTTCAATTAGCAATGTTGCGACATGATGCAACTGATATAACTAAGAAGAGGGAAAGGAAAACAAGAGAATATGAATACCGAAGCTGCCATTGCCTTGAGGGTATCAGTGACTAAAAATAAGAAAAATATACTTGCAAATACTTACAAAAATTCAATATAAAGACAAAGAATTTAATTTACTATTGCCACTATTTGCATTTAAATGGAGGAAATATTGAAGCATTACACCACGCAGACTCAAAGTTTTGAACTCAAGTGATACTTCATATGATTGTAATTTTTGATGAACGGTTTCAAGCACTTGAAATTAGAGATATTAAGTTAGATTTCCCTAAGTTTATATAGTGAATATAAACATGTGTGAATTTAATCATATCAGCAAATGAATTGAATCCCTGAAACGCATTTGTGCCGTCTACGCTTTGCAACAACAATTAACTATAATTAATTAATACTACCCTGCCTTCAAGAGCCAAATTAGTCAGCAAACATTCTAGTTCCTTGACAAGAATTGTGTCCGTCGGACTCTATGAAATGCGCGAACACAGTCAGTAGCGAAGAAGTTGGAAACCCTTCTGCTTCCTTCGTTTTTAAAGCAAGTCTACGATTACCCAGCCATCAGCATGGCTTCCGTAAAAACCATATCGCTACCACTACGTTATAAAGGTGGACCAGGGGTGACTCTAGAATGAGTTTGTACAATATGGATGTCAAACGAAAGGTGTTAATGAGTGTTTTAATAGGGAGTGGGCCTTAGTTCTATGGGTGGGCGCCTTTTCGAGATATTGCCATAAAGGTGGACCAGGGGTGACTCTAGAATTTGTTTGTACGATATGGGTATCAAATGAAAGGTGTTAATGAGTATTTTAAAAGGAGTGGGCCTTAGCTCTATATGTGGACGCCTTTTCGGGATATCGTTAAAAAGGTGGACCAGGGTTGACTCTAGAATGCGATTGTACATTGGATATCTAACGAAAGGTGATAATGAGTATTTTAAAAGAGAGTGGGCCTTAGTTCTATAGGTGGACGCCTTTTCGATATATCGCCATAAAGGTGGACCAGGGGTGACTCTATAATGTGTTTGTACAATATGGGTGTAAAATTAAAGGTATTAATAAAATTTTAAAAGGGAGTGGTGGTAGTTGTATATGTGAAGGTGTTTTCGAGATTTCGACCAAAATGTGGACCAAGGTGACCCATAATATTATCTGTCGGGTACCACTAATTTATTTATATATGTAATACCACGAACAGTATCCCTGCCAAGATTCCAAGGGCTTTTGATTTCGCCCTGCAGAACTTTTTCATTTTATTCTACTTAATATGGAAATTCTCACACCCATTTTACAAAGTTTTTTCCAAAGTTATATTTTGCGTCAATAAACCAATACAATTACAATGTTTCATCCCTTTTTTCATATTTGGTATAGAATTATGTTATCTTTTTTAATTTTTCGTAATTTTCGATATCGAAAAAGTGGGCGTGGTCATAGTCGGATTTCGGCAATTTTTTACGCCAAGATAAAATGACTTCAGGTAAGTACGTGAACTAAGTTTAGTTAAGATATATCGATTTTTGCTCATGTTATCATGTTAAGGGCCGAGCGGAAGGACAGACGGTCGACTGTGTATAAAAACTGCGCGTGGCTTCAACTTATTTCGCCCATTTTCACACAAAACATTTATCGTCCTAGAATCTATGTCCCTACCAAATTTCACAACGATTGGTAAATTTTTGTTCGACTTATGGTCGAAAGTATTCTAGACGAATTACATAAAAAAGGGCGGAGCCACGCCCATTTTGAAATTTTCTTTTATTTTTGTATTCTGTTACACCATATTATTACTGGAGTTGAATGTTGACATAATTTACTTATATGCTGTAAAGATATTAAATTTTTTGTTAAAATTTGACTTAAAAAAATTTTTTTAAAGTGGGCATGTTCGTCGTCCGATTTCGCTATTTTTTATTTAGCACACATACAGTAATAAGAGTAACGTGCCTACCAAATTCCATCATGATATCTTCAACGACTGCCAAGTTACAGCTTGCAAAACTTTTAAATTACCATCTTTTAAAAGTGGGCGGTGTCACGCCCATTGTCCAAAATTTTTCTAATTTTCTATTTTGCGTCATAAGGTCAATGCACCTACCAAGTTTAATCGCTTCATCCGTATTTGGTAATGAATTATCGCACTTTTTGTGTTTTTCGAAATTTTCGATATCGAAAAAGTGGGCATGGTTATAGTCCGATATCGTTCATTTTAAGTAGCGATCTGAGATAGAGAGCCCAGGAACCTACATACCAAATTTCATCAAGATACCTCAAAACTTACTAAAGTAATCGTGTTTACAGACGGACGGACAGACGGACGGAGAGACGGACGGACGGACTGACATGGCTAAATGAATTTCTTTTTTCACCCAGATCATTTTGATATATAGAAGTCTATATCTATCTCGATTAGTTTATGCCGTTACGGATTACCGTTATGCGAACAAAGTTAATATACTCTGTGAGCTCTGCTCAGCTGAGTATGAAAAGTACCAATTAACTGATTTCCTTTCACAACCTGTATGGTTTACCGAAGATGAAATTGTTTAGCCAGGTGCAACCTTTTTCCAAGCTCGCTTGCAAAAAATGCAACTATAATATGTAAAAAACCTATTTTTATTGTCATAAATGCATGAAGCAGAACGAAATCAGAAAGAAATTGTACAACAACGATACATGGTGGTGGCCGGATGTGTTTGTCAACATTTCGGTCGACGCAGGAGTGCGAACTTAAATCCCACTCCCAGGATAAAGAAGAGATTTACAAGGTAAAATCGATACCGCTTTCGCCTTGTCCGTCTTGATGTCGCATTGCTTACATATTTCCCAAATACTAAAAAATTTCTTTTAAATGGCAATTGCAGTCTCTTTGAAGTTCATCTAATCCAGTGTACACAATTTTGTAAACAATTGTTTTTGCTTTTATCGGCCTATTGATAAATCATTCAAGGTTCGAATCGAGCTCAAGGCCAGAACAATAATTTTTTTTCTAATGATAATTATTGTTATTTTTTAATTTTTCTAAATTTGAAAAATTGTATTTTGTTTTTGGAATAGTAAGTAGAAAATTTTTCAGAAAACCTGCCATAGCTGCGCAGATAGATCCATTTCGAAGGTTGCTAAGCCTTCATCATCAGTACGCTTTAGGCATGCTGCGCTAACCATTTAGCTATACAGCGGTGGTTTGTTTGACTGGCAAATTTGCTACTTCTATTCCTTTTTACCAACTATATTTAGTCAGTGTTGCGCCATCTGGTGCAAATCACTGATAATGTTGGATTTTTGTTTATTGTCAATTACTTTGTTTGACATTCCCAAGTGCTCATGGTTTATTAACAATTGCTTTTGTTTTTATCGGCTTATTGATAAATCATTCAAGGTTCGAATCGAGCTCAAGGCCAGAACAATACAATTTTTCAAATTTAGAAAAATTAAAAAATAACAATAATTATCATTAGAAAAAAAATTATTGTTCTGGCCTTGAGCTCGATTCGAACCTTGAAAATTTTTTAAAGATATCCTGTTTTTCAAGAAAGTAATCGTGTTAACGGAATGTCTAATCAAAATCTTTTTCGATGTTGATAACTTTGTTATAAACATGTCTTTATCTATCTCGATTCCTGAATGCCATTACATACAACGTTATGCCATCAAAGTCATAAAACTATTTTGTACAACTGCACGCCATGTAAAATATAAATGAAAAGCGTGTTATAACTTAGGGAGGATTTATGCCAACTTCTCTTCCATTTTGCGTCGTACTACTCTAGAATTTTTCCTACAAATTGGAGGGACGGGACCTATGTGTTTTGTGCCGACCCTGAAATGCAAGGAAAATGAATTTTCACTGAAAGGATTTTTATAGCACGAGAGTGTTTGCAAAACCACTGCCGACGGCCGAAGCCGCGTAAAATTTTTTTTCTAATTGAAAAAACTTTATGTTGCTTTTTACGGATCTTGAAATCTATAACAACGGTGTGGTAGGCGAGTACGTTACCACCCCAACACGGTGACCTCCTAGTCGAAACTATTCCACCTTCTCAATCTATGAGATCGAGTATTCAAGCGTATCAAGTAATGATTTTGAGGTGGTTATAAATAAAAAATAACTATTATTGTAAGTCTAAAACGATTTTAGGAAATTTTTGGATATTATGCACCTTTTTTATCGTTCGATTCGCTTACCTGAAGAATAAATAACTCAAATGTTTTTTTTATAATCAGCGTGCTTTGCACACAGAGTATATTAACTTTGATTGGATAAGGGTTGGTTGTCCAGGTATAAAGGAATCGAGATAGATATAGACTTTCATATATCAAAATCATCAGGATCAAAAAAAAAAATTTGTTTGAGCCATGTCGGTCCGTCCGTCTGCCCGTTAACACGATAACTTGAGTAAATATTAAGATATATTCACCAAATTTGGTACACGCTTATCTGGACCCAGAATAGGTTGGTATTGAAAATGAGCGAAATCGGATGATAATCACGCCCACTTTTTATATATATAACATTTTGGAAAACACATAAAACCTGATTATTTAGTAAATAATACACCTGGAATGTTGAAATTTGACGCGTGGGCTAGTATTGAAACTCCTGATAAAAATTTGAAAAATTTTTTTAAATCGGCGTGGCACCACCCACTTGTGATAAAATCAATTTTACAAATATTATTAATCATAAATCAAAAATGGTTAAACCTATAGTAACAAAATTCGGCAGAGAGGTTTTCTTTACTATAAGGAATGCTTTGAAGAAAAATTAACGAAATCGGTTAAGAACCACGCCCACTTTTATATAAAAGATTTTTAAAAGCGTCGTGGACGAATAAAATAAGATATATCTTTGCAAAAAAGAGCTTTGTATCAAGAGAATTTTACTTTCTACATTGAATAATAACATTAAATTCGAAAACACTAAAATTTTTGAAAATGGGTGTGGCACCGCCCTTTTTTGTCTAAGCAATTTTCAATGTTTCGGGAGCTATAACTCGAAGAAAAATTAACGGATCGTAATGAAATTGTGTACACATATTTTCCTTATAGCAGAAAATATTTCTAGTAAAAATGGACGGGATCGGTTAAAGACCACGGCAACTTCGATAGAAAACAAGTTTAAAAGGGTCGTAGACTAGAATAATAAGCTATAACTTAGCAAAAAATTGTTTTAATCACTGTTTTACTGTAAGAGGAAATGGGGAGACATTTTTCTTATAAACGGGCGATGCCACGTGTTACGTAGAAAATTAATTTATCTGAAATGAAATATACAATTTAAGCTCACGCTGAGTATATAATGTTCGGTTACACCCTAACTTAGACACCTTTACTTGTTTTTTATTTACATAACTATTTTAGTAGTAGTATTTCGCAATTAAATTAATTGCGAACTTCACTTACAACATTTTAAAATCGAACTGGTTGGATATTCCTTAGCTTGCGCTGCTTTTATACCCTCAGTTGCATCATTTGCCTACCTCTGCCAAGGTCTTGACTTTTCGTGATTATTATTTCTCGTTTCTATATCTTATATTTCATTTGGCTATATATATGTGTATATCTGAGCTTTATATGACGTCATATTGGCTCTATTGCTGTGTATGTAGAAAGAAAATCGACACTGATGATGGCACAACGCCGAAACCGGTTTGTCTCAAAACCAAATTTGACAAGGGATGACGGAAAAACATTCCAGTCTACATCATTTATACACCCTGTCGGAATATCAACAAAACAAAATAAGTCTATTGCTGTGTATATCTCTCCATCTGTGTACATCTCTCCATCTTCTTCACAGTTGCATTATATGTTTGTGTGGGTTTATAGGCCTAAGTAATAGCACTTTATATCTCTGCACCTCATAGTCTGTGTTGACTTCCATGTATAAGTGTGTAGATGCCTTAAAAATATGCCCTCATTATTGCTGTGTACATGTGGCTTCTTTCTATTTCATTTATTACTAGCGGCACAGTGATGGATCGAAACTGGTAGTATTCACCACAATATTGATCTATTAGTCACTTCTTTTTTTGGGTACTTACAACCTTTCTTGCCGAATGTAAATTAGTATGGCATGACAAGATTGCGAACCAAAGAAATTTTTCTTAAACAAACTTGAGATTGGTATCACATGATACCTAGAATGCTCAAATTCACAACATCGTTAGTATTTTCGTAAGTATGTGTGTATGTAGATATGTTGCTTAGTGCACCTGCAAAATATAGAATTTCATTGTTGTAAAAAAATTTTTATTAAAAGAAATTCAAAAGTTATTTAGAGTTTAAGAAAATGAGCTAAAGTAGAAAAGTTTTATACGGCAATGTGTAATTTCCCCAAAGTAAACGAGAACATATTTTTCTTTACAACAACAGCTACTCCAATAACAATATGCTAAGATAATAGCAAAAAAAAATATTTAACTACAACAGTTGAAAAGTCGTAAAGTGTTACCAACATTTGGATAATGAGTTATTGCAAAATTTTGTGAACGTAAGTTTTAAGTTAAAGAAGAATGTATATACTTTCAACTTTTATTTTGAGTGTAGATACTCGTAGGAGGCGGAGTGACGTGCACTGCAATTAAGGTGATGAATAAAAGTGAGGTGTTGAACAAAATTTGTCTGATGATGATGGTAGAATAATGCTTGGCATGTACTTAGTGTTATGCTAAGTTGGTTCTTTGTTTGAGTTTTCTTTCATTATTCTTAATGCTTCGTTAATTTCTTTCTACTTTTTAAAAACTACTATGGGTTGGTATACAACTTGAGTGTTTAAATATTCTTCTTCTTCAATGAGCTTTTCTACATTTATAGAGCAGAGAGACGTCTTCGGTTGTGTGGAAAGCTAAAGTGCAGTGAATTAAAATAGTAGGACAGTTGTTTTTACATTAAAAGAAGGAAGTAGAAGAAAAACGATGGCAGAAGAGTTTGATACATAATTAAATTCCGTCAATGCCCTCGAAAGTAAAAGCTGTCTCAGCAGCATAAAAGGTCCGGGCACAATCCGTGTATAATATAGCTTTGTAATGCAAAGGCCTATATGTGATATGGAAACGGATGCTCACGAGGAGGTAATGCGCGTCAAAAGCACTATATATAATGTTGTATACAAGAGTGAGCGAAATAATAGTTCTTCTACTTCGAAGTGACTGTGGACAAATATTCTGTATTCCAAAGCACAAGTGTGGTCTCATTGCGCATTTGAAAGTGCAATCACATTTAATTTTTGAACACCCATACTGTAGAGTGTAGAGTGTAGACCTACAAATGTGCACCTATCATTATATGATGGATTCGATTCTGAACAAACGTTTTTTGTACCCGTTCAAGCTTTTATATATGGCACTCATTACACGGTTTCCAAATAAAGCAAGCATATTCCAGCCTAAAACGAGCAACAACTTAAGAGCATAGGGATCAACGAAATATGAGTTGAAACGTTTGATAAAAGCCAGAAAAAAATATGAAATAGCAATGCTAGAGTTCAAAAATATGTCCCAAAGAAAATTTCGAAACGAAAACTACCGCTGAGTAATATATCTCGTCAAGAGTTGAAAGACGGGTACCGCGAATAAAATACGGAGTGTGGATAAATCTATGGGATTTGGAGAAGGCTACATGAAGGAATTACGTAAGACTTAGCGGCTTATCATTTGCCAAAGGAAATTGAAATTTGGGTAAACAATTTTAAGTCGCCAAAAAAGTAAGAGTGCTGGAAGCAGAAAAAATGTCGTTGATGGAAATATAAATGACTACAGAACTCTACGTTGTGTCATACCTGCCATGGCCGTAAATGAATTAGAATGATTATTGACTACTACAACAACATAATTTGGTTGGTGGTGAAGTTATGGCTTAATCCAACATGAAAATATTATCTGGAGCTCTAAGAGGTCAATTCAGAAAGCAGAAGGAGATAAATGAAGCTAGTTGCTGTTGTTATAGCGACAAAAACACTCCACAAAGGTTTTGGGATGTTGGTGGTCATTTGTCGGATATAGATCCTCTATGTTCCGGTAAAAAGTGCTATCATTAGGGTCCACAAACCAAAAGAGAGTATACCCCCTTGAGGGCAACCCCTAGTGGGCAAAATTTACTTAGTTGTCCCTCACCGAGCCAGAATAATTTTTCTTCTCTTTAGCATGGATAGTACCCAGAGAATGATCAATAGACTTATTTATATCCTTGCCAAGCATAGCTTGCTCTATAGCTTGATCTGCTATTTTATCAAAACCCCTGAGATGTCAATTAAAGCTTGCATGGCTATATTTTGGATTTATGTTGTTGTATTAATGATAAAGACACTCCCTGAAGGTTTTGGGGAATGTTACCGATGTTGATGATCCTTTCCCGGATGTAGATCGGGAACGTTCCAGTAACAAAGCACAATTAATATGACAAAATTAAACCTTCTAAGCCATAACGCCCACCTCCTCCACCCTAGTTCCATGAGGAACTTGGGGTTGCCAGAGCCTCGCCTGCTAAATATGTGTATGACACATTTATATTTGTAACAGGATTCCCCTCGCGTAGGTGTGGTTGACAATTGCGTTGCGCAAGCTTTGCAGCTATAAAGCTTGGTATTGCGCTTATCATCCCCTTGCATCCCTGAATTTTGAGTCTTCAAAGCTTTTCACTTTACTCCACGAGGCTATGAATAGCCATCTTCGCACTTTCTCTTAATACTAATTGACTTATTAAAACCATTTACTTACTTAATTGGTGCCTAACCCTTTAAACGGTTATGGCCGTACAACAAGGTGCGCCAGTCGCTTCTTCGCTTGGCCAACTGACATCAATTGGTCACACCAAAGGAATTTAAATCGTTTTCCATCTGGTCCTTCCATCAGAGTGGGGTCCGCCCTCTTCACTTGTTTCCATAGGCGTGTGCCGATATAAACACTTTCTTGGCCGCAGCGTCATCTTTCATTCGCATAACATGGCCTAGCCAGCGTACGCCCTGCGTTATACTTCACTGGACTATATCTCTGCGCGAAGCTCGTACAGCTCATCATTCAATCTTTTTCGGTACTTGCAATCGCCAAAGCGTTGTGGTCAATAAATCTTTCGAAGAACTTTTCTCTCGAACAAAGTGCTTCTGCTGCCCAAATGAAGGCTGCCTTTTGTATTATAGTTATTTGTATAGTATTGTATTGCTTATTTAGAGCAGGTCACCATACTAGTGCTCCGTATGCTTGAATAGGCTATTTGGTCTCTGTGTTAAGCCACGTCATAAATTATGGCTTAAGGTCTCAATTTATACTAACTATTTTCTTGCACGAGTAGTATGCGATAAACACCTCCTCTACTCTTCGTTTAATATTCACTTTACAGTTTAGATTGTTGTCTATTTCAACGCCAAGATTTAAATTCTAGCTTAGAGTGAGATTTCTGTGCTTTTTAGTGAAGGCAGGCGAAATACAGGTATTTTGGTCCTGTTACTGAAAAGTAGCAGTTCTGCTTGCTTGTGTTCCTTTGTTGCATGCTCCTTTATTGATGAAAGTGCTTTCTATGATCAAGAAGGCAGTTAGGGTGCAGTTTTTGAAGTAAAGTAATATTTCTATGGCGCCAGTGGGCTCATGAAGGATCGTTTCTGTTAACTTTTCCTTCAGATATGCTTGCTGTGTATTTGATAGGTTTGGCCATGTTATTGTTCATTTAATGCAGATGTATACAAGCCTCTCCATAACCTTAAGAAAAAAAGATGTGAAGCTTATTGGCCTGTAGTCTTTGGCATTTTCATGCAAATGTCTTCCCGTATTGGGCAGCCTTTTGTTTTTATCCAGTATATTAAAATATATGTTAAACCGACACTATGTAGCTTTGTATACCATTTCCAGCCAGATGATCATTGTGTCACTTAGTTTTTGAAGCAAAGCCGGGACATTGCCATCAAGGGCAGGCGATTTCACTACAGAGAAGATGTTCATAGGGAAAACTATCTTATTATTGTCTACTATCAAATCCAGGGAACCCTGAACCCATATTGAAAGATTATTTTACTGGTGCTTGATTGCATCCTGGGAAGTGCGAGTATTTTCATTTTTAGTAAAACGAAATTTTTCCGTAATAATAAATGAATAATAAAGTATTTATCTAGACAAAAAAATTTGATTGAGCCATGTCCGTCCGCCCGTTAACACGATAACTTGAGTAAATTATGAGGTATTTTGATGAAATTTGGTATGTAGGTTTCTGAGCACTCATCTTAGATCAGTATTTATGGACGATATCGGACTATAACCACGCCCACTTTTTCGATATCGAAAATTTCGAAAAACCGAAAAAGTGCAATAATTCATTACCAAAGACAGATAAAGCGATGAAACATGGTAGGTGCGTTGAAATTATGACGCAGAATAGAAAACTAGTAAAATTTTGGACAATGGGCGTGGCACCGCCCACTTTTAAAAGAAGGTAATTTAAAATTTTGCAAGCTGTAATTTGGCAGTCGTTGAAGATATTATGATGAAATTTGTCAGGAACGTTACTCCTATTACTATATGTACGCTTAAAAAAAATTAGCAAAATCCGAGAAGGACCACGCCCACTTAAAAAAAAATTTTTTTTTAAAGTAAAATTTTAACAAAAAATTTAATATCTTTACAGTATATAAGTAAATTATGTCAAAATTCAACTCCAGTAATGATATGGTGCAACAAAATACAAAAATAAAAGAAAATTTCAAAATGGGCGTGGCTCCGCCCTTTTTCATTTAATTTGTCTAGGATACTTTTAATGCCATAAGTAGAACAAAACTTTACCAATCCTTTTGAAATTTGATAGGGGCATAGATTTTATGACGCTAACTGTTTTCTGTGAAAATGTGCAAAATCGGTTGAAGCCACGCCCAGTTTTTATACACAGTCGTCCGTCTGTCCTTCCGCATGGCGGTTAACACAATAACTTGAGCAAAAATCGACATATCTTTACTGAACTTAGTTCACGTACTTATCTCAACTCACTTTATCTTGGTATAAAAAATGAAATAAAATAAAAAAAAAAAAAAAAATATTAATTTAATAAAAAAAAAATAAAAATAAAAAAAAAAAAAAAATAAAAAAATAAAAAATAAAAAAAAAAAAAAAAAAAAAAAATTGGATTGGTTTATTGACGCGAAATATAACTTTAGAAAAACTCTGTAAAATGGTTGCGACACCTACGATATTGAGTAGAAGAAAATGAAAAAGTTCTGCAGGGTGAAATAAAAAACCCTTAAAATCTTGGCAGGTATTACATATATAAATAAATTAGCGGTATCCAACAGATGATGTCCTGGGTCACCCTGGTCCACATTTTGGTCGATATCTGGAAAACGCCTTCATATATACAACTACCACCACTCCCTTTTAAAATTCTCATTAATACCTTTAATTTGATACTAATATCGTACAAACATATTCTTGAGTCACCCCTGGTCCACCTTTATGGCGATATCTCGAAAGGGCGATGATACCCATATTGTACAAACGCATTCTAGAGTCACCCCTGGTCCACCTTTATGGTGATATCTCGAAAAGGCGACCACCTATACCACTACCACCACTCCCTTTTAAAACCCTTATTAATACCTTTAATTTGATACCCATATCGTACAAACAAAGTCTAGAGTCACCCCTGGTCCACCTTTATGGCGATATCTAGAAACGGCGTCCACCTATGGAACTAAGGATCACTCCCTTTTAAAATACTCATTTAACACCTTTCTTTTTATACCCATATTGTACAAACAAATTCTATGGTCACCCCTGGTCCACCTTTATGAAGATATCTCGAAACGGCGTCCACATATGGAACTAAGGATTACTTCCTTTTAAAATACTCATTAACACCTTTCTTTTTATACCCATATTGTACAAACAAATTCTATGGTCACCCCTGGTCCACCTTTATGGAGATATCTCGAAACGGCGTCCACCTATGGAACTAAGGATTACTTCCTTTTAAAATACTCATTAACACCTTTCATTTGATACCCATATCGTACAAACAAATTCTAGAGTCACCCCTGGTCCACCTTTATGGCGATATCTCGAAAGGGCGATGATACCCATATTGTACAAACGCATTCTAGAGTCACCCCTGGTCCACCTTTATGGCGATATCTCGAAAAGGCGACCACCTATACAACTACCACCACTCCCTTTTAAAACCCTCATTAATACCTTTAATTTGATACTCATATCTTACAAACAAATTCTAGGGTCACGCCTGGTCAACCTTTATGGCGATATCTAGAAACGGCGTCCACCTATGGAACTAAGGATCACTCCCTTTTAAAATACTCATTTAACACCTCTCTTTTTATACCCATATTGTACAAACAAATTCTGTGGTCACCCCTGGTCCCCCTTTATGGAGATATCTCGCGGCGTCAATCTATGGAACTAAGGATTACTTCCTTTTACAATACTCATTAACACCTTTCATTTGATACCCATATCGTACAAACAAATTCTAGAGTCAACCCTGACCCACCTTTATGACGATATCCCTAAATGGCGTCCACCTATAGATCTATGGCCCACTCCCTCATAAAATACTCTTTAATGCCTTTCATTTGATACACATGTCATACAAACACATTCCAGGGTTACCCTAGGTTCTTTTTACAACATGGTGATTTTAACTTACTTTGTCTCCACAGCTCTCAACTGAGTATGTAATGTTCGGTTACACCCGAACTTAACCTTCCTTACTTGTTTTTTTTTTTATAATACCCATGATATAAATATCAAAGCTAGCTTTATTTTACGCATCTTAGTACAGATATAGAACTTGGAGGTTTCTTTAAGTTTTACAAGAAATTTGAGTTTATACAAAGCGAAAAGTTTTAGTGGTGAAAAAGTAACTCAAATGAGTGATTAACTTCAGCAATGTATTTGGCTCCTTAAATCGGTGCATACGTTTTCGACTTAGCATATACTATAATAAATCAAAGACATTTTATAGATTTAGTTTGCGAGGTTAGAAATATGGTTGCCAATTATATTTTTGTATTTTTTTTTTTGACAAACTAATATCATAAATTGCCAAAGCTATTAAATAAGAACCAATTTTTTAGCTATGTCTGAATTTCGTATTTTATTTCAATTTATTTAATTTAACTTTTTTTTTTTTTAATTTATGTTCTTTTTTTGATTTATTTTATTATATTATATTTTATTTTATTTTATTTTTCCCCTAAGCTCCACTTTGGGCTATACATTATACATCGGTTGTATACAACAAGACATATAAAGCTATTTATACTAAATATACATAGGCAAATTCATAATAATCTGTAAATTACATGTCATTGTCTAAAAACGAACGAACAATGGATGTTGTTGATAGGATTACTGCCTTTTGAATAGGTAGAAGCTCATCTTCTTATTGTAGTTTCTCCAGGATCGTCATAAGGGGTTTGGGTACCACGCCTGTTGATGAAATGATTACTGGCTCTACGCTTACTTTATCAAGGTGCCATAAAAGTTTCATTTCCTGAGCAAGTCCTATGTACTTTCTTTTCGTTTCTGTGTGCACGTCTTTCAAGTTGTGCGTGTTGGGAACTCCAATATCAATTAAATTATCAATTAAATATGCGTTCTTCTTTTTCTTTTCTAATAGGACTATATCGGGCCTGTTATGGTGTATACTTCTGTCTGTAAGTATAGTGCGGTCCCAGTATAGTTTATATTCACTACTTTCTAGCACTGCCGGGGGAGTATATTTATAATACGGGACCTCTTCTGTAAGCAGATTCGTACGGATTGGCAATCGCGATGTTCGCGACGTTTTTATGTCGTGCTACATAATTTGTTGCAGCTAGCATAACACAAGCTCCTGTTATGTGCTGTTATGTTTCCGGCTGCTGTTGGCACTTCCGGCATTTGTCACTGTCGATTTCAGCGCGTACAATGTACTTTATGTAATTTTTTGTGGCGATGACTTGGTCCTGTATTGCTATCATGAGGCCCTCAGTTTCCATAAAGATTCCTGAATTCTTCAGCCATAGGTTTGAAGCAACGGGATCGATCCCTGGTTGGCTTAATGAATGGGGGTTCCTGCTATGGAGTGTTTTCATTTTCCATTCATCAATGAGTTGTGCTGTATATTTCATTTTATTTTATTTTAATTTATTTTATTTTATTTTATTTTATTTTGTTTTGTTTAATTTTATTTAATTAAATTTTTTATTTTACTTTATTTTATTGTTTTATTTTACTTTAATATAGTTTTTATTTTATTTTATTTTTTATATTATTTAATAAATTTTTGTTTGCTTATTTTATATAATAATTTGATTTTTAATTTTATTTTATTTAATATGATTTTATTCTATTTTATTTTTTTTATTGTATAATTTTTTTTTTATTTTATTCAATTTCATTTTTTTAATTTTATTTTATTCTCAAATGTCTTTTTTTAATTTGTTTAATTTAATTTTTGTATTTCGTTTAATTTCATTTAATATTTTTAATTCGTTTCTTTTCATCTTTGTGTAATTATTATTTCATACAAATCCAACAAAATATCCAAAAAATCCAACTAAATATGTTACAAACAACAAACCCCAATAAAACAGGATTGTGTGTATACATCTCTTGCACTTGCATATTCAACTGTGCATATACTCAGAATCTTTAATATATATGTAAGTGACGTCCATGCCTTGAGTTGCTGTGTGATTTCGCTCATACAAACTCTACTATATACAATATTCATACATAACGCTGCAGAGAAAAGACAGTACTTGCGCACGCATTCTTCATTACTCTATACAGCTCACCAATACCACACACTACGCCTACACTTAAATATTCTCTAGTACTCAATACTGTGGCGAATATTTGCAATTTCAATGCGTCACGGTGCTGCTAGTAAATAAATGCACAACAACAGTAAAGTAAGCAGCCACACATACATGCAAACAGCGAAGCTAACAGCGAAGAGATTATTCATCACCTCCCAAAAAATATTTTTGTCAATTCTCAGTTTGAGATACATTTGAGAATCAGTCCATTTCTCACATTTCAAACGTTAGTTTTCAAATGCATTTTAAATACCCGTTGACAACATTCTCAAGCTAAAAGGCACATTTTTAATATGGAATTTTTTTTTTATTTTCAAATTGAGAATTTTTGGATTCTCAACTTTTTCTCAAACGAGAATAAAACGGAACGAAATGGAATCCACTGTTGTGTCACTTTCGGTAACCAAATTTATTATTTGGCTCACTTCAATTTTAACTCATTTAGATTTATGCATAATGTAGTACAATATCACTTAATATTATTAAAATGTATAAATACTTCCTTATTTTTTCACTTTGTGTCCAACTTCACTCAATAAAATCGCTTGTTTGCATTTCTAGGTAAAGTATGAAAATTAGAGGTCGACGAATTATGAACGGCACTGTCTATAGCATGATATAAAATGAGCATGTTGTACTATGTTTAATTTTATTTTTGGGTTTCGTGAACACTTATTATGTACTTTAAAATTTAGACATATTGGCGCAAAAAGTATTCACATTATTATTAACGAAAATATTCCATGATATCGATGGTTTTCAACCAGGATGGAACGAAATGCAAGTATATCCCAAACCATTCTCAAGTTGAAGAACAATGTTTGAGAAAAAGTTGAGAGAACTTTTAGTTTCAAATGATTAATAATGCTGAATATAAAACTGAGCATTAATGTTTTCTCAAACATTTGAGAGAAAAAAATTTTCAAGTATGTCTCAAATTATTCTCAAGTTGAAGATCGACGTTTGAGAAAAAGTCGAGAAAATATTTTGTTTCAAATGATAAATAATGTTTAATATCAAATTGAGAATCAATTTTTTTCTCCAACATTTGAGATTTTTGTTTTCAGTGTTTGTTGGGCTGTGAGCAGAAGTTATTACTCATACATACACATGCATATAATTAGAAGACAAATGTAAATAAAATAAAAAAAATAAAAAATAAATGTAGGGCGCGTACCCTACGAAGAGATCTAAGGCCGGGCTTCTCTTCCAATTTGTGTCGTGCTCCTATTGATTTTCCCTACAAGATGGCCCGACGGGACCTACATGTTTTATGCCGACTCCGAATGGCATCTGCAAGGCAGATGAGTTTTCATTGAGAACTTTTCATGGCAGAAATACACCCGGAGTGCTTGCCAAACACTGCCGAGAGGCGACCCCTCTTAGAAAAATTGTTATCTAATTGAAAAACCTTATTTCTAAAATTTTTATGTTGCTTTGCCCGAGGTGTGAACCCAGGGAATACGGTGTGGTAGGCGCAGCACGCTACCATCATACCACGGTGGCCGCGACAAATGCAAATACCAGATGCATAAAAGAGAAATAAAAATAAGCTGTTCTAGATGGCGGTTCGTGAAAAGTCTAGACCCTAGGAGAAGAAGGCGAACGAGGCAACAGAGAGTATAAAAATGGCGCAAGCTGAGGTAGAGTCATTCAATTTATTTAAACTCGCTATCAGTGAAGAACACGGTAGTTTTATTTGTGAAGTAGAGTTGTAAACAAAGACCATTTTGCCATACTGAATATTGGAGTTACCTATTCGACAATTCCGCTATTCGACCGTTAACAGAAGGTGCATTTGTATCGGAATTTCCTAAAATTCGTAACAACAGAGTACATATATCAATCTTACGATTGCATTTATATTCTACATACATATATATATATATATATCCTCCATATAGCATTCCACTTACAATCACTGTTCTTACACTTACATTTAGGCTTACATTTACACATTACGATAACGTTCAGGTTTCCCCATACAATGAGCAAAAATGTTTACACATCAATGCAAAATTTGCAATTCCTCAAAAATTTAGGAGACTTTTAAAACAAATGGAAGTGAAGTTGGAGGTTTCTTGATTCTGAAACTGGAGATTTTGAGTTTGGGGATTTCAATGTCAACACCGATAGCACTCGTGAGCTGGGCATTGAAGTAACTGCCACATCAAGCCTAAATGTATTTTGTCTAAACAGTGTTTAAAGTTTTGTTGTTTTCAACATAATTTGAACTTTGTTCTCTAACGCACACCTATTTGTGTCGGTGCACGGTCAAAAATTTTATTAATTTTTTTTTTTTTTTTGAAACCTATCAAAAGTTGACTGCTGGTATTATGGTTTTTTATACTACTAAATAATTTTAAACAATTTCTAAGAAATCTTGGTTTTAATTTTTATTTTATTATTATTTAGTCCAAACACGTGAAATAATAAATAAAAATTAAGACCAAAAAGTTTACCCTTCTTTGGACCTTCTTTGGTATATATCATAAACAAAGTTGGGATGAGAATTTAAACAACAATGTTTAAATTAAAAATCAGTCATATGAGCTCGTTTCGTTTTAAACTTTGCAATGTCTGCATTAAAAACCAATAAAAGTTTAGTCATAAATGTAGACGAAAAGTTTTAATTTTTAACCAAAAATTTCAACGGTGTAGGTTTTTTCATATTTACATGCCATGCAGGCATGTCGTTTATGCCTTACTGCATTTTGTAATCGAAAAAAAATGTGAGGAAAATAATTTAGGCTGCCAATTTTGCCTTTGCGTTGCTAGAATAACTAATGAAGCGCAAATCAGGGCGCGTATCATTCAAACGAATACCTTCATAAGGATATGGAAATATTTACGTTTCCTTGGCGTTTGCATTTCATCGGTTTAAGTGCGTACATCCATTCATATATACAAGCATTTTCTTTTTTTTTTTTTTTTGATGCTACTATCTCCATCCAATTGCTGGCCTTTTTTGAGCATTCTTTTGTTATCACTGATTTGGTGTGCTTCCAAATGTTGGGATCATGTTACAGCTGTTCCACGAATATCACCTTGTCTATGAATTTAAATCCATTTTTTTTATTTGTCGGTATTAGGGTTTGAAAAGGATTTTATATAAAAATTTACTGTGAAAAGTTTTAACATGGGTTGTAATTATAACTTTAGGTCGGCGGTGTTTTTGGTATTTGTAAGCCAAAGAATACAGGTTACAGTATTAATTGGATTTTATGGAACGTAAAGTTTAGAATAAAGTGACCTGTTAATTTAAACTCGCCGACAACCATACAGCTTATATAGCTGCGGTCGTCAACTAAGGAGTACCACATTGCGACCATTGGACAGTGCTTTGTCGCACTCAAATTAACACGGATATATGAACCTTTCGAAAACCTTGAAAGCTCAGGCGAACAGCTGACATGAGGTGGTATTATCCCAGTGCTTGCGTAGCATCTTCAAGGCTTATCTGCACAGAAGAAAAGAATAAGTGGTCAGAGGATTTTCAAAGCAGACAACTTCAGTTTGCACGTGCCTACTTAGGCCAAGAGATCAGCGCGATGGTTGCTATGGTACTCAGATAAAAGAAAAAGAAATGGACAAGCAAGTAATCCCTGGCAACCCTCAATTTAACAGTTCCACAGGTAAGGCCGCGCATGTCAACTAATCGACATTACCTCTTTTTACGTCGACCGCCGCGCCGTGTAAAAGATGCTGCAGTGTTCAGGCATCGGCAGTTTATGGATGATACCAAGTTGCTTGAAGAATACCATTCCCCTTCCACTACCTCCCACCCCATTGTTAATCCTGGATCCAACCGTTAACAGGTTCACCAGACTGTCATATCATATCGAATTCCTATTACATTTCTCCCTTGAAAGAAGAATTTTGCAAAAAAAGCGGAAGCCGACGCATAGTAGTCTGACCTCTCGGCCATGGCCCCACTGTTAAGCTCTTTCCACCAAACCAGAATCACATAAAAAATAATCGTTTTAAACACTATAACATACAGACAACATACCGTCTTTGGAGGCAGTCTCTAGTGTTTACCAATTGCCCCGATAGCAGTACAAGATAATTGAAGCTTGTCAAGAATAATATTCAGGTATTTTACCTTGTCAGATAGCACCAGTGATACTCTACCAAAGGAGAAGGTTCATATTCAAGAATCTTGTACTACCTCGTAAGCAAAACCTTCTCCTTTTTGCTGTGGTTCAGAGAGAATTCGCAAGATTCAGACCACCTTGTAACGATTACCATGTACCACTCCCCTGTGAAAGATTTCTCACTGTACTCAAATTTTTTTTTACAAAGACACCACTAAATGACCACCTTTAACATCCTGAAGAAACCTCGACCCAAAAAAGGAAAGAAAAAACGGTTCTGCTACTAAGCAATCCTCTGGTGAGTTCTATCACAGCTAACCTCACCTACCCGTGACGAATTCTATTTCTTCAGCAGGCGAAGCTCTGACGACTCCAAGTTTCTAATAGAATAAGGGGTTGGGGCAATGACCTAGAAATCCCAATGTTGTCATATTAAATCATTCTCGAGATGGTTGGGCATGTATCTTAATGGTGCTTGTTACCAGAATGTACCTGATCTATTACCGGCAAAGGACCATCTACATGGATAACACTTCCCAAACCATCGGGGAGAGTCGTTAAAGTTACAACAACAACAATGTGACAGGCGATTCGAGTTCCGGTACTTGTGGGACCCTTTCGATGATTGCTCGGGGGACATTGCTGAACTTCAAAGTAACCCAGCACAAACTATTTGCTCTCAGTTGCATCCCCCATCAATCAGGAGTTCACGAATTTTCAAAAGAAAGTATAGGCTGATTAATTTAAGGTTTTCCGCAGAGAGGTAAGAGCTTTTCTGGTATTTTGGTTTGCGTGCAATTTGACCGTATCCCAGTATTTTAGGATAAAGCTAATATTCATACAGTTGGCCGTAATACGATCCATAAAGTTGCAGAAAATACACAAAGCTATTTTAAATGTCGCCCAGGTTGCGGCATGCCTTCCCCAACACTTTTAGAATAGTAGCCCACGCAAGTTGGTTCCATCCTCCTGGGCCGGTAATCGCCGATTCCTGTGCAAATGAGACATCCTGTGCAAATGGGACATCCAAAAAATTTGTGTCCATTCCATTGATCTCATCAAAATACTTAGCCCAAACTTGTAGAGCTCTCCGTTGTAAGATTGTTTACCAGCCTTTGTTTTGTTACCGATTCATCTGCTGAAAGCCCTGAAGTCACCAAGTCTCTCCATTGACCAGGAAAGTTCATGTGAATTTCTGAATAGACAGATGTTATTACATGTCAGAATTTTCACATGTCAGAGTAAATTTATTCACCAAGTGATCCACGTCAGTTTCGAAACAGGCGCATCCTTCGAAAATACTGACAGCTTGCAACCATACCATTTGAGGTGGTTCATCTGGGTTCCTTCACGATATTTTATTGGGTCGTAACTCATCGAGAGAAAACTGCATGCACTGTTACTCAAGATAACAGCCCAAGCTCATTCCTGCCGTATACCAGGGGGTCTCATATCCAAAAGCTTTGCCCTAGGTGAAGTTAGAAATGTTGGTTAATCTGCCCTGACAATAATGTGATTCAAAAATAATGATTTAGGTTATTCGAAATAAACAAAACACGTTAACGGACTAATATGTTAGCATCTTTTTTTCGAATACTAACATCCCAGCGGCAATTCGCAAAAAAGGAACTGGCAACGGAAAGGTCGGATTTGGTTTAAACAAAGTTGTATGCACCAAATTTGAGATAAAAATAAGTAAACAAATAAGTAGGCTTAACCGTTCTGTGCATAGATGGGTACCCGGGTACCTTTTGCATATTCAAAAGCCATTTTTAAATAATCTACAAATAGAAACGAGTAAAAATTTTGTGGAATCGTATGGGAATAATTTTTCTACAAAAAGGAGAGAAATTTTTTTCAAATATACTTTCATAAAGATGGTTTTTTAATAAATTAGTTTTTTATTACTAAAATTAGTTTTTTATTACTAGTTCTCATGGCTGGGATACCCAGGTACCTCTAGTCGTGCTCACGTATGAACTGCCTTGTGGTACCCGTGTACCCAGCCATGCGAACTAAGAAGAAAAATTATTTATGAACAGAAGGGTTAAAGAGGAGAAATCAAAAGGGTAAACGACTAAAAGGAAAATCGCTTATCTATGGAGTGTATTTAGGAAAAAAAAGTGTTTTGAAAATTCATGCGAAGTAAACACAGAAAATAATAAGAAAAACTTGAGTTGTTTGTTCCTTACAGAAATAATTAAGTAGATCATACACCGTATACCTTTAGAGATTAAGTATTTTCTAAATAAAAGTTTAAATACCTATTTGTGTAAGTACAATGTAGAGAAGGGTACTAAGCACAGCGTATTGGCCAAAAATATAAAGCTGCTCTGATACAGCCTTTAAGGGTCAGTTGCATTGTTGGAATATTTTTTGATAAAATTTAATATAGCAGGTTTGCATATCGTCAAACGCGTATCTTCTCCTCGCTTACAAAGACATTGAAAGCACCACAATTTTAACACTTCTAGTCTCAGGTTGATGAGGCTGGCTTAAGATGGCGCGCTTGGGAATTTCCCTCACTTTCCCTCGAAGAAATTTTTTCCCATACTGAGTGCCCTCAGTGAGTGGCGGGTGGAGGAAAATTCGGCCAACAAAATTACTTTCTGAACTTAACTTAGAATAAATGATCCACCCTCCAAATCTCTGCCAGACTGTCGAAAAATCATGCGCCCAGAAACCTGAATTATCTTAGTTGCAGTCCTGGACAACGGCATAGAAAATTATGAATCGAATTCACTTCTTCCGCCTCCTGGTATGTTGTTGGTATGCGGAGCCATTGGAGCATTGGTGTAGGACGTTGTGGCAGCGCACTGTCCTCAAGTGGCCCGATGAAACCAGGCTAATACTGTTTTTTTTTTTTTGTTTTTTTAATTCATACATACTTTTTTTTATTTTTTTATTTATTTTTTTATTTTTTTAAATTTTTTTTTTTATTTTTTTTTTATTTTTATTTTTTTATAATTTTTTTTTTATTTTTTTTATTTTTTTTTTATTTTCGTAATCAACTCAGTTGTTCCAAAGTAAGTTAGAGGCCCTAATCCCATGTAAGCGGTGGCCGTATGTAGCTGCCCGACACACATATGTCTATTTCGGCGCCCTTCCTGGCCGTCTCTTTTGAAAATTCATTCAGCAAACGGAGATACTGAGATCCCTTATAGGCCCCTACATGGCTCGACAGCTCCGCACCACATGCTTTTTTTAACATTGGATTGGAATGCCGTTGATGCGACTCGACTACAGTGTGCCTGCTTTTTTCTGGCACAGACCACCACTTGGAACTGCACGAGTCAGGAATTCGGTACGCTTAATTTAACTGTGCTTTGAGTACATTCCAACTCTAGTTCTCTTTTCCATTTTGAGCCGTGTGTGTAGACTTTAACTCTTTCTCCATTGGCGAGGCCTTCCTACCTTGAAGGATGTCTTATGTTCTGCACTTTTAAGTAAAAAGCCAATGTTATATGATTGGTGTAGGACGCTAGGTGGGTTAAAATTCCGTTTAATCGTACTATTGTCATGTCTTCTAATATCGTCGCTTGTCTGCATTTGGTGGGTTTCCACATGTTGGAGTCAATTAAAAGTATAGCGATTTTATGGCCAATAGCTGCACGAGCACTTTTAGGGGCATCAAGTGCAAAATCACTGCACCTGATATTCCCCCTTTGTACATTTCCAGCCCTATGTTCACTGCCCTTTTTTTCCAGCGCCTTCCATGACTGTGTTTTTCACGCTATGTTTATTAGGCGGCGAATTCCAAGGTGTTAAAAAGAAAGTACAGAAATAATTCTATGGTTGTCCAAAAAGTATACTAAAATAGAACTGAAGCTATCAAGAAATAGTGCCGAAATAGACTTGAAAAGAATCACCAAATGATCCAAATATATTTTCGATATAAACGGAAATACTTCCGAAAAAGCGCTGAAATTATTCCTGACACAATTTTACACAAACTATCCCAAAACCTATATTGAAAAATTTTGAAACAATTTCAAAATGCTCCCGAAAAATTCCGAAATGATTACGACAAAAATAACGAAATGCTTCGCAAATATTCGTGCAATCATTAGGAAAGAGTTTGAGTTTGATTTCAAAATAGGCCAGAAATCGTTCCGAAAGAATTTCCGAAACTATTCCAAAAATAATAAGCCATTTATCCCAAAGAGATCCTAAAGGGTCGCTTTGTGATTTCGTGACAATCAGAAAGTGATCCCAAATTATAACCGAGGTAGCTTCTAAATTGCATACTGCTACAAAACTACACAATGTTAAACTGAGGTAAATTCTGAAAGTGGCTTAATTAACCTCAAGTTAGTGATTTCGCCTATTTGGTACAAACAACAAAAACAATGTCAGCTTAGAAATTAAACGGAGAATAACCCTTGCCAACAACTTCTACTTTGAACTAAGTAGGCAATTGTAAAGTAAAGTAATGTCTCGACGAACAAAAATAACGCTCTACAAGTAGCTCATAATACCCAAGGTGAATCCGTACCATGTGATGGCAAAGCGAATTCAACCAATTTGCCGTGAAGAAGAATGTCAAGTCAAAAGAAAATGTTCATTGATTTCGATTAACTGACATGTTGTAGTACAACGCGTTGTATGGAAAATAATCAAGAAGAAGCAATCAGCTGTTGGGATAACAACACCTGGTACTGACTTCGCTTTGATAATACCTGTCATAATGTATGGCTCGGAATTATGGACGGTGTCGAGAGAAGATGAGATGGCTCTTGGATTGTTCGAGAGAAAAGTTCCCCGGAAGACTTATAGTACAGCCTGTGATGCCTGCGATGAGTATAGAAGACGGTATAGTAATTATGCGCGCAGTGAAAAAACACAAAGGCTTGTTATATTAATCGAATGTATAAAGACGCCCCAACGAAGAAAGAAATTCAGTCGACACCGCAACTTACGAGCAAAGTAAGGGGGCTTAGGGGGCTTAGAATATACCCGCGGTAGGTATGCCTGTCGTAAGAGGCGACAAAAATACCAAATTGATTCAAGGGGTTGTGTAGCGCAACCCTCTCAAGCCAGCGCCATATATGGCTTCTCTAACCCAATTGTCAACCTCACCTACCCGCGGCGAAACGGTTTCATTAAGATCTAGGCTCTGGCGACCCCGAACTGCTGATGGATGTAGTGAGTGGGAGAGCGGTATGGCCTAGTAGGTTTCATGTGGTCATACCAAATCGTTCCCGAGATGATCGGGCTAGTACCTTTATGGCGCTTGTTACCGGAACGTAAGGGATCCGGCAAAGGACCATCAACATTGATAACACTCCCCAAGGCCGTCGGTCTTATCGCTACAACAACAACAAGCAGAGGAAGGGCAGACGTCCACTAAATTGAGAGAGGCAGGTGGAGGAATACTTGACAATCTTTGGAGCTCCCAGTTGGCGTCAGTTTTCGCGAAGCAGGGATAGCGGGTGTGACTTGTTACGAAACGGCCGAAATCGCTTAGGTGGTTAAGAGCCAATTAGTTATGATGATGAGTTGAAAATTTTAACTAAATTGCGAAATATGACCCGTCCTGCTATATGGGGCAGAAGCATGGACCATGACAACAGCAGATGAAGCGGCTTTGGGAGTGTTCGAGAGAAAAGTTCTTCGAAAGATTTATGGACCTCTACGCGTTAGCGATGGCGAGTACCGAAGAAGATTTAATGATGAGCTGTACGAGCTATACGCAGACATCAACATAAAATAAATAAATGTAAGGCGCCATAACCTCCGAAGAGATCTAAGGCCGAGCTTCTCTTCCAATTTGCGTCGTGCTCCTCTTGATTTTCCCTACAAATTGGCCGGACGGGACCTACATGTTTTATGCCGACTCCGAACGGCATCTGCAAGGCAGATGAGTTTTCACTGAGAGCTTTTCATGGCAGAAATACACCCGGAGCGCTTGCCAGACACTGCCGAGGGGCGACCCCGCTTAGAAAAATTTTCTTCTAATTGAAAAACCTTATTTCTAAAATTTTGATGTTGCTTTACCCGGGGTGCGAACCCAGGACATACGGTGTGGTAGGCGGAGCACGCTACCATCACACCACGGTGGCCGCCACAGACATCAACATAGTCCAGCGAATTAAAACGCTGCGGTTGGCTAGGCCATGTTATGCGAATGAATGATGATGCTCCGGCCAAGAAAGTGTTTCTATCGGAACCAGCCTATGGAAGCAGAGGTAGAGGGCGGCCCCCACTCCGTTGGAAGGACCAGGTGAAAAAAGATTTAAACTCCCTTGGTGTGACCAATTGGCGCGGTTGGCGGAGCGAAGGAGCGACTGGCGCGCCTTGTTGGACGGCCATATCCGTTTAGACGGTTAAGCGCCAATTTAAATAAGAAAGTAAGCGAAATATGACCCATCTCATTGCCCTTCCCGTAAAGCTCCTACCATTATAGCATTTTCGGTATTGTATTTTCATACACTTAAAATCGCATTAACACAAAAGTGTAGCTAATGTTCATCCCTAGTATACATTTACAGTTAAGCGTAGATTTAGAAAAGGTTTCTTTGCTGTGAGTTGTGAGCTTTTTCTAATTTGCGTAGCAGCTACTTCAACATTTCCCAAGGGATCTTAAAGCGATCTGTGGCATTGCACATTTCATTCCCATCATTTCACTTTTAGCTACGTATATTTAAGAGTTTATTAGAATGCGATTTGCGCTGTTTGTAAGAACGCTTAAAGCTGACAATGCAAGATTCTACTTAGAATAAGAGAGGTAAATGCGTTATTTTTTCTCTAAAGATATTTTATTTTGTAACAGGTATTTAAAATATACTACATTGTTTCCAATTCCTCTTTGTCATAGCTTTAACGGGAATGTTGTTGGTGCTGTGTTAACAATTCTTTGCCCCATTCAATGGGTGCGACTACACTTAAATTTTCTTCTAAGTCCTCTAATGGGAGTCCAAGGAAATAAATAGTTTCAATAGGCGTAAAACATAAGGAATTGGAGCCAGGATGACTCGTGTTGTCTTTGGTAGTGTGTTTTCTGCTTCTGCAAGAGTAGTATAGTGTACATTGAAAACAGGGTTTACCGTGTGCATCCTGGCAAAGGCGTTTACCGATTCTGGGTAAATTTTTCCTAGGGCCTGCTTTTGATTGTCTGGATCAAACGGCTGTCTTGGTAGGTGCCGGGTCTCAAATGCCTATGAAGATGTTCCCTTAACTCACTTGGAGACGGAGCTTGATGATTTTCAGTGGTAATAAAACATCCCATGCAGTTCTGATTCCAACATTTTGGAGGCTTGCAGCCTTTTCTAGTTTGTGTTTTTAAGACCAGGCGACCAAACTTGTCACGCGTAGCACATGAACAGCTGGCCATATGCTTTGTACGTGGGTAGCAACGTTTATTTGTCTTTAACCCAAGTGCTGCCGACAAGCGACTTGAGGATTTTGTTGCTGCTTGGTATTTTAGATATAATTTCGGTGGTATGTGCCTTGAAGATGTGAGTCACGCTTAAGATCTTTGAGTGACTTTCAGTCGGTAGCGTAACACCATTGACGTAAATATTCAACATTTTCGTCATTTGTTCCACGGTGGCCGTGTACTTGATCAGTGATAAATTCAGATAGCGCAAGTTGAAGAAATTGAGAGACTGGTAAGATAGCTGTTTATTCTATATACTTATTCGTCTATTGGAGCGCCAGTTCCCATTGTCATTCTCGAGCAGTCGTTGGCGTAGGAAATGGTTGTAACTTCTTCAGACAAGGGGGAAGTGGTGTAGTGGTCTATGTTTTGGAATAGCGTGTCGTAGTTGACTGTGTCACAGGGGGACGGGTCAAATGCCACGAGCACCAGCCTAAGATAGGGGTTCTCGTGGTTCCATCTGTAATATATCTGAGTGTTTATGGCTTTTAACGCATTTTTAGTGGAACATATTTTGCGGAAGCTATGTTGATGGGTGGCTAGACGAAGATTCAGAATGAAATGAGGGAGCAGGGCGGTTTCTAATGTCTTTGATACTGGGTAAAGAAGTACTATCGGTGGATATGACACTCCTTGGTTAGCTAGTTAACCAGACTTTAGTAATAAAATTATCCTGAAGTGCAACTGGTAGTTTATTCCCTCAGCACCAAGGCTTCTTGGCATAAGCATGACTATTTGGTCTGGGTGTATTGAATTAGAGGGCTTGTCCTTTTTAATGTTTTATCGCCAAAGGCGATGTATATTTTATCATTATGTTTTGTCGAGTAAGATGATTGACCGCAGTTTACCGACACCCTCAGGGAAGATGCGGTTCTTTAAAACTCTGCCAAATAGGTCTTTTATCATAACTTCCTCAGTTCATCAGATAGAATCTGCAGACGCTTTTGCATATGACATACCTTATTGTCTAGAAAAATCATAGATGCCAGCCGTATAAAGAGTATATATCCCACACAAGCGGTTGTTTAGCTAAAAGGCTTTTCAACTTGTCTATTTGAGAACTGCTCCATAACAACGAGACCAATCTCGATGAAATTTTGTGCGTGTGTTCAGGGTGAGTTCGGATTACATTAGATTTACAATTTGGTATGTTTTCTTTCTTATATTTCTGGAAAGTGAACCAGGGGTCGACTGGTTCTAAACAAAAATAGCTTTTGGTGTCATTTCCTTGAAAATTGGTACAGGGGTACCTCTTTGACAATGTCAATGTTAGAGAAACTTTTCATCCCGGAAAGCTGACCGTGAGCCCACCTATTCTAAAAAACCCAAATTTATGTGGAGATTTTCTTGAAATTTGGTAGAGGGGTAGGAACCTCCTTGACTAGGTTATAATTTGAAAGACTTTTCTTTCCGAAACGTTGACTAGGGCTCGATGAATTATATCGCATTTATGGTGCGATTTTCCTGCAACTTAATAAAAGAGTTCTTTTTATTTGACAAGCATAAGATTTGGCATATTTTCCGACAGGTGGACTTCTGGCCAACCTATTCCAAAAAGCCTTTTTAATGAAAAATAAGAGATAGGAAAGGGAATGGGAGAAACGAAGAGAGAGAGGGGAGAGAGGAAGAACAAAAAGCCAGAATGATGGAGAAGAAAGAAAGTGTGAGTAGGAAACGGTGATTAAATTTAAGAAAATGCGATTGGAAGATTAGAAGGAGAAAAAGCAAGTAAATAAAAGATGAAAAAAATAGTGTGAGGATGATGGAGAGGAAATAAAGTGAGAGTAGAAGAGAGTAAAAGAGAGTAAAAGATGCGAGTGGGAGACAGGGATCAAACATGAGGAGGAGAAAAGAGCGGAAAGATGATATAATTATTTTTTATGCAGAAACTGCAATATGAAAAACAGTTCTGTTTGCAGGGGAGTAGTAACATAAGAGGAAGGAAAATTGTCGGGCAATAGAATGGCCAATATCAATCTTAATATATATTATGAATAAAAATGAATGCGATTTTAAAAATTGTGCTTGTTTCATGCAATCTCGTAGCCCTTTATACCGTCAAAGTTATTAAAATCGGTCAATCAGGTGAAGAAGGTATTCGATATTTCGTAAACAGATACAATAAGCGAGGAGATTGAGGTGGTAGAGAGTGGAATGGGAGTATAAGAAGGAATTGTTGCTTGGAGTGGAAGTGGAAATGTGCAATTTAGTTGGAGTATGAGTGGGGAAGAGAAGAGGAGAAGCGGGACACAATTTTTAAATGTAGACATATCAATTTTCGTGCGGAACAAATTCTGCCAGGTACTCTATTGGATATATAAAAATTGATTGTTCAGATATTATAAGTTTATTGTTAAGCTACATTCATGAGAGATGTGGACTGAAATGGTCATTTCCTTCCTTGTTTTAAAACTAATAATATCTACTTGTGTATTTTCTCAAAAATTGTTTGCTAAATAAATGTGTGTAATTCCTCTAGTGGGTATATAATGCTCGTTTTCACCCAAACTAAGACTTTCTTACATATATTATGTCAAAATTTGAAATATCTTCTGACTTTGTTCCTCGTGAACAGCATTTAACTAGATTAATTAATATCCGACGTTCGATATCCAAAGCAGATATAAAATTCACTGCGAGGCTCACCTGTGCCTGTGTTTTCAAATAGTAACTCGGGCTTCATGAATGATTTGTGAATTTCAAGAAGATAATTGAAAGAATTTAATGAACAAATATGCGGCTTTTCCGTCCGTCTGTCTGTTTGAACGCAAACTAGTCCCCCAATTTTTGAGATATTTTGATAGAAGTTTGTAAACGGGTATATTTTGGTTGCGGATTAGACATTTGTCGGAATCGAGCGGATCGGATCACTATAGGATATATACCTCATACAAACGATTTATGAGAAAAGAGAGTTTTTTTAATATCATCTTAAATTTATCAGTTAGATGCTTCAAATTTCATAACTGGCGTGATTTTGTTGTCTGAAAACCATAGAGATCGGTCCCATATATAGCATATATCTCATTCAACCCGTTGTTCAGATAATAAAGTTTTCATAATTTCTTCCCCAAATGAGAGCTAGAAACTTAAACGTTCACGAAATTTTTTCGAATATAGCATATAATGTTGTCTGAAAAAATTGTAGATATCGGTCGTATATATAGCATAAATCCCATATAACCGATTGTTCAGATAAGAAACACTTCGAAATTTTTACAACATTTTTCAGTTATAAGCATCAAATTTCACCAAAACATTGCGTATATATTATATATTGTTTTCTGAAAAAATCGAAGGAATCGGTCAAATATATTATATATACCCCATACAAACTGATTGTTCAAATATGGTGCTTTTCAACATTTCTACCCAATGTTAACAGCTAGAAGCTGAAATGTTGAAAAGCACCATATTTAAACAATCGGTTTGTATGGGGTATATATAATATATTTGACCGATTCCTTCGATTTTTTCAGAAAACAATATATAATATATACGCAATGGTTTGGTGAAATTTGATGCTTATAACTGAAAAATGTTGTAAAAATTTCGAAGTGTTTCTTATCTGAACAATCGGTTATATGGGATTTATGCTATATATACATTTCATCAAACCATTACGTTTGCGTCATATATTTTTCAGATAAGTGATTCATGGTCACAGCTATCTCATGCACTACAAGCAACTTGAAACTTTGTATCCTTACATAAAGTACCAACCTATTTTTACTAAACGGTTTTATTCAGCTTGAATTTGTGTAGCGAATATAATTTTGTAATAAAAATTTAAGTAGCTTCCTGATAAGCTATAAGCTTGAAACTTGGAATATAGTTCAGAACCTGATGATAATGCAATAATAAGAAAAAACTCGGCTAGGTGGCGCAAGGATCGAGATATTCAGAAAAGTCGTATTTGTGAACCCGTTTGGCTCATATTTACATGCAGTCCGGTAGAAATGACATCAATATACTTTGGAGTTCGTGGAGGAAAAAGCATACCTGACGCTGAGTCGAGTAAAGTCTTTGGAAGGATTATATATTGAATATTTAGTTTGTAACAAATTTTCACGAAAGAGTCCTTGTTATAATGAGTCACTAAAAGAACTAAATAGATTGAGAAATAATAGACAATTAAATAAAGACTAAAAACTTGAAAATAAAATAATTAAGAAAAGTTTTTAAGTTAAACAGTTTTACTGAAAACCATATTTACATGAAGTAATAATAATACTAAAAGCTAGAAAATAATAAGGCGGGTCCTAGCTACTAAGCATCACACTCCTCACCAATCTAGGGCGTTGATCAGACAATTAAATAAAAGCGTTGGGCGCGTGAAATTTCTAAAAATGTGAGGCGTGGCATAACCTTATTAAGGTTCAGTTGGTCTTACTTATGACTAAATAAAATAAATATAAGGTACGATAACTTCCGAACAGATTTTAGGTCGAGCCTCTCTTCCAATTTGCATCGTGCTACTCTTGATTTTCCCTACAAATTGGCCGGACGGGACCTACATGTTTTATGCCGACTCCGAACGGCATCTGCAAGGCAGATTAGTTTTCACTAAGAGCTTTTCATGGCAGAAATACACTCGGAGCGCTTGCCAAACACTGCAGAGAGGCGACCCCGCTTAGAACAATTTTCTTCTAATTGAAAAACCTAATTTCTAAAATTTTGATTTTGCTTTGTCCTCGGTGTGAACTCAGAGCATACGGTGTGGTAGGCGGAGCACGCTACCTTCACACCACGGTGGAGGAGTGTGAAGACTAGTGCCTAAGACCTACCTAATTATTTTCTAGCTTTTAATATTATTATTACTTAATGTAAGTATTGTTTTCAATAAAACCGTTTAACTTAAAATTTTTTGTTTTTTTTGGAGCTTTTCGGCCGGTTTATCTCAAGAAAATATACTTTTTTTTTCAATCAACGCTTTTCGATGCATATTCGCATCTTCATCAGGATTATTATTGACAACATTAAATTCGTCTAGTTGTTGAGCACATATAAACATATATACACATAACATTAACAAACAGATACATTTTGTAAAAAAAATTTAACCGCACAACACGTCTTTATTCGTCAATCTTTTGCATTGACTGTGATGGTTGTAGCATAAGCGCAGTTTATGTTGTCGACGTCTTCTTTGAAGTTCATCGCTGTATGTATTTGATGCTGTATGCGAACCCTTCTAATGTACTCCTTCTTCTGGTTCTGTTATCCACGTCTAATACTTTTGTTTCATCAAAATTGGCTGTGTTTTTACTTTCCGTCAGGTGTTGGGATAGTGCCGTGGAGCTTTGGTTGTTTTTAGCATCTTGCTTATGCTCGTATATTCTCGTTCCTAACGATCTTTTCGTTGTTCCAATGTACTCTTTATTGCATTTTTCTCCTTCTTTCCCATTGCACTTTATTTCATATACTACATTATGGAGTTGTTCCTTGTGAATTTTGTCCTTTGTTCTTGTATAAATGTTTTGGATTGTGTGATGTGGTTTGTGTGCATATCCAATATTGGTATTTTTTATTATCTTCCTCAAAATGTTGTTGTCCGTTAGCTTTGGTATATGTGTAAGTCCGATGTATATTTTCTTATTGTTTTCGTTTACTTGTGTGTATTGCGCGCCGAAACACGTTGATTGAAATAAAAAAGTAGATTTTATTGATATAAACCGGCCGAAAAGCTCCAAATAAAACAAGAAGAAGTTTAACTAAAATACTTGGCCCTACAAAATTATTTATTAAATTTTTTTTTTAATTACTTTATTTATTTTATATTTACCTAAAAATTCGCTTAAATGTGTACATCTATTCTCTATATAAAACATATCTTATACAGCCGATTGATTGGATATTACAAACAGGATAAAATTATTGTTAAGTTCCATTCATGAAAGGTATTAAATCTTCGACACAGCTGAGAACAGTTCCGACCTTACTTGTTCCAATTAACTCTGAGCTAAAACAATAATTTGCCACTCTGCAAGTGGTCCCAAGTCATTTAAAATTTAAACGAATTTTAGGTTTTGGACCTACATAACAACATAGCTTAGTTGCATTCAAACATATTCCTTTGTAGTATTGTAAATTTTTGCATAAATATTTCCATTAATTCTTCACATAACGTACACCCGCTGGTACTACAGAGTAATGATGCATGCCTGTAGATATGTTTTTTTATGTGACCTGGAATTTTGTTTAACAAACCGCATAACGAGAAACAACAATATATGTGAATTTACCTATATGTACGTAGGCATTTTAGACCAAGAGCAATAGATCTCACGTCGTAGAACAGAAACGCGTAACTTGTACTTACACGATTTAGTCTTGCTATGGCTTTACGGTATACAGAGGAAAAAATCTATTAGGGACTTCAATTAGTTTTCTTCTATCTCACTTTTGAGTACCTTAACCTAAAAGCAAAATAAAACAAGGTAACTTAAAACGTATGAAACCCTTAAAATGTGCGCACGATGAAAGCAAGCAACTTTAACATACTCTTAATTATTTATGCACATACTGCACTTTTTAGCAAACAATTTCCACTAAGCATTCTACAATATCCTTATACTAAAGCTGCTTCAAAATGTTCGTTGTCAAAGCAGCGATGGGCTTTACATTTTCGTCGTTTTAAAAATATGAAGTTACGTGTTTTGTTGAAGCACAAACATTGAAATATTAAACAAAAAATTTGTGTTACAATTTCATAGAACTGACTCCCGTGTTAGAATAAAACCATGTAACTCGTATTTACGCACTTTTTCCTTGCTATGTATTTTCGGAATCACGAGTAAAAGGTCCATTAGGGACTTCATTCTGATTTTTTCTATCTCATTTCTAAGTACCTTAAATTAAAACAAAAATAAAAGAACTTTACTAGAATTGTATGGAAATGTAAAAACGGGTGCATGCAAAAGGCAAGTAACTTTTGCAGAATCATAATTATTTCTGCACATATTGCGTTTATGGCCCGAAAGTTATCACAGAGAAATTTTCTAATATCCTAATAAACTCCTCCAAAATATTCGTGAACAAAGCAGCGACGAGCTCCTAAATATCGTCCTTTTAAATTAAACATCCGAAGTTACGTGCTTTTGTTAAAGGGCAAAAAATTTAGATACATATACGAAAAAAAAAATGTTTATTATAATTTCAAAGTTCAAGTTACTTGCTTTTGTTGTGACATCAAAAATTATAAAAAGATGATAAAAAATGTTAAGGACTATATAAATGGACCAAAAAATAGAAGGCAATTTTTTCATTAATACAGACATAGTCTATTTGACTTTTTACTAAAGAACTTTAACAATAGATCTTGTAAAAAAGTTTGCACTTTAAAACTATAAAGGTGGAGCGCAATCTTTCAATTTAAGGCAAACCATGTACTTGGGATTAACTATTTGATTATTTAAAATTTAAAACCGCGCTCTACCTTTATAATTTTAAATCACAAAATTCTTTTACAAGAGCTATTGTTAAAGTTTTTTAGTCAAAATTCAACAAGACTATGTCTGTATTAAAGGAAAAATTGCCTTCTATTTTTTGGTCCATTTATATAAAGGTAGTCCTTAGAATTTTTTTATCATATTTTTATTATTTTCAATTTTTTAGTACTGCCTACAAAAAGGCAATAACTTTGATTAGTATTTTAAGTCATTCCTAAGTTAAAATTCTTATCTTTATTTATTTGTTCAAAATAGCAAGATTTAAGAGAACTAGTGGAATTTTCGCTGACAACACTGGCGAAAACAACAAAATTCCACCTCGCATCATAACAAGAGAATTCCACCTCGTTTCTCAGCTACTTGATTTGCACAGCTGAAAATTGTGGTAAAATTCGCATACACCTGAAAGTCTATAAGAATGGTGAAAGTCGCGTACGCCTAAAAGTATACAAGGACGTGCATTGAGAACGAGGTGGGATTCTACAATGCCTGCTACACTCAGGAAGCTAGCCACGAAAGTATGGCCTAATCTTCTAAATTGTTCGACTTGTGAGTTACGTAGCCCAAATTTTTATACTCATTTGAGCAGCAGCTTGCACAACTTTTAAATTGCCTTCTTTTAAAAGTGGGCGGTGCCACGCCCATTGTACAAAATTTTTCTAATTTTCTATTCTGCGTCATAATGTCAACCCACCTACCAAGTTTCATCGCTTTATCTGTCTTTGGTAATGAATTATCGCACTTTTTCGGTTTTTGGAATTTTTTGATATCGAAAAAGTGGGCGTGGTTATAATCCGATTTCGTTCATTTTAAATATCGATCTGAGATGAGTGCCTAGAAACTTACATACCAAATGTCATTAAGATATCTAAAAACTTTCTCAAGCTATCGTGTTTACGGACAGACGGACGGACATGGCTAAATGAATGCTTTTTTCGCCCAGACCATTTTGATATATAGAAGTCAATATCGATCTGTGAGCTCTGCTTAGCTGAGTATAAAAAATTATTTCAATCGAAACTTGAGCTTACGATTTATCCAACTTGTTCGATAAGAGGTTTCTCGCGAGTCTCGCCTTCTCGCGAGATTCTCGAATGTCAAATTACTTCTAGGGCTTGTGAGCTTCTGGACATTCAATTTAATCGATTCATTGGCTGTTTGGTATAGAGCTTACGATTTCTTCTGGAGCACAAACGAAAATGTCCACCAAACCACAAATAAAAAACATCGAAATGTATAGAATAGTACCAGTGCAGCGACTGAATTGAAATCCGAGAAGCCGTGTTCTCGATGTCTCGTTAAAAAAATAAAATATGGTGAACAAAATTATATGTATAATACATATGTTTTGAGTAAAGTGTCATTGGAAAGCAATATAATCAACAAAAAAGTCACAAGTAAAAAAAAACCAAGTGTACGAATACTGTCCATACAGTCATTAAGTTTATGTAAAGAAGCTCGCGAGATTTACGAGTACTTCGAGACACGAGAATCTCGCGAGAAATCGAGAATTCGTTTTTTCTGGTCTCGAAAATCTAGCTTGTGTTCGAGAAGAAATCGTGAGCTCTAATCAAAACTGCAATTCGGAAGTAGGCTAGGAGGAGACCTCCACTGATTTGGCAGCGGCAGTTGGAGTAAAAATTTGACATATATCGCGAGACAGGATTAGCTGGCTTGTGTTGGTACGAAACGTCCACAATTGCTTAGGTGGTTAGGCGCCAATTAATAACGATGATAATTATGACTGCTATGACAGCTGAAAATGCTTGGATCGCACAGAAAGTGAAGAGTTTGTATCACTGTATTTTGCTTGCATACGGTGATAAATATATTTAAATGTGTATATATTTTTATACAGTTGTGCATAAGTCGTCATCTGCAGCTACAAATCTGGCATTCAAATTTCCTCCCCAGCAAGGAGCAAACGTATATAAATTGTACATAAAAGAAATATCTGCTCAATCTAAATGAACGCAAATGCACCCAGCAATATAACTCAGTAGTTGTAAACAGCATTATAATTGTAGCATGGTGGACAGCTAGAGATACTTCACTCATACAAGAACATATATACTATGGGGCTCCCGGCCATATAGGTGTAGAAGGTAAAAAAAGGCTGTTGAGTTAGCAAAGAAAGGGGCAGCACTCATTGAATCGACTGTAGATGCCCCAATCCTTTGAGAGAAATCAAAAGGAGACAGACGTTGCATATAATTGGAGCTGCAAAATTTCTAAGATCATGTGCAAATCGTACGATGTTGGACTGACAAATTTGCCTATATCTCTTAAGAGAGAAGAGTTAAGGCTCACGATTTACATATTAATGGGACACTGCCTTCCTACGTCACATGCTTATCAGCTTGGCGTCATCAGTAACAGCAGTTGTGGGAAGTGTGCGCTGAAGGAAGAAACGATTGCGCACATTCTGTGTCAATGTGGAGCGCTCGGCAAGACAGCGCTTCAGCTACAAGGAGCAGCAGAGTTGCCAGATCTTATAGCAGCTACTCAGCTAGGTCCTAGAAAACTTTGAATATTCGTCAAGAGGATGAAGTTATTAAACGGCCGGCCGTTGCGAACGAATTTTGTTATTATAATTGAAGTAAATTCCCGAAAAGCTCCAAGCTTTAAACTTTAAAACCCGTTGACAATGCAATAAAAAAAACTTCGATAGGTAGCGCAAGGATCGAGAATTGAAAACAATACTTCTATTAAGTTATAAAAATATTAAAAGCTACGAAATAATTAGGTAGGTGCTACGTAATAGTTATCACACTCCTCATCAATCTAGGGCGTTGATCAGACAATTAAATAAAAACGTAAGACGCATGAAATTTTTAAAAATGTGACGCGTAACATAACCTGATTAAGGTTCAGTTGGTCTTACTTATGACTATAAATAGAAATTTGACGCGTCCAACGCTTTTATTTAATCGTCTGATCAACGCCCTACACTGATGAGGAGTTTGATGACTAATACCTAGGACCTACCTAATAATTTTCTACCTGTTAGTATTATTATTACTTAATGTAAGTATTGTTTTCAATAAAACCGTTTAACTTAAACATTTGTTTTAATTCTTTTTTTTTCTAACATAAGTTCAGTTACCTAGTTGAGGATTTTCCATTTGGTCGTACACAAATTGCAGTATTAATATGGATATATTAGGTCTACGTGTGGCCTTTATTAATCGGCCATATCAACCTAACCTGGTTTTTCGGTAATGATGAGAATCGTTTCCTTTATCCATAATTACTTAGATGACGCATCATTACTCAAAGTACCAATGGTTTTTCGGGCTGTAAAAATGTGCCCTTTCGTTTTTTCCATGTACCGAGGTACTTATCTTGGTCACACCATGGTAATGGCTAAGTCGATACTTGAAAGGTGTGGTGTGCTAATAATAAATGCTTTGGAGCTATGCTTATCGTCATTGATGATGTGTGTTGAATTTCTTTTCTTGTTTAATTATTTGTTTGCTGTATCTTTTTAAGCTGAAACTTGTTAGTACAGATAAAAATATTTTATCGACCTCAATACAGTCGGAAATAGTATATCTTTTAAGTGAAATTTCTATTTAATCATGAAAATAGTATAAGGACGCAGATAATAGTTTTATCAAGAATTTTCGCTTTGAAACCCATCCCAGCGAGATGCTCGTTTGCAGACATGTGCGACAGTACTTGGCGCAAAATTGTCTTTACTATTCTAAATCGAGCACCACGGTAACATCTGAATCTTTCTTGACCACTGTAGTTATAGTCTGGTAAAATACCACTAATCCCGTAGCCTTTCTCGTGGATATATCAACAGTTGGTTTTACTAGATTATCAATCAGCCACTTTCCCTTGAAAGTATTTGGAAGTTAAAAATATGTGCCCTTGAAATGTTTTGCTGCTGTCGTCATCTGTAAAAAGGAGCCCTCATATTTGCGTCGCTTTAGTGCTATATATTTCATTGAAAGCACATACAAATATTTAATTTAAACCTAAATATGTACTTCCCTTTCATCTACCAATTGCTGCTCGCATAAATTTGCATACACAATATTGCATATATTTTTGTTGATGTTAGAAAAGGCGACGTGTTTTGCTAATTTATGTTTAAGCAACGCTTGGTAGTACAATAATTCCGAATTTACACTTTTCATCTCATTTTGTAAGCACTGAAACTAATATGCTAATCATTGGACCATATTTTGTTTAGATTTCGTTTATATACGAGAATCCAATCCCAAACTTTGCCAAGTCGCCTTCGTATCCATAATCGGTCTGCTGGGGGGTATTAGTAACATTTAAATTAGGCTGGGTGAAGCTGTGTAAAGTTCAGGTACCTAAGATGGAAGCGAACGAATTGGGGTATTCGAGTCTCAGCTAACTGCTAACGGATATGAGTTACAATAGGCCTACGTACTAGGAAGCAGACGGAGGGCAAGGAAGCCGCTGAGTTTGAAGAGAAAGGTCTATTAAGGCTTGATCTTCGTTGGTACTCTCAAAAGATAACAATAATCTCGAGGCATTACTCTGGAACCTGAAAGTTGCTTGGTCAAAAAATGGGCAGCACCATTGCAAATTTCTCAATGAAATATGAGTATATTTAGGTGTAAGGTCCTCTTCGAAATATAATATACTAGCAGACCTGCAGACGTTATTTAGACAAAACATTGGTTTATCTTCAAGAATTTTAAGAAGGTTTATGCCTCCCTCCCATCCTTCCTCTTTCCTATGTCGCTTTCCTAATCCATTCTATTCGCAGCCTTATCTTCCTTTCTCTCTATTCATTTTCTGCCACCCTCTCAGTTTTTTCTTCCCTTTCTTCTCTCTCTCACTCTCTGCGTTTCTCTGCCTCACAGTGCTTTTCTTACTTTCTTCTTTCCTTCTTCGTCTCAGACTCTAGCAGCTCCTCCATCTCAATCCCCTTACTTACTTACCTAATTAGTTCTTAACCGTTTAAACAGTTATGGCTGTCCAACAAGGCGCTCAGTCACTTTCTCATTCTGCTAACTGGAACCAATTAGTTAGAAATTTAAATAATTTTTTATCTGGCCATTCCATCTATTAGGCCGTCCTTTTCATCTGCTTCCATAGGAGGGTTCTGATAAAAACTCTTTCTAATCTGCAGCATCAATTTTAATTCGTATAAAATGAGCTAGCCAGCGTGGATGCTGTGTTTTAATCGCTGCACTATGTTGTTGTCCGTTTTAAGCTCATACAGCTCATCATTAAATCTTTTTTCTCGAACACTCCCAGAATAGCCTCATCTGATGTATGTCACGATAAGTGACTTGTTGAGCATGATTTTATTTTTCCGGGAGAAGACCTTTTCGCATGGTATGGAGCACCATGCTTGAAATTACGTGTTGCTTCGGGGAGGTCCCTCCAAATTTTGACGCGAACAAAATTCAGTCATAGCTGCATATAGGCAGCCCGTTTTCGTGCTATTGAAGGCGGATTTGTATTCGACGAAGAGGTGATGTATGTGAACTATTTTTTCGAATAATTTTTCCAAGATTTGGTCTGAAGCCGCTCTGATAAGGTGCAATCAGTCGCTGCACGGTGGGCTTTAATATGTCGCACAATACGCTTGATATGACCCTATATGTGGTAGTAAGAAGGCTGATTCCGCGACAGTTGGCGCAGTTTGTTCCGCTCTAAAACACGGCGTAGATAAAGGCAGAGCCAGAAAATTGCCATGATTTTGTAAACTGGCTCTATTTTATTCACATTCAGAACTGGAGCAGTAGCAGCAAATATTTTTCGCTGCTACTGTATTCAAGACAGACCTGTTAAATAATGACTAAAAATTTTAATGATTATTAATTATGATGAGTTTTCCAATTTATTATTATTTAATGATTAAGTTCCAGTAGATATGCCCTTTTAATGATTGTCAATTAATTATTTTCATTAAAAAAAAAGTAATTAATTAATTAATTATATTTATACTCATCTGAGCAGAGCTCACAGAGTATATTAACTTTGTTCGCATAACGGTAATCCGTAACACCATAAACTAATCCGGATAGATATAGACTTCTATATATCAAAATGATTTGGGCGAAAAAAGAAATTAATTTTGACATGTCCCTCCGTCCGTCCTTCCGTCCGTCCATCTGTCCGTCCGTCCGTAAACCCGATAACTTGAGTAAATTTTGAGGTATCTTGATGAAAATTGGTATGTGGGTTCCTGGGCACTCATCTCAAATTGCTATTTAAAATGAACGAAATCGGATTATAACCACGCCCACTTTTTCGATATCGAAAATTTCGAAAAACAAAAAAGTGCGATAATTCATTACCAAAGACGGATAAAGCGATGAAACTTGGTAGGTGGGTTGACCTTATGACGCAGAATAGAAAATTAGTAAAATTTTGGACAACGGGCGTGGCACCGATTAGTTTTGAAAGAAGGTAATTTGAAAGTTTTGCAAGCCGTAATTTGGCAGTCGTTGAAGATATCATGATGAAATTTCGCAAAAGCGTTACCCCTATTCATGTAGGTATGCTAAATAAAAATTTGCAAAATCGGATGACAAACACGGCCACTTAAAAAAAAATAAAAATTTTTAAGTCAAATTAAAACAAAAAATTTAATATCTTTACAGTATATAAGTAAATTATGACAACATTCAACTCCAGTAATGATATGGTGCAACAAAATACAAAAATAAAAGAAAAGTTCAAAATGGGCGTGGCTCCGCCCCTTTTCATTTAATTTTTCTAGAATACTTTTAATCCCATAATTCGAACAAAAAATAATCAATCCTTGTGAAATTTGGTAGGGGCATAGATTCTATGACTAAAACTATTTTCTCTGGGCGAAGTCGGTTTGAAGCCACGCCCAGTTTTTATACACAGTCGACCGTCTGTCTTTCCGCTCGGCCCTTAACACGATAACTTGAGCAAAAATCGGTGTATCTTTACTAAACTTAGTGCGTGTACTTATCTGAACTCACTTTATCTTGGTATTAAAAATGGCCGAAATCCGACTATGACCACGCCCACTTTTTCGATATCGAAAATTACGAAAAAAGAAAAAAATGCCGTAATTCTATACCAAGTATGAAAAAAGGGATGAAACATTGTAATTGGATTGGTTTATTGGATAACTTTAGAAAAAAACTTTGTAAAATGGGTTTGACACCTTCCATATTAAGTAGAATAAAATGAAAAAGTTTTGCAGGGCGAAATCAAAAGCCTTTGAGATCTTGGCAGGAATACTGTTCGTGGTATGACATATATAAATAAATTTGCGGCACCCGACAGATGCTGTTCTGGGTCACCCTGGTCCACACTTTGGTCGATATCTCGAAAACGCCTTCACAGGATTGGTGTCAAAATTCTGCATGTACAAAATTCTAAAAACAAAATTCTGCTTTTTTAAAATTCTGCTTTCTAAAATTCTGCTTTCAAAATTCTGTATTACAAAATTGTGTATTAAAATATAATGTTAACAAGGTTAAAGAGGTCATGTAGTTATTTTGAAAAAGTACGCAATGCACAGTAATTCTTCGTATAACACCTTTCTACATAGGGGGTCTTCGGCCGCGCTTATAAAAATAACCCTGGGCTACGCCATGCCAAGTCCGGGTGTGTGGTATAACTGTCCTTCTGCGTAGTATACCCTTCTGCGTAGGCGGCCTTATAACCCTTAGCCGATCCAACACCGGCTACGCCATGCCATAATTCCGGAATTGTGACTTCCAGAATTAAACATGCAGAATTTTGAAAAAGCAGAATTTTAAAAAGCAGAATTTTAGAAAGCAGAATTTTAGAAAGCAGAATTTTAAAAAGCAGAATTTTTTTGCAATTTACAGAATTTGTCACCCAGAATTTTGAATACTGAATAATGAAACGCTCCCTTAAATAATATTGGCACTTCTTTCAGTATTTGGTGGTTTTTTCAAATTTCTGCATCTGTGGTACAATCGCGTAGGTAGCTGTAAAGTTGGCTTTTAACAAGAATCCTAAAAGTTTCTTTAGAAAGTGAAACTTGCGCAGCATTTGGGTCATTTTCATTATCTACAATTAACTTTCATTATTTTTTGAATAATTTATGAATGTAAACAAAGTTATTTACCATCATCCTCAAATGGAAGTATTTCGATCGCTATGACGTTTGGTTAGTGTTCGTACCGTTAACTTCAAATGAAAGTTTGCCTTGTTGATGATACAAGCATATGGTTGATACAATTCTTTCGTATATAACATCTTTCAGAAAATCCCTTTTTGTCTTCTGCAACACCTTGAGCCAGTTGACTATAACATCTGGTGTTAAAACAGAAGCAGATATTGCAATAATTGCTTCGGGAGCTAAATAAAAGAAAGTATTGAGATGTTGCCTTAACTGCGCTTCTAATTTTCCGAAATAAAGCTTAAAAATGTATCGTTTCTTCTACTAAGTTTCTTTAGTTTGCTGCTTAGTTTCATGCTCACTGGAAGCAAATATCCGTACACAACGTTTCCTTCCCCTTGCGAAAAATTAAGAGATTCTGCTATGGACTGCATTATACAGATATATGATTGTCACGTAACCTCTATCCAACACTAAAAATGCCATTGTAATACGACCCTGATCTAAACCTGTGAATTCTTTTAAACGTTAATTAAAAACGCAAACTAATATTATCCACGCTTACATGCGTAGCCATCCATGAATTCAGTGTTACTTTATTTTATACGTGAATAGGTGTGTGGTAAGGTAAGTGCGAAAGCTACTGCGTGACATGATTGTGAATACCCGAATATCAAATTATAGGAAGATTTGTTTGAAGTTGATGCGGAGATTTCGAGCTTGCTTTTTCTTTTGATCCGTTTGGTGAATAGTTGGATCACGAACAACGTCGTCCGCAGAGAAATCCGCCATATTTTCTTCTCCCACCATGTTTTCGACACAAATTTTTTCTGCAAATAATTCATAATATGTAGGCTTATGGAATGGTCAACAAATTTATACAGATATATACTTACGTCTGTGGCGCAATAAGCCAAAATTTACGCTCCCCAATTTCGTTTTTTAAAAGTTTTCACAAAAAGCAGCGACACTTGACAATATCAGTAAAAATAAATATGTATCTTATATGTCTTGAGTTAGCACAAGTATGTACATACATACAATAGTACATTTGGTTTCAGCCACTTATTCCTTACTTCAAACATTTTCTTTTTCATGTTAATAATTCAAAATAATCATTTAATTGGAAATAATTAGATAATTACAAATAATTAAGTAATTGAAATTAATCAAATTATTAAATTTAATTATTAATTGTTTGATTAGTTTTAATCTTTTAATTAATTTTAATTGTTTGATTATTTTTAATTACTTAATTGTTCTTAATCATATGATTGCCTTTATTTTAAAACAATGGGTATATTTTTTAATTATTTTTGATTATTTTTTAATGTCCAATAATCATGATTATTTTTAATTATTTTTTTAATTAATTAATTATTAATTGCTAGGTGCTGTGCAAAAAATTAATTAATAATTAATATTAACAAGTAAGGACGGGACTGTCTTCGGCTGTGCCGAAGACTTCATACCTTTCATGAATGGGGCTCAACAATAATCTTATCCCGTTCGTAATCTCTAAATAATCGGATGTATAAGATAAGAAATATATAGTGAACATATGTACATACCTAAACGATTTTTAAGATAAATATAAGATAAACAAATAGGTAGGTACTTTGTGTGATGATGCAAAGTTTCAGGTTTTTTGTGGTCTGCGTGTAAAAACTATGACTACGAATCACATATGTCAACAATATATGACGTAAGTATAACTCTTTGATGAAATTTGTTGAAATTTGAAGCTTCTAGCCGTAAAAAAGGGGCAAAAATGACAGTTTATATGGGATATATAATATATATACAACCGATCTCCACGATTTTCTCAGACAACAATATATGCTATATACGTAACCATTCTGTGAAGTTTGAAGCTTCTAGCTGTTAAAATGGGGCTGAAATTGCGAAAATATATATATACCATATATATATACTATATATATCACCATATATATACTATATATACAACCGATCTCTATGATTTTTCAGACCACAATATATGCTATATACGTAACTTACTTACTTAATTGGCGCTTAACCGTCTAAACGGTTATGGCCGTCCAACAAGGCGCGCCAGTCGCTCCTTCGCTCCGCCAACCGGCGCCAATTGGTTACACCAAGGGAGTTTAAATCGTTTTCCACCTGGTCCTTCCAACGGAGTGGGGGCCGCCCTCTGCCTCTGCTTCCATAGGCGGGTTCCGATAGAAACACTTTCTTGGCCGGAGCATCATCTTTCATTCGCATAACATGGCCTAGCCAGCGCAGCCGCTGCGTTTTAATTCGCTGGACTATGTTGATGTCTGCGTATAGCTTGTACAGCCCATCATTAAATCTTCTTCGGTACTCGCCATCGCCAACGCGTAGAGGTCCATAAATCTTTCGAAGAACTTTTCTCTCGAACACTCCCAAAGCCGCTTCATCTGCTGTTGTCATGGTCCATGCTTCTGCCCCATATAGCAGGACGGGTACGATAAGTGACTTGTAGAGTATGATTTTCGTTCGCCGAGAGAGGACTTTACTTTTCAATTGCCTACCTAGTCCAAAGTAGCATTTATTGGCAAGATTGATTCTTCGCTGGATTTCAGTGCTGATGTTGTTGCTAGTGTTGATGCTGGTTCCCAAATAAACGTAGTCTTTTACTATTTCGAAATTATGGCTGCCAACAGTAGCGTGGTTGCCAAGGCGCATATGCGCTGACTCTTTGCGTGATGACAGCAGGTACTTCGTTTTGTCCTCATTCACCATCAAACCCATCTTTTCCGCTTCTTTTTCCAGCTTGGAGTAAGCAGAACTAACAGCGCGGGTGTTTAGGCCGATGATATCAATGTCATCAGCATATGCCAGTAATTGCACGCTTTTATAGTATATTGTTCCAGTGCGGTTAAGTTCTGCAGCTAGTATAATTTTCTCCAGCATCAAATTAAAGAAATCGCACGATAGGGGGTCACCCTGTCTTAAACCTCGTTTAGTTTCGAACGGCTCGGAGAGGTCCTTCCCAATTCTGACTGAGCTGATGGTGTTGCTCAACGTCATTTTGCACAGCCGTATAAGTTTTGCGGGGAAACCAAATTCAGACATAGCGGCATATAGGCAGCTCCTTTTCGTGCTGTCGAAGGCGGCTTTAAAGTCGACGAAGAGGTGATGTGTGTCGATTCTCTTTTAACGGGTTTTTTCCAAGATTTGGCGCATTGTGAAAATCTGGTCGATGGTAGATTTACCAGGTCTGAAGCCGCACTGATAAGGTCCAATCAGCCGGTTCACGGTGGGCTTCAATCTTTCGCACAATACACTTGAAAGGACCTTATATGCGATATTAAGAAGGCTGATTCCACGATAGTTGGTGCATTTTGCAGTATCCCCCTTCTTGTGGACTGGGCAAAGAACACTTAGATTCCAACCGTCGGGCATGCTTTCTTCCGCCCATATTTTGCTAAGAAGCTGCTGCATGCGCCTTACCAACTCCTCGCCGCCGAACTTGAATAGCTCCGCAGGCAATCCATCAGCGCCCACGGCCTTGTTCTTTTTCAATCTGGCTATTGCTATTCTAACTTCGTCATAATCGGGCGGGGGGACATATATTCCATCGTCATCGATTGCGGGATCGGGTTCTACATCTCTGCGCGGTGAATTGCTTCCTCCATTTAGGAGGACAGAGAAGTGTTCCCTCCATAATCTAAGCACTCTCTGGACATCAGTTACAAGGTCGCCGTTTTCATTCCTACAGGAGTTTGCCCCGGTCTTAAAACCTTCCGTCTGTCGTCGTATTTTTTGGTAGAATTTTCGGGCGTTATTCCTGGTGGCTAGCAGCTCAAGCTCCTCGCACTCACGCCTTTCTGCTTCTGCTTTTTTCTTCCTGAAAAGGCGTCTCGCTTCCCTTTTCAACTCACGATAGCGTTCACACACTCCTCTTGTCGCGCTCGCTTTAAAACGTAGCCCTGTAGGCAGCGTCTTTTCTTTCGGTTGCAACGCGGCATTCTTCATCATACCAGTTGTTTTTTCGTGGCCGCCGGTAACCAATTTTTTCCTCGGCGGCAGTATGAAGTGCTTTGGAGATATGCTCCCACTGCTCCTGTATTCCTTCAGGATGAGTTGTGCCCTCAGAGAGCAGGTGTGAGAGTCGAGTTGCGAAATCATTGGCAGTCTGTTGTGATTGAAGCTTTTCGACGTCTAGCTTTCCTTGTGTTTTTTGTTCCTTGTTTTTAGCCGCGTTGAGGCGGGTGCGTATTTTGGCTGCAACGAGATAATGGTCCGAATCGATGTTAGGCCCTCGGATCGTTCGCACATCTAAAACACTGGAGGCATGCCGTCCGTCTATCACAACGTGATCGATCTGATTGCGAGTATTTCGATCAGGAGACAGCCATGTAGCTTGATGTATCTTTTTATGCATGAACCTCGTGCTTGATATGACCATGTTTCGAGCACCGGCAAAGTCAATCAGCCTCAGTCCGTTAGGAGAAGTTTCATTGTGTAGGCTGAACTTTCCGACTGTAGGGCCAAAAACACCTTCTTTGCCCACCCTGGCGTTAAAGTCGCCAAGCACGACTTTTATATCATGACGGGGGCAGCGCTCGTATGTGCGTTCTAATTGTTCATAAAAAGTGTCTTTCACCTCATCGTCTTTCTCCTCTGTCGGCGCATGGGCGCAGATGAATGATATATTAAAAAATTTTGCTTTTATTCGAATAGCGGCGAGACGCTCGTCCACAGGCGTGAACGCCAGAACTTGGCGACAAAGTCTCTCTCCCACCACGAACCCGACGCCGAAACTGCGCTTATTCGCATGGCCACTCCAATATATGTCACAATTTTTGATCTTCTTTCTTCCTTGCTTCGTCCAACGCATTTCTTGGATGGCGGTGATGTCAGATTTTGCTTTGACGAGGACATCAACCAGCCGGGCATCTGCACCAATCCCATTCAGGGAGCGGACGTTCCAGGTGCATGCCCTCAATTCATTGTCCTTCAAACGTTTGCCATGGTCGTCATCAATAGAGAGTGTATTTATCCGAGGCTTGTTGTTATATTTCATTGGAGTATGGTTTTACGTGGCGGGTCCCAAGCCCAGCGCACAACCCGCTCAGCGGGGGTGAAAATATTACTTGGCACGTTTATATAGCGAGCCGCTTGCTCCAAGACAGACGCCCGCTTGCAGCCGCACCTAGAGGTGTACAGACGCTGCCGATGAAATCTCCCCCGGCTAGCCCTTAAACCGATTATGTCAGAGTGGCCTAGCCAGGTTTTCGCCTTCTCACATTAGCTCACCGCTAAACGGGTGTTTAGCGGCTACCCAGAGGATACTTGGCCGCAAGCGACCGGCAGTAGTGAGCTGCTTGAACCGCATGCAAAAGAATCGCTCTGGCCATTCCCAGGTGAATGGCGGTCAGAAGCTTTCCCCACTTTCGTGGACTTCTACACACGGCCCCACCCTCCATATACGTAAGCATTCTGTGAAATTTGAAGCTTCTAGCTGTTAAAATGGGGCTGAAATTGCGAAAATATATATATACCATATATATATACTATATATATCACCATATATATACTATATATACAACCGATCTCTATGATTTTTTCAGACAACAATATATGCTATATACGTAAGCATTCGGTGAAATTTGAAGCTTCTAGCTGTTAAAATGGGGCAGTAATTACGAAAAGATTCTTATCAGAACAATCGGTTGTGGGGGATATATATTATATATATGACCGATCTCATCAATTTTTTCAGACAACAATATGTGCAATAGACGTGTCTATATGGTGAATTTTGAAACTTCAATCTGTTAATTTGAGGAAGATATGACAAAAATCCTCTTTTTCTGAAAAATCGGTTGTATGGAGGATACATGCTATAGTGGTCCGATCCGGCCGGTTCCGACAAATGTCTAATCGGACACCCAAATACATCCGATCACCAAATTTTATCTCGATATCTCAAATATTGAGGGACTAGTTTACATACAAACATACAGACGGACAGACGGACATGGCTAACTCAACTCAGCTCTTCATCCTGATTATTTCGGTATACATAATGGTGGATCTATCTATTTTCCTTTAAGGACTTACAATTTTGGATTTCGGGACGAAATTAATTTACCATTTCATTTTCATGAAAAGTATAAAAAGAGAAACGAAATTAATGATTATTAATGTTGATAGAAATTTAACATGTCTGATTCAAGATTACTTTCTTATGAATGTATATTTCATCATTCAAATAATCGTTCAACTGTGAACAATTATTCGAATAATCGACGTTGTACGTATACTCGGTTTTAACTAATCGAATTTTGAAAATCGAATAAAATAATGCTCGATTAATTCGAATATCCCATTATTATCACTCGATGACTGACATATATATAATCCCACTTGTTTTAGGATGAACCGCAAAAACAAGAAAAATAATAATTTAATAATACAAAAATATCACTCAAGTACTTGCTAAACAGCCTACCCACACTACCTATTTGCATCAGAATTACCATTTCAACCGGATGTGAGTGGTACCCTTCAACTTTGAAAGATGTCAGTATGCCTAAACTGCTAATGAATTGTAGAATGTGAATGATTTTATAAAAAGGAAGATGATAAAGATGATGCTGCGAGGGCAAACGGCGATTAATAAGGGAAACGGATGTAGCTATGCTACGGGCATAAACAATGTAAAAGCCAGGAAGGAATAGTAAAATTCTGCTAACTTAATTATTTACTGTTGCCTTAAAGTCATTTAACTTGAATTTTGATTATATGCGTTGCCGTTAGAAATTATTTCCATTAATTCAAATGTCGTTAAGATGTAAAACAGCTTTTGAAGAGAAACAATATAAATAAGCAGCTAACAACAATTAGAGGCGACATTGAGCGACATACATACATACATATGTGTGTATACAACTGTCCGCGCAAAAAATGCGATTAGTCTAGGATGATTCCAAAATAAATCGCAAATGAGCATGCGACCAATGTCAGTTTTGATCTCTTTGTATGAGTCTTTGTTAGAGCATGTCCTCTGAAAAGACTAATTGTACCCATTTATACCCGAAAGGGATCGATAACACCAATCCTCTTTGTACCCATATGGGAACATATGAAGACTAGTCCCGGTTCAATAAGGAAACAAATAGGGAGCAGTCGCATTTTTCATGGCATAAACACAATCGAAGGGTTTGCCAAGCCACCAAATCTACTTGATGAAAGTTGCTTGCCCGCTTTTCAAAAAAGAATAAAAAATATTGTCACGGATATTAGCATCCCTAAGCTATACCATCACTAAGGCGATGCTAAGCGATGTTCACGTCAATAATCAAATCATGTATACACATATATAAGGCAGCCGAAAGAGATGTCACACACAGATGCATTTACTTATACGCCTATGTGCGCGCGATAGACTGTTAACTACAAACATTCACATCAATAATTCAATCTTTATGTATCTACATAAACGAATAAATAATTGCGTCTACACATATGTACGTATACGAACATCTGAGCGGCAATGCACAAATACGTGCATATATCTTATCTGAGTTGTCACAAGAGAGAGCAATAATTTGTGCACGTAGTTGTGGCTGGCGATTTTGTAGCCGAAACAACTAGTAACTTCTGGAAATCGAAGAGCCTAGAAGTATGCAGCGTAAACTATAAAAGCAGTGCAGGCGAGTAAGAAGTAATTCAGTTTGATTTGAGTTGATCAGCAATTACGACTAAGAAGATATCTAGCGAGCAATACCAGTATTATTTTGATTAGTGGAGTTTCATTTGAGCTATCAGTTTGGTTATTAAGCTATTCGTTGCACAGTTTGAGTGTTATTGTGAAGCATTTTAATAAAGGCCATTTTTCCATTATTCAATATTGGAGTTATTTATTCAACAGTTTAGCGATACGAACCTAGCAAAAGGGGCAAATAAGAGGATTTGCAGCAAATTCGTTACAATTGGTGTCAGAAGAGGAATTGTTGAATAAATTCCGGAGGACAACAAGGACATGGCAAAGTTAAGTGAATTGAAGATCCCGCAACTGAAGAAGGAGTTGGAGAGCCGTGGATTGAATACAAGCGGCGTTAAACTCGAACTTCAGGCACGGCTACGAGAAGCAATGGAAGCAGAAGGAATTGATGTGGAAGAGCATGTCTTTCATCTTGATGGCGAGGAGACAACAAAAATTGAAGAGAAGAACGAAACACCGCAGACGGTTACCAGTACAGATTTGAACATGATTTTAGCTGCAATATCTGCTCAAACATCGACAGTGTCATCTCAACTGGCAGAACAGCAGACATATATGGAATCGCAGGAGAACCGTATAACATCCAAGATGGAAGAACAGAAGACATATATGGCATCACAACTAGAATCGCAGGAGAACCGTATAACATCCAAGATGGAAGAACAGAAGACATATATGGCATCACAACTAGAATCGCAGGAGACACTTTTAACATCCAAGATGGAAGCACAAGAGGCACGTATAACAGAAATATCATCACAAATATCCACAAATATGTCATCACAGCTGGAAGAACAAAAGACATATATGGCAACCCAACTGAAAGAACAAGAGGCACGCATAACAGTACAACTAGAAGCACAAGAGGCGCGTATATCATCAAAACTCGAAGCGCGCATGGACGAAAAAATAATGCAGTTTGAAGAAAAATTCGAGGCAGAGGTGGATGCGTTGAGAGGTCGTATACAGGAATTGCAACTTAATCGGCCGGCTGCTTCAGCGAGTAATACAAAGGTAAAAACTCCATCTTTTGACGGTTCTGTTCCTTTTCAGGTCTTTAAGCTACAGTTTGAGAAGACCGCAGCAGTGAACAACTGGAATGTGGAAGATAAAGTTGCTGCATTGTTCATGGCGTTGAAAGGGCCTGCAGCTGAGATTTTACAAACCATTCCAGAGGGCGAACGGAACTGTTATGAAGCATTGATGGACGCTCTAGAGAGACGATACGGAATTGAGCATAGGAGACAGATATACCAAATGGAGTTGCTGAACCGCTTCCAGAGGCCTGGTGAAACATTGCAAGAGTTTGCGTCGGATATTGAAAGGCTAGCACATTTAGCGAATGCGGACGCACCCGTGCAATACACTGAAAGGGTAAAGATTCAAAGCTTTATAAATGGCATACGGGATGTCGAAACAAAGCGAGCTACATACGCAAACCCAAAGCCAACATTCGCAGAAACGGTATCACATGCTCTGATTCAGGAAACAGCGTCGCTTCTGTGTAAGCCAGTTTTCAAAGCACGCCGTGTGGAAGTAGACAGGCCAGAGTGGGTAGACGTAATATTGGAGGCACTGAAAGAATCGCAAAAGCGAAGTGAAAAAGTTATCAAATGCTTCAAATGCGGGAAGTCCGGTCACATAGCATGTCATTGCGATCTTGGTCTTAATAGTTCCAACAATGTGGGTGGCCGTAAACGCAAAACTGGAGGAGATGAGAAAGAGCGAGTAAGAGGTAGAGAGCTAGATCCAGCTATTGAATGCCCTGTGATATCTGTGTCGCAAATTGGTAGAAAATCGAGCAGTATTACCGTCAGAGGGAATGCGGATGGCAAAGAACGAGTACTGACTGTAGATACGGGCGCATCTCATTCCTTGATCCGATCTGACTTGGTCAACAGGAGAGTAAAACCGTTACCTGGAGCAAAGTTGCGTACGGTCACTGGCGAGTATAACCAAGTTCAAGGCGAAGTGGTATGTGAGGTATTAATTGGAAAAGTCATGGTTCTACACAAATTCGTTGTGGCGAAGATCGTTGATGAAGTCATATTGGGAGTGGACTTCTTGGTTGACCATGACGTCAGGATCGATATGCGGAGAAAAATTATGCGCTATAAGAACCAGGACATACCACTTAACTTTAGTTTGGAAAAAGGGTTCAGCAGTAATCGGGTACTGGTGGAGAAGACTCGACGAAGGCCACGAAATTCAAAGGTAAAGGCTGATGGAACAAATGGGCCAAACAAATCAAAACCGAAGGTACCTGTGAGAGAAACACTGGCATTGAAAAGCCCTAACGGACGTACTGAAACGAAGAAAGAATGCAAGGGTGGTTTCAAGCCAAGGAACACTACTGTTGTGAAGCGTCGGAACGATACTGATTATGCAAAGGAAATCCGTCCAGCGCAAGCTCTGCGAAGTAGTTCTTCATTGGTCAAGCAACAGATGAAACACAGGTACGACAAGGAAAATAATTCGAAAGGTTTCTTGGCGGGAGATTTGGTACTGTTATACAACCCTCACCGGCGGAAAGGTGTTCCATCCAAATTTCGGTGCAGTTGGGAAGGCCCGTATAAGGTTGTGAAGAAGATCAGTGATACCATCTACCGCATACAAAGCATTGAGAAACCACGGAGTAGAAGAGTGGTACATTTGGCGATGCTAGCAGCGTTTAGATCGAGAGATTTGTCTGATCGGGACGATCAGACTTAGGTGGAGGGCAGTGTCACGGATATTAGCATCCCTAAGCTATACCATCACTAAGGCGATGCTAAGCGATGTTCACGTCAATAATCAAATCATGTATACACATATATAAGGCAGCCGAAAGAGATGTCACACACAGATGCATTTACTTATACGCCTATGTGCGCGCGAGAGACTGTTAACTACAAACATTCACATCAATAATTCAATCTTTATGTATCTACATAAACGAATAAATAATTGCGTCTACACATATGTACGTATACGAACATCTGAGCGGCAATGCACAAATACATGCATATATCTTATCTGAGTTGTCACAAGAGAGAGCAATAATTTGTGCACGTAGTTGTGGCTGGCGATTTTGTAGCCGAAACAACTAGTAACTTCTGGAAATCGAAGAGCCTAGAAGTATGCAGCGTAAACTATAAAAGCAGTGCAGGCGAGTAAGAAGTAATTCAGTTTGATTTGAGTTGATCAGCAATTACGACTAAGAAGATATCTAGCGAGCAATACCAGTATTATTTTGATTAGTGGAGTTTCATTTGAGCTATCAGTTTGGTTATTAAGCTATTCGTTGCACAGTTTGAGTGTTATTGTGAAGCATTTTAATAAAGGCCATTTTTCCATTATTCAATATTGGAGTTATTTATTCAACAGTTTAGCGATACGAACCTAGCAAAAGGGGCAAATAAGAGGATTTGCAGCAAATTCGTTACAATATTATCCCAAAATTTAATCCTAACTCCGGTGTAGTCTTTAAGTCCTAGTAACTTAGGTTCAGTGTAGAGCGTTTTATAATTATTCTTAAAATGGGCTACATAGATTTCAAACTGACCTAATCCCAACTGCACCCGAACAGGACTAAAGGGGATGGATTTTGACCAAATGTAGACAAATGAGATCAATCGGAGACCAATCTCTTTAGGGATTAATCGCTCGATTTTTTGCAGGCGTATTTTCTATGCATATACAAAGTAAAATTGTAAGCTGATATTAAAGAAAAATAGCAATAAGATGACAACAAAGCACATTAGCGAAGAACGTGCATCCAAAAGCGAAAATAAGCTAAAGAAGCTTTCAGGATGATAAACGTTAAGTATGTTAATCTGGTTGGCAGCCTGTATACTTACATACATATAATTGTAAGCATATTTATAAATGTTGGCTAGTAAAGTTGGTCACACGCAAATAATTTTCAATTAACATAATAGACAAGCTATAAATAAATGCGATTTGCTTGTGGCGGTGCTTAATATGAATGTTAGTGGGACGAATTATAAAAACTTTTTGAGTATATACGAAAAATTTGTTTATTGTTGTGACAGTAATCTAGTTGAGTATTTCATGAGCAATAAACACTTCATAAAACGTTTTAATTATTAAGAGTAAGACACAACAAAGATTTTGATTAGTAGTTTGCATATAAATTTTCATCAAAGCAAAAGTTTTTTAATATGCAATTACATTCATACATAACAACACCATTGCTATAATTTTACAAATATATTCATACATATTCATAAAGAATTGAGTTCATGCCCCAACAAATAACTCACAAATTTGTTAGTACGCTTATAACTCAATCTCAAATTTTTAACTTTAATAAGTTTTGAAGGACCGGAAACTTTAAAGTTAGATACATTTTGCTGAGAATTTTTGCAATTCATATTAATTCACTGCGAGATTGGGTACAAATTCATAATGTTACTAAACAGCAAAAAGTGAAAACTGGTATAAAGGAATCGGGATAGATACAGACTTCCATATATCAAAATCATCAGTATCGAAAAAAAATTGACTAAGCCATGTCCATCCGTCCGTCCGTCCGTCCGTCTGCTAGCTCGTCATCAACATAGTCAGAGATCAAAATAGTCCAGAGAATTAAAACGCAGCGGCTATGCTGGCTAGATCATGTTATGCGAATGAAAGGTGAATCGTTTTTTATCGTTTTTCTCTTAACTTTCCAGCAAATTGGAAGGATCAGATCTACATGTTTTACGTCGACTCCGAACGGCATCTGCTAGACCTTTGTTTCTTTCTATAATTTCGAATAATTTCCAAGACATTTTTGTTTTTTTTCGTCGACATCCTCATTACTACCCCTCACTCTCACTCTTCCTCTCCCACCTACATTCTATCTTCGTGTTTTTCCCTCCCTTTCCTCTTCCCGTCCTTCTACCTCACCAATTTCTCTCTTCTTGCTACATTTCCTTGCCCTATTATCCCTTCCCTTCTTTGTAACTCTCAAATTTCTTCTCTTTTTATTTCCTTTATGTCGGTTGAATGTTTGTACGCATTTTCAATACCAATCTTGCAATCGATTTTTAGATAACTTCTCGGGAACAAAAGGAGAAAAAAATTCCGTTAGTTGCGCACGGATCGAAATAATTAATTGAGAACTTAGACTGGCTTTTATGTCACTTCGCGATGAGGTGAAAACTGAAAATTTCAAACTTAATTCAGAGGCGATGACAGTATAAAACACATAACAAAAAGTTTCGGTAAGGGGCGCATGGATCGGCATATTTAGATAAATCGTACGGGACTGAGGGAATCTTACGATCGATTTTTAAGTAACTTCTCATTAAACTACAAACATCAAAATTCACAGATAGGTTAAGACACCAGGACAAAAGAACAAAAGGAGAAAAAATTCATTTGGGTGGCGCATGGATCGAAATAGTTAGATAATAATTTGGAATTTTGAGATCGATTTTTAAGTAATTTCTCATTGAGCTACAGACGTAAAACTTCATAGATAGGTTAAGAAACCGTCACAAAGATACAAAATGAGAAAAAGATCCCTAAGGTGGAACACGGATCGAAATAATTAGATAAAAATTTGGAAATTTGGAATTCTGCGATCGATTTTTAAGTAACTTTTAATTAAGCTACAAACGTAAAACTTCAAAACTTCACAGATATAGATTCTTAACCATCCATGACAAAAAACAAAATGAGCAAAAATTCCCTTAACTCAAAGGTCAATGACACTGTAAAATATGTTACAAAAAGTTTCGCTAGGGGGCGCACGGATTGAGATATTTAGAAGTATCTTTAGGAACGGAGGAAAACTTACGATTGATTATTATACTGTGTTGGGCTTTCACAGTTCACAACATGCAAGGGTGTACGGTGGATAAAGCAGTGGCGAATCTAGGATCTGCACTTTTTGCCAAAGGCCAGGCCTACTTAGCATTGAACCGAGTAAAATCTTTGAATGGTATTCGTATAGAAGAGCCCGATTGCGCCAAACTAATGGGACAAGTACCATTGAACGAAAAGGCTATTCAGGAAATGGAGCGATTGCGGCATTTAAAGTATCCACGAGAAAATGACATGTTCTGAACGTTATTATACAGAGATAGTGAAGCCTCCCTCATTTACGTTAACATACATACATATATATACACTGCATAAGCTGCTTTGTTTGATAAAATACAAGTATGGCTCACATTTCTTTAAAAAATAAATTAAAGTCGCCGCTTTAAAGCAAACGAAGAAGGCAGCGGCTGGAACGAACAAGTTGGACCGAATCAAGTTGTTTCTGTTACCACAACAACATCAGCGTATGATAGCCTTGTCGATTTAAAAGCCATTTACGTTTTGAAGCGGGGTGATAAAATACAATTATGATTCGCAATTCGTTAAACAAATAAATCCAAGTCCCCAATTTGAACTAAACCAAAAAAGTTTTGGCGAAGAAACGAACAAGTGTAAACGAATCAAGATATTGCTGCAACCATACAATTAATGCCCTATACCTAAGTAATCGGTGAAATGTGAAGTCTCTAGCTGTTAAAATGGGCCAGTAATTTAGAAAAGCTCCTTATCTGAACAATCGATTTTGGGGGATATATGCTATATATACGACCGATGTCATCCATTTTTTCAGACAACAATATGTGCAATATACGCAGGCATATGGCGAACTTTGAAGTTTCAACCTGATAAATTGAGGTAGATATGACAAAAATCCTCTTTTCTGAAAAATCGGTTATAAAGGGGGGATATATGCTATAGTGCCATCCGGCCGGTACCGACAAATGTCTAATCGGACACCCGCTCACCAAATTTTATCAAGATATCTCAAAAATTGAGGGACTAGTTTGCATATAAACAGACAGACGGACAAACGGGCAGACGGACATGTCTAAATCAACTCAGCCTTTCATCCCGATTATTTCGGCATACTTATTGCTGGATCTATCTATTTTCCTTTAAGGACTTAAATTTTGAGATTCGCGACGATGTTAATATACGGTTTCGTTTTCCTGAAAAGTATACAAATTTTAAGCACTTCCTTCATATAAATGGACAAAAATTAGCGAAAAATTTCTCCTTATATAAAAACATATTCTCGCTGAACTCTGATTTAAAAATTTTGATATAGAAATTATAAAAATATTCACCACAAATAAAAATATCAAGGTGGAGCGCACTTAATTGACTATAATTATTAATAGTAGATTTCTTTCCTGCCAACCTTCCAATTCAAGTAATGTACGCTCCACTATTTTATTTTTATTTCTCATAAATATTTTTACAATTTCTATGTTAAAATTTTACAATCAAAGTTAAGCAAGAATATGTGTTTATATAAGCACACATTTATCGCTGATTTTTGTCAATTTATACAAAGGAAAAGCTTAAAATTTTTTAATTTTCTTTTTAAGGATAAAAATGTGCCTGTAAAGTCTTTAAGGTCTGTTCAACTTATAAATATTAAATTTTCCCTCATACACACGTGTCAGCTATTCTATTATCTTATTATCCTATTAACTTATTATCTTACAATTTACTTCTTTATTGTTAATTTCGCTTTTCTTAGACCTGTAATCAAAGGTAAAATACTTTAAGAGCTAAGCACAATCTCATATAAATTTTGTTGTTATTTGCCGTTATGGCTAATTACCCTCTTCCTTGCCGTATGGTGATCGATCTTAATATTTCATTTTTCGTAATTACTTAATAATAACAAAAATAATATAAAGCACTCTCTCGTTTACATGTTTCCTTGGTAAATTGTATTTGTTTTGCCATCCTGAAAAAGTACTCTTTTTTATATACATATAAGGGATTTTGAGCTTTGCAGATGCGGAGACTGGGAATGCGTAATGCGTCTGATGGATTACTGACGGTGAAGCGAGCGAGGTTTTTTCCAAAGGCTTCTACAAGCTATTACACAAATTTATTATTTTTCTTCATTATTCTAAATTAAAAAATGTTGATTAACTAGGATATTAGCACAGAATAAGTTATAATGATTTTTTTAAAAGGCGCACAAAATAAAAAAGTGGTTTGTACTTAAATGCTTTTCTATTTAAGGCTTAAGAACCAAAAATTCAGCTTTAACTAATTATAACTAGTCCTTCGTCGGCTTAAATTCAGATTAATATTCAACGTAATTTTGATTATTGCTCAGGAAGTTGTGATAGTGAGAAATATGATCATATGATGCCTGGGTCAGTGGAAGTCTATTCCATTAACATGACGTAGTCAGCGAAGCTTTTGGGTTTTTATTCGCTGCACTATCTGCATGTAGAACATTCCTCTTCCAACAGAATCAGATGGCGAGTCAATAGACACTCACATACTTAAATATAAACTCGATGAGTTTCCAAACACCACCAATTACGCAGAGGTTAAAGCAGCAATCGAGAGAACCAAACCCTTGAATAACAGCAGAAGTAGACGGTAGAGACGAAGTAGCCGTGGCAATGCTAAAATATCTTGGTGGTGAAGAATTTATTTACCAGGCGCAATTACCCACTGCCTTCCTTTGTCATAAATCGCTGAAAACTGGAAATTGGTAAGGGAACAAAGCCTGTTGAACACATATTCTTAACAATTTTCAGTAAAATGCATTGCATTACCCCAACACCTGGGAGCAGTCATGGAGCACGGCAGACTTCGACTTTTTGACACAATTCATTGTAAGGGAAGACACCCATTTTACCAGCCGTTGATGGGAAGACTAAAAGAATAAACGGAAAGTATCACAAGTTGGTGTCCTATCCTGTTTTCTATTTAATTTATACATGCCGAAGCTACTTCTTCACAAAAACGATTCACCATGGTTTCTTCCTAGGGCGCCTTCAAATTTATGACAAAGTCGGGCATGTAAGCGTAAGTATGATAGAAAGGAAAGAAGGTTTAAGGACAAGAAAAGCTATCAGAAATGTATCGAAAATTTATCGATATGTAATCAGAAAGCTATCGATTTGCTATCAAAAATCTATCAATTTGTAATCAGCGAATCCAAGAAAAGTTATCGATTTGCTATTCAAAATCTATCGACTTTTTAAAAATGACATATTTGTTATCGCCATTTTATTGATCCACTATCGACGACTCATAGGTTTGTTATAAAGTAGATAGCGATATAACTTCAACATATGGCGTATACCTTTGTTAAACCCATGGGCGCGCTCTAGTTAATTTAAAAAAATTTGTTTTGTAATATGCAACCGATCTCTTTTCTTCTCCGAATACAACTGCTTCTTTTATTCCATGACGGAACGATACAAGGTGGCAGCATGATGACATAACTAAAAACATAAATAAAAATTCAATGTATTTTGTTTTTGTAAATTCGATGGACAAATGTCAAAATCGTACTGCGCCGAAAGTTGATGTATCAAATCAAATAAAAAAAGGTATGGTCAGCTGTCCCATGCTGCCACCTTGTATCCTTCCGCCATGTTTTATTCTTTTCGTTTCTCTTCATTCGTTGCTTATATTCTATTAGGTTGAATAGAATATATCAAATATACACGTAGAATAATTACATTGTTAGCGCATATACGTATTATAATACAACGCGGCCATTCTGATAAAAAAATTGTATGAATAGTTTCTAGATTATTTTGCCAAAATGTGTTTACCTTATTAAAATATAACAACAGTTTCTAAATGCATCAACATATATTCATGCTTACACCTACGAAATACCAAAATGATACTGTATTCATCACACTCATCACATTATTTTCCAACTAATACTAGCTTAACGCAACATGTAATTTACATATGAAGGAACATAGATTTTTTTCATTTCAACTTTATTACTATTTTGCTTTCATACTTCGGCCATTCTGACTTTATGATTGCCCACAATCATATTAGTGTTACTTTATTTTAAGGAAGGTGATTATTTAAGAAGCCACTTGCGCATATGAGATGCTTCTACATTACCATTGTATGGGAGCTGAGTTATTTGACAATTTTCAATGTCTCGAATGACGTATCTGTCATTTGGTAACACTTTATGGATTACGTATGGACCTTTGAAAGTTTCAATTAGTTTTTTGTTAACTCCTACCGTGTTGTCAATATTTCTTATAACAACAAATTCAACAAGTTTACTTCTCTGAAGAAAATACTTAAGATTCCTTTCTTGCGATTTCTGAATTTCATTTGAGGCATCTGATCTAATTTAATTAATACTGATATTACTTGAGTTTTGTCTATTTTCTAAATGTTCACTGAGATAGTCTATGGTAGTTCCACGTTGGCTAACCCCGAATAAGAGTTGAGATGGTGTATACTTTGTGGAGCTATGTTTGGAGTTATTCAACGAAAATTCGACTTTGACTAACATCTTCCTCCAATCAGCCTGATTAATTGGATTTTGTGCGTGAATTCGAGCGTAGACGTAATACTAATATTTCAAATCTTGCTACACTTCCACATAACAATATTGCATCAAAAAACTGAATGTTAAATCAGTCCTAAATTTGTTTTATCAAAATGTTAGAGGTTTAAACACTAAACTAACTGAATTGTATTTGAAATCGTTTAACTGCAATCACAACATTATCGCTTTAACTGAAACTTGGCTAAAACCTCATGTATTTAACTCAGAGATTCTTTGCCATGATTACCAAATATACAGAAATGACCGCTTGAACAGAATTGGAGGTGGAGTTTTGCTTGCGGTACATTCTTCTGTACCTTCAGCTGAGGTTGATTTACCCATTATTGTTTCTACAGAATTCAAATGCATTAGAATCAATCTCGGAATGGGTTGTGTCTATATCGCGGTCTGCTATATCCCACCATCTTCTGATCCTTCGGTGTATATGGATCATATTTCCCTGCTCAAAATTGTTAATTCATTGAGGAAGCCCATCGATTCGATGATAGTCCTGGGTGACTTTAATCTCCCGCATGTATTATGGACCATATCTGATCAGAATATTGTACCTATTTCTTCTAACCTGTCCAACAACGAATTTTTAGCCGAAATAACTGAACTTTGCCTTAAGCAGATAAATATAATTCCTAACATGTTCGGGAGGACCCTTGATTTGGTATTTGTCGATGATACATCAAAATGTACTCTAAGCCGGGGTGAACCTCTTACTGTACCTGAAGACCCTTACCATCCTTCCCTGGAAATAGCATACGAATTCGAAAGAAATTCTCCGAGTAGCATTGCTACAAAATACGACTCTAGTTTCAGATTTCAATTCGCGAAGGCTAATTTTAGTAAACTTAATCAAACTTTATCTACAGTGGCTTGGCCCATATATATTGACAAAAATGTTTCTGACTTTTATACCACCATTTACGGTATTTTGGAAAAACACGTACCTAAGCGAAAACGTGTGTCTACCGAATCAGTCCAAATATGGTTCATTAAAGAGCTGAAGTCCTTAAAAAACAGAAAATCTCGCTTCTTCAAATTCTACAAAAGGTCGGGCTCTCACTCCGATTACTTGCATTACTCTATTTTGCGTCATAAATATTTTGAATTAAACAGAAAGTGCTATAATACGTACATCTGTAAGATGAAAAGGAAAATAACTTGCAATCCGAAAGCTTTCTATAATTTCGTGAACTCTAAACGTAGGGTTAAAGGGTTTCCCTCTGCTTTAAAATACCAGGGTGATTTGTCTAGCGACGATCAAGATATTGCTAACTTCTTTTCACAATTTTTCAAGTCCAACTATTCCAATGAATTCAATACTTTTTCAAATGAATATCCATTTCAGCTTAACTCACTTAACACCATTTACATTCCAAAAATATATCCGGATGAAGTTTTTTCATATTTAACGTCTTTGAAAGAATCTTACAAGTACGGTCCTGATTTAATTCCTACTTGTTTTCTTAAAAAATGCGCTGAGCACATTTATCAGCCACTAACTGATTTATTCAATATGTCCCTAAAAAGTGGAGTCTTTCCTTCTGCTTGGAAGGAATCTTTTCTCATACCCCTTCACAAAAGTGGTAGTAGTTCGTGTGTAGAGAACTATCGAGGAATAGCAAAGTTGTCGGCCATCCCAAAGTTGTTTGAAGCTATCGTTACCAATCGGCTAACATTTTCCACTTCTACTTTGATTGCAGAACCGCAACACGGATTCTGTAAAGCAAATCTACCATTACTAATCTACTTGAATTCACAACTCATGTTTCTAAGGGATTTAGAGAAAATCTTCACACAGATGTTATTTATACTGATTTCAGTAAAGCATTTGACAAAGTATCCCACTCCTTACTTATCTACAAGCTGGATCGGCTTGGCTTCCAACCTGGTCTCACCCAGTGGATCCCGTCGTATCTCTGCGGTCGAACGCAAAAAGTTATTTTTAAAAATACTTTTTCAAATGTTATCGATGTTCTCTCTGGCGTCCCACAAGGCAGCCACCTTGGTCCAATTCTGTTCTTGCTATTTATTAATGATATCTGTACCACTATAAAATATTCCAAAATCTTAATATATGCTGATGATGTAAAACTTTTTAGGTCTTATGCGTCTATCGAAGAACGTCCCTTGCTTCAAGCGGATTTAAACTGCCTAGTTACTTGGTGCAACGTAAATTCAATGCCGCTGAACCTCAATAAATGCAAATTCATGTGCCTATCTCGAAGATCTTTGCCAGCAGCCTCTTACGTAATTAATAATTTTTGTCTGCTATCAGTAAACTATTTTGAGGACTTTGGAGTCACGATAGATGCTAAACTTAGTTTCAACCTTCATATTAATGCTACTGTCAATAAGGCTAGAGGTGTTCTTTCATACGTGAAACGGTGGTCCAAAGAATTTAGTGACCCTTATGTAACTAAAGCCCTTTTCATCACCTTAGTTAGACCGATACTAGAATACGGATCAATAGTCTGGAATCCACAATATCGAGTTCATGCAGATAGACTTGAATCAATACAAAAGCAATTTCTACTTTTCTCTTTAAGGAATTTTCAGTGGGACTCTGCGTATAATCTTCCACCTTATACTAGTCGGTTAAAGCTTATCAATCTTCCAACTCTTGCAAGTCGTAGAGAAATGCTAGGCGTTATATTTATGGCTAAACTCCTGAATGGACTGATTTCTAGTCCAATTCTTTTGAACGAAGTAAATTTCAACGTCCCATCACGGGTGTCAAGACATTACAAACCTCTTCTTTTGAGGCAGTGTAGAACTAATTTCGAATTAAATGAATCTTTTCGGTGTTTGTGTCATGATTTTAACACTCATTCTAATTCATTTGATATAACGGATTCACTTTTTACCATAAAGAAAACTGTCTTATCCTATCTTAACTCTTAACAAAAAAAAAAAATAAATTAAAAATGTTCACTTATTTAACAATGTAGTATATATATGTATAATTTCTATGTAATTTCTAACTGTTATGTATAGTACTCAGCTGATGATTTTTATTCTGTAGCTGAGCAGTTTTAGATCTCGACGCTTAACAAACCTCCGCCTATCAACAACTCGGCAATAACAAATCCGTGCGTCATGCGGATGCGCCCCTCGCGCAGGTCGGGCGGGCTTTGGAGGGTTTAATCCGTTGGGTATTATTATTATTATTATTACTTAGTTTCGCCAGCATTCTCTTTCATGTACTATTAACCCTCTCTACCAGTCCATAAGCCTGAGCTGAAGCAACTGCAATTTTTACATGCACAATATTTAATTTTAAAAGATAAGAAGTAAAATCAAGTGAAGTAAAACACGTTCCTCGGTCACTGATTTTTCGTTTGGGTCTAAAATAACTGGTAAAATACTTTTCTAAACATGATATTACTTCCTTTGTACTAGTTGATTTAACAGCGAATAACTTTACAAATTTCGTAAATGCATCAATAACAACAAATATATGCTTGCGTTGCGAATCTATTGAAGGTAGTGGTCCAAAATGATCCACATGTAATGTATGGAACGGCACTGGTTCTTTTGCAATATTATGGAGGTTTCTTTCATATATTCGAACTGGCGTGTAATACATTATACATTTAATACAACTATTTATATAGTTTACAATTTTCTCTTTCATACCTGCAAACCAGTAAAACTTCCGAATTTCGTCATATGTCTTTTCTATGCCTAAATGACCTATTTTTTCATGAATAAGACGCATTACATTAGATTCCATTTCCGATGGAACATATAATTGGAGGAAACCTGATTTGCTTTGTCGAAAAGCTACACCGTCCTGTAACTTGTAATATTCTACAATTTCCGTTTCTAAGCGATCTCGCAGTTTTAAAATGTTTTCGTCTCTGTTCTGAGCTGCTCGTATTATGAAGTCTAAGTCATTCATATCCGCTGGAGTAACTACTTGACATTTGATATTATCTGCAATACCGTTAAGTTCTTCTTCAGTATGATTATTATAACTCTGAATGATTGTTTGACTGATATCATCCGAGGATATCACATCCGACAGCTCAGGTTGTGCTAATTGTTTACTAACTAGCTTATTATCAGGCGTCGGAGATGAAATTGCTGCATAGGGATAAGTTTTCTTGCTTCTTGTCGTCAAATATGCCGTGCGTTTTAATTCTGCATGTTCTTCACTGAACTCTGAATTATGGCATCTACTGAGGGCATCTACATGACCCATTATAACCCCATTTCGATGTTGAATTTTATAGTCATAATTTTGTAATCCAGTCCCCAACGGCTTATTTTCGGACAAACGTTTTTTCTGTTAAGAGTTAAAGTAACTGCGTTACAATCCGTAACAACCTTGAAAGCTATTCCTCGGAAATAGCAATCAAATCTTCTTAGCGCATGTATTATTGCAAGTGTCTCCAGATCAAAACTATGTAGACGTAACTCTTGTGGTTGTGCAGCCTTAGAGAAATAAAATACCGGATTATATTTTCCATCTTCTTGCCGCGGCAAGAGAACAGCTCCAAAATCTATTTTACTGGCATCTGTATGAAGTTCTGTCTCTTTATCCGGGTTATAAATTGATAGAATTGGCTTTGACATAAGCTTAGATTTCAGTTCTTCAAAAGCTTTAATACATAGATCGTTGATTTCAAATTTTGATCCATTTCTAAGTAAACTTTGTAGAGGATTAGCAATCTTCGCGTAGTTCGGAATAAATTTTCGAAAATAGGAGAAGAGTCCTAAGCAAGATTTAACCTCTTTTAAACTTCGGGGCGTAGGATAATTTTTTATTGACATAATATGATCATCACTTCGCTTAATTCCATTCTCGTTAATCGAATAACCTAAATATTTTATCTCCTGAAAAGCAAACCTACATTTGTCATTGTTTAATTTTAATCCACGCCTAGCAAGACGTTTAAGGACTTCTTTTAGTAATTCTATATGTGATTGTAAATCGTACGATCCTATGGATATATCATCAAGGTATACTACAATTTTCTTTGAATCTATCAAGTCCGGCAAACACCGACGTATATAACGCTGGAAAACCGATGGTCCATTTTTCATCCAAAAGGTACCCTATTATATTCAAACTGGCCATCGGGTGTTACAAACGAGGTATATTTTTTCGACTCCTCCCTCACATTAATATGGAAAAACCCGTTCCGTAAGTCTAATGAAGAGTAAAATTTTTTCCCGCAAAATATTCTAAACAGTATCAATTAAGGGTATTGGGAAATTATCTTTTAAAGTAAATTTGTTTAGTGTCCGATAATCCACACATTTACGAAAATCACCATCTTTCTTCTTAACCATCACAATCGGTGATGTATATGGTGAGTCACTTGGCCTGATGATACCTTTTTTTAAAAGATCGCTTATAATTTCGCGCAAAGCAACACGCTCTTCTACAGCTAACCGTCTTGGTGCAAAACTAAAGGGAGTCTCACTTGTTAATTTAATAGTCATCTTGTTATAAATTCGGTCAACGTCAATCTCTGCTATAATATAATTATTGATAATTATGTTTCTTATATGTGTAATCATTTCACTACCTAACTGAGGGTTTGTATCAAATGCATCATGGGCACTATTAGTATCAATGGTCATTAACGCAAATATCCCAGTTCCCAAAGATGCTTCAAATTCAATATTTCCTTTAAATCTGTCTATTTTCTCTGATATACGAGAATCGCTAAAATTTTTGTTTTCAATCGCAAGTGACTTATTAACCTCTGTCATTAACGCAGGTTCATATGTACAAACACACGAATTTGTTTTACTTCCACTTTTATTATTCATATTTTGGATTTCATAACAAAGAAAAATATTAAGATTTTTTAGACATTTCTGTCCCAAAAGAATGGGGACTGGAAGAAAATTATATGGTACTACAAAAAATATCGTTTTATAATTGTGGGTTTTATATTTAATGTTACAATAAATAGTTCCATATGTGTTTTATTTGCACGTTACCCAAACCGCAATATGACGTATTAAATAATTTATGTTTTTCTTTAAACGACGTTTCAGACATCCGAATTAGGTTTATGGGGCTTCCTGTATCAAAAATGGATTTAAGGTTCATTGTTTTTGTACACATACCTTCATTATTAAGAAATGCAACACTTACCTCATCTACAAAATTAATAAAATTCCCCGATTTTACATCGTTAGTTTGCATTACTGTTGCTACTGTCTTCTTCAAACGCTGAACATATTTCGGATTCGTACAAGCCTTGTGGTCATGCGCCAGTTTCCAGCACTTAAAACATACACCCTTTGAACGAACTTTATATGGACAATCATATTTAAGATGCCCAAATTTGGAGCAATTGTAGCAACGATTATCTACAGCTGAAATTTTGATCGGAACTTTGTTTTTGTTGTAACTTTGTATATTAGGTGACTGCCTTCGCTCTGCATTACGATGATTTGCCATGTTAGCGGCCTCTTTCAAATCGGTGATGCTTTTTGCATTACAAAATAATGCATAGTCTATTGTACGATCTTCTAAACCATGTAAAATGAATGCAACCAACTCATATTCCGATACATCACTACCGCGAGCAATCGCTTCCATTTCCAAAATATACCTTCGCACGGTTTCATCACTTTTCTTTCGGCGGTGCTGTAAAGCTTTGTAGATTTCTTGACGGGAAACGGAATGGCCAAACTCTTTTAACAAATTCGCTTTCAACTCTTCGTATGTCACAGGCCCTTTAGTTAAAAGCGAGCGGTACCCGTTAAGAAATTTCTCAAAGCCAAAAATTTGAAGAGTTCATCTGCCTTGACCTGCTCAAAAATTTGTTCAAGATGACGTATAAAATCTGATGCACTGTACATACGATTGTCACCATCAAACTTAACTATAGAGTGCTCAATTTCTTGGAACAAAACTCTAAGCGCTGGCTTGTATAGATGCTGGTCATTACTTTCCAGCTCACGTATTTCTTTTTTTAATTTTTAAATGTCATACTGTTTGCGTAAAACGAATAGCTCTTCATCCAAAGCATTTGACATTTTGTTCAAATCAAATTTATTTTTGGCGGTTGTATTTTCTACGGCTTTTTTTTCGTTTTCAGCGGTTTCAATTAAAATGGCAGCGGCATCGTTGGCATAAGCCGTTCGGATTTCGTTAGGTACAACGAAATGAGCTCCGACGTCGGCGGCGGTGTTGAGAGCGGTATAAACGTTGACGGAAGCGTTGCTAACGGGATCATCAGCTTCTACTCTGAGGTTCTTAGTAAAAATTTCATCGATTGCAGCGGTGTATGTATTTTGGTGTACAGCGAAAATATTTTCAACGTCGGTAGCGGCGAAATGGTTAGCAACAGCGTTAAAGGCGCCTTCAACTCCATCTGCTTGAAAGACGCTGTCCTGCGATTTTGCATCATCGTCATCCCAAAGCAAATGGCATGCAAATTCTTCGGCTTTTTTGAGATTTCGTGCGAAAATCTTTCGTAGGTCTGCTGCCGTAGCTTTTGCTTCTACCTCAATATCAGCAGCTGCTAGGACTTGTATTAACTGCTGTTTTTTAAGAGAATTTTCCATTTTTCTTATATTGTTGTACTTATTAAAACGTGTATTTGGGCAAATGTACTTTTGTAAATTTCTTTTAAATTAAACTTTGGCGTGCGCAACCACTTCTTAGATGTAATATGCAACAGATCTCTTTTCTTCTCCGAATACAACTGCTTCTTTTATTCTTTTCGTTTCTCTTCATTCGTTGCTTATATTCTATTAGGTTGCCATATTGGCGTAACTTAGATATATCATAGTTAATATACTATGAGCGTATTGACGTAGAATATATTAAATATACACGTAGAATAATTACATTTTTAGCGCATATACGCATTATACTACAGTTTCCTACTTGGTATTCACGGATTTTTTAAAAGCAATTACAAATAGTTGTATATTGAAAAGATTTTCCGTCATCCCTTGTCAAATTTGGTTTCGACAAAATAATAGCATAATAAACGAATAGACACATCTGTAACTGACAAACGCACAACAACAAATAAGCCTAAAAACGCAAAACACACCAAAGCAAAAAAACACACAAGGAAGATGAAACGGCTAGATTTATTGATTTCTACCTTCCTCAGTCACCCACACAAATCGATCAGTAAAAGCACCCTCGTTTCTGAATGAACACACAGCAGATACACATACACATGCACACACATACACACAAACATCTACCAACATCATCAACAATACCGGCTCATGGACCGGCGTACTATATATACACGACAAATGACAAAAACAGATAAAAACAAAAATTTACACTGATGATTGCACAACTCCGAAACTGATTTGTCTCGACACCAAATTTGACAAGGGATAACGGAAAATCGTTCCACCATTACAATAACAAATACTCAAAGTGAATTTCTGTCATTATAGCTTCTCAGTGAAAGTTATCGAAAAAATCTCGCATTCGAAAATAGATCGATAACAAGTCGATATCACGTCGATAATATGCCGAAAGCAATCCGATAATAATAATAAAATTAATTTTTCCGAACCCTGCTAAATAATTCCAAAATATTTTCGAAGTGATCTCGAAAAAGTTGCTAGCTTAGCGCCAAATAATCCCGATTGATTTCGAAATAGTCCAAGAATGATCCCAAATATAATTACAAGAAAGTATCCAAATGATCCGAAAATTATTCCCGAACATTCCAGAAATTATCTAGTATATGTAGGTTCTAGAAATAGTCCCAGCATTACCCCAAAAAATACACGATTGGGGCGTACTGTGGTGCCTCTGGTTTAAATTTTGTGGAATAAATACTATTTTTAGACTGCTATAATAACCCTAAGTAAAGTTTACGTTGTGTTATTTCTAACACAGCATAAGAGAGATTTACCATTCCCGAAGCCTATGTCGGTCGCAAAATAACAGTTTTAACAAAACCTTAGGCCATATTTTACACTACACCATCTCATTGATAGTGGAAAGCATTTGAAAATAAAAGTTAATTACTGAGAGGGATCGAAAAAAATCAAACATTAACATATCTCACCGACCAAGTCCGTTTTTATTTTCGGCTACCGGTTGTTATCCGTGACAAACCGAAATACCTTTTCTCGTTAACCTTCGTACGCAATCTCCGATATAGATATTTCAAGGGCAGGTTTATTTTTAACACGCTCTATTAACTTCATTTGTATGTATGCTTGTTTGTAACTCTAGGCTAGGCAAAGCAGAGTAAGGTCCATCTAGCGGCCTTTATTGAAGTGGTTGAATAACTCGTTCAACGAGTTGCGCTTCATAGCGGAGACACGAACCTCTGTGCTACGGTGCTATCAACATGATAAATCTAAGTGGATTATTGATACTAAAACGGTACCATATTCGCGTGTTTTTCTTTTTTTAAACTATATTTATATTGTTTTATTAAGATATGTCCGACGCAACACAAATGCACTCATTTGGTTGTCTGAAAATGTTGTAGTTTGTCTTGACTTAAGGTCGAAAACTGAAAATGCGTAAGACATGTTCGTACCAACCATGGAATGCTCTATATACATTTTTACAACTATTACTGTAAGCCACCTTGAAAGTAGGCAATTTAAAGTTAGTAAGTTTAAATTAATTTTGCGAGCACGCACGATTGCGCTTACGAACACAATCTATCATATTTGAGCTTTTGTAGAACGCTCGTAGAATAAAGTAAGAGTTTTTACTTTTAGTTTACATATAATTTTAAATTGAAGTAAACAAGTGAGAACGGAGCTTTTACTTTCAAATTTCTTACGGTAGCAAGTCAAAAAAATAGCAAAAAAACAGCTAAAATTATGTACCCATTTATGAGTTAAAAATATGAGACCTATGTATGTATCAATGTTCACAAGAGGTGCTATTTATATGAGGACGAACAGTCACAGACTGGCTCTACTTAATCTTAGTTTTACATTTTTATACCCATAATATACTTACACAAGTGTGTAACACAAATGTATAACAACTATGATAAAGGTTGTATGCAATAACATGAGGGTATTAAGATAGACATAGACTTCCTTAAATCAAATTTATCAGGATCGTCCGTTAACATGATAGCTTGAGCAAAAATTAATATATATTTTCGAAATATCTTTAAGAGGCTTCCCTGGACCCAGAAGAGATTAGTATTGAAAATTTGAGAAACCTAACAATCACCATGTAAAATAATTCAAAACGCAAAGTAGAAACTGAGAATTTAACAAGTAAGGAAGGTTAAGTTCGGGTGTAACCGACCATTACATACTCAGCTGAGAGCTTTGGAGACAAAATAAGGGCAAATCACTTTGTAGGAAAATTAACCTAGGGTAACCCTGGAATGTGTTTGTATGACATGTATCAAATGGGAGGTATTAAAGAGTATTTTAAAAGGGAGTGGGCCATAGTTCTATAGGTGGACGCCATTTCGGGATATCGCCTTAAAGGTGGAACAGGGGTGCCTCCAGAATGTGCTTGTACGATATGGGAATCAAATTTAAAGTGCTTATGAGTATTTTAAAAGAGAGTGGGCCTTAGTTCTGTAGGTGGACGCCTTTTCGAGATATCGCCATAAAAGTGGACCTGGAGTGACTCAAAAATTTGTTTGTACGATATGGGTATCAAATGGAAGGTGTTAATGAGTATTTTAAATGGGAGTGGGTCTTAGTTCTATAGGTGGACGCCTTTTCGAGATATCACCATAAATGTGGACCAGCGTGACTCTAGAATGTCCTTGTACGATATGGGTATCAAATTAAAGGTATTAATGAGGGTTTTAAAAGAGAGTGTCCCTTAGTTGTATATGTGAAGGCGTTTTCGAGATATCAACCAAAATGTGGACCAGGGTGACCCAGAACATCATCTGTGGGGTACCGCTAATTTATTTATATATGTAATACCACGAACGTATTCCTGCCAAGATTCCAAGGGCTTTTGATTTCGCCCTGCAGAAGTTTTTCATTTTCTTCGACTTAATATGGTAGGTGTCACACCCATTTTGCAAAGTTTTTTTCTAAAGTTATAGTTTGAGTCTATAAACCAATCCAATGTTTCATCCCTTTTTTCGTATTTGGTATAGAATTATGGGATTTTTTTCAATTTTCGTAACTTTCGATATCGAAAAAGTGGGCGTGGTCATAGGCCGATTTCGGCCATTTTTATACCAAGTTAAAGTGAGTGCGGATAAGTACGTGAACTCAGTTTAGTAAAGATATATCGATTTTTGCTCAAGTTATCATATTAACGCCCGAGCGGAAGGACAGACTGTGGACCGTGTATAAAACCTGGGCGTGGCTTCAACCGATTTCGCCCATTTTCACAGAAAACAGTTAACGTCATAAAATCTAGGCCCCTACCAAATTTCAAACGGATTGGTAAATTTTTGTTCGACTTATGGCATTAAAAGTATTCTAGACAAACTAAATGAAACTAAATGAATTTTGAAATTATCTTTTATTTTTGTATTTTGTTGTACCATATCATTACTGTAGTTGAATGTTGACATAATTTAATTATATACAGTAAAGATATTCAATTTTTTGTTAAAAAATGACTTTTAAAATATTTTATTTAAAAAGTGGGCGTGTTCTTCATCCGATTTTACTAATTTTTATTTAGCACATATATAGTAATAGTAGTAACATTCCTGCCAAATTTCATTATAATATCTTCAACGACTGCCAAATTACAGCTTCCAAAACTTTTAAATTACCTGCTTTTTAAAGTGGGCGGTGCCACGCCCATTGTCAAAAATTTTACTAGTTTTCTATTCTTGGTCATAAGGTCAACCCACCTACGAAGTTTCATCTCTTTATCCGTCTTTAGTAATAAATTATCGCCCTTTTTCCGTTTTTCGAAAGTTTCGATATCGAAAAATTGGGCGTGGTTGTAGTCCGATTTCACTCATTTTAAATAGTGGTCTGAGATGAGCACCCAGGAACCTACGTACCAAATTTCGTCAAGATACCTCAAAATTTACTCAAGTTATCGTGTTTAAGGATGGACGGACATGGCAAAATGAATTTCTTTTTTCGCCCAGATCATTTTGATATATAGAAGTCTATATCTATCTCGTTGCGGATTACCGTTATGCGAACAAAGTTAATATACTCTGTGGGCTCTGTTCATCTGGGTATAAAAAGTTAGCTCGCAGCTTATCAATTTAATAGGTAGAAGAAGGTGCGTTATGAAATAATAATGAGAGTGAAATGTCACATAAAATTCATAGGTCGAAAATGCAGATCGTGTGTATGTTCGCTGTGAGTTGTACGAGCAAACCTGCTTTGATTTGGATATGTATGGGTGTATGTATGTATTCAAAAAAAAAGCCTGCATTTGTTAATTTGTTAGCGTTGTTTAACTTCGGGATTGCATTTATAGGTATGTATGTATGTATTTTCATATTATTATTAGCTTGACATATATACAAACACATTTATGCGTGTTAGGCCAAATTTTACAGTATATTACCATAGTGTATTTTCCTGAAATTTGGTATATACGATTTGTAACATAAGCCACTAATAACTGATATTCCGATTCGGTCATTACTGGAAGCAGTTATGGCAGTGAACAAGCTGGTGATTTTCCATTTTGCCAAAAATGCGGTATTAATTTTGCAATTCCCATAGAAATTTCAAAAACCAAATGCGACCTAATAAATAAATAAATAAATGCAAGGCGCAATAACCTCCGAAGAGATTTTAGGCCGAGCTTTTCTTCCAATTTGCGTCGTGTTCCTTTTTATACTCAGTTGAGCAGAGCTCACAGAGTATATTAACTTTGATTGGATAACGGCTGGTTGTACAGGTATAAAGGAATCGGGATAGATATAGACTTCCGTATATCAAAATAATCAGTATCGAAAACAAATTTGATTGAGCCTTGTCCGTCCATCCCGTCCGTTTGTCCGTCCCTCCGTCCGTCGGTCTGTCCGTTAATACGATAACTTGAATAAATTTTCAGGTATCTTGATGAAATTTGGTATGCAGGTTCCTGGGCACTCTTCTCAGATAGCTTTATAAATTGGACGATATCGGACTATAACCACGCCCACTTTTTCGATATCAAGTATTTCGAAAAACCGAAAAAGTGCGATAATTCATTACCAAAGATGGACAAAGCGATGAAACTTGGTAGGTGAGTTGAACTTATGACGCAGAATAGAAAATTAGTAAAATTTTGGACAATGGGCGTACCACCGCCCACCTTTTAAAGAAGGTAATTTAGAAAGTTTGTAAGCTGTAATTTGGCAGTCGTTGAAGATATCATGATGAAATTTGGGAAGAACGTTACTCTTATTACTATATGTACGCTTAATAAAAATTAGTAAAATCGGAGAACGACCACGCCCACTTTTTAAAAAAAAAATTTTTTTAAGTAAAATTTTAAAAGAGAAGTTAATATCTTTACGGTATATAAGTAAATTGTGTCAACATTCAACTCCAGTAATGATATCGTGCAAGTGGCTCCGCCATTTTTCATTTAATTTGTTTAGGATACTTTTAATGCCATAAGTCGAACAAAAATTTACCAATCCTTGTGAAATTTGGTAGGGGCTTAGATTCAAGACGGTAACTGTTTTCTGTGAAAAAGGGCGAAATCGGTTGAAGTCACGCCCAGTTTTTATACACAGTCGACCGTCTGTCCTTCCGCTCGGGCGTTAACACGATAACTTGAGCAAAAATCGATATATCTTAACTAAACTCAGTTCACGAACTTATCTGAACTCACTCTGTACTGGTATAAAAAATGGCCCAAATCCGACTACGACCACGCCCACTTTTTCGATATCGAAAGTTACGAAAAATGAAAAATGCCATAATTCTATACAAAATACGAAAAAAAGGGATGAAATATGGTAATTGGATTGGTTTATTGACGCAAAATATAACTTTAGAAAAAAACTTTGCAAAATGGGTGTAACACCTACCATATTAAGTAGAAGAAAAACTTCTGCAGGCGAAATCAAAAGCCCTTGGAATTTTGGCAGGAATACGTTCGTGGTATTACATAAATAAATAAATTAGCGGTACCCCACAGATGATGTTCTGGGTCACCCTGGTCCACATTTTGGTTGATATCTCGAAAACGCCTTCACATATACAACTAAGGGACACTCCCTTTTAAAACCCTCAATAATACCTTTAATTTGATACCCATATCTTACAAACACATTCTAGAGTCACCCCCGGTCCACCTTTATGGCAATATCTCGAAAAGGCGTCTACCTATAAAACTAAGGCCCATGCCCTTTTAATGTAATCATTAACATCTTTCATTTGACACCCATATCGTACTATCTCCCTGGCATTTTGATCTTTGCAGCTCCGGCAGTACTCGGTATACGGAATGCCCATCTTTTCCGCATGTGTACCTACTGCCCAATGTCCGGTGCAGACTGCTATCAGTTTGAGTGTGTTAACTCTGGATTTGTTCAGAAGACTTCTCGTCCTCTTTCCAACAAAGTTTGGCCAAAGGGATTTTGATATCACACAGGTGGTGATGTTATTCCACTTTGTTTGTGGTTTCTTCAAGTAGAAGCTTTGGATATTCCCCTTGGCTACTGCTAAGGGTACGCTTCGTTCATCTCCGATGAGCCCCTGCGTGCTAGCACGTCGGTCTTCTTGTTACCCTCTATCCCCTTATATCCCGGGACCCAGATAACGCGTAGTTCTAGATTGGTGGATAACTAGTATATGAGTCTCTTACAAGCCCAAACTAATTTTGAGTTAATGTGTGTCGAGGAAAGCGCTTTTAGCACTGCTTGGCTATCCGAAAGGATGCAAACTTTACCAGCTATATTCAAACCCTCCAGTGATTTGCTTTTATACCCACAACGTACAAACAAATTCTAGAGTTAGCTCTGGTCCACCTTTATGGCGATATCACAAAATGGCGTCCACTCATAGAACTATGAATTACTCCCTCTTAAAATACTATTTAATACCTTCCATTTGATACACATGTCATACAAACACATTCCAGGGTTACCCTAGGTTAATTTTCATACATGGTGGTTTTCCCTTATTTTGTCTCCATAGCTCTCAGCTGAGTATGTAATGTTCGGTTACACCCGAACTTAGCCTTCCTTACTTGTTAGTTTTACCTACAAATTGGCGGGATGGGACCTACTTATTTAATGCCGAACCGCTTCTGCAAGGCAGATGAGTCTTCCCTGAGAAACTTTTCATGCCAGAAATACACTCGGAATGCTTGCCAAACACCGTCGGGGGCGACCCCGCTTAGAAAAATTGTATTCTTATTGAAAAAAACTTGTTTCTAAAATTTTGATGTTGCTTTTCACTGGGCGCGAACCCAGGATCATGGGTGTGGTAGGCGGAGCACGCTACCATCATACCAATGCAACCTAATACAACCAAATTTTTTTAAAGCAACCAACGTGTGAGTGATTCATTGTTAAGTGTGTTTAGTTAATTTAATATTTAATTCTTTGTATGATATAATTGTTGTTATATATTATTGTAATGAAGTAAATGAAACAAAAATTTTCAGTGTAAACAAAATTATAATGAAAAAAAAATGTTGTGACAACAAAATTCTTATGCTTACGAAAAGCTCGTGGTTCAAAAATTCGTAAACAGAAACATATGATTCGAATTTTTACTTTGTAAAATCCGATCAGCATGAAAACGTATGCTAGAAATTCTATGCTAAATGCTTAAATGAGTATGAACATTATATTGCTCTACAAGTTCGCAATGATCTTTATTTATTAGGGAAATTCATGTCTGATGTATAATTTTGCCAGCTCAGTCCTTAAGTAGGTGTACATGGGAAAATGGAAAGGTAGCGGAAAAGCCTAAGGCTGACGATAGGGTGGAAGCGGGAAGCGTTCTTATAATATAAATATAGAAAGTTGTGGAAAATTGTCACAGTGCCATGATTCAATTACCAGAGGTTTGTTCTCCAATGATTACAGAGTTTTGACAATCCCAAATTTAAAACTCTGGGCTGGTTGCTTTTACAAAGTAAGGAATACGTGGATTTATTCAATCCATTTCATCGAAAAGTTTAGTAGAAAAGTACTTTTAGTAGTATATTACTGTGATAATAGATTTGTAAATGCCAACAGGTTTTGGGGGAAATAATTCATTTTCTACTAAATATTTCGTGATTTGGTAAAGAGCTATGTTAGTTTGGCGGCCGCCGTGGTGTGATAGTAGCATGCTCCGCCTACCAAACCGCAGAACCTGGGTTCATGCACTGGTCAAACCAACATCAAAGTTTTAGAAAAAAGAGTTTTCATTTAGAAGAAAATTGTTGTTGGTCATTCTTTCAGAATTAAAAATAAAAAATAAATGTAAGGCGCGATAACCTCCGAAGAGATCTAAGGCCGAGCTTCTCTTCCAATTTGGGTCGTGCTCCTCTTGATTTTCCCTACAAATTGGCCGGACGGGACCTACATGTCTTATGCCGACTCCGAGCGGTATCCGCGAGGCAGATGAGTTTTCACTGAGAGCTTTTCATGGCAGAAATACACCCGGAGCGCTTGCCAAACACTACCGAGGGGCGACCACGCTTAGAAAAATTTTCTTCTAATTGAAAAACTTATTTCTAAAATTTTGTTGTTGCTTTACCCGGGGTGCGAACCCAGGGCATACGGTGTGATAGGCGGAGCACGCTACCTTCACACCACGGTGGCCGTCAGAATTGTTTTATGAATTTTATGCAAAAATGCAATATCTCAAATTTTGTTTCAAAAACTCCTTATCTGAGCATAAGTTCAATGCATTTGGATATAAGAGCGAGTTAAGGAAAATCATTCTAAGATAAGGCGTTCTTAAACCTAATTCTAATATAGGACGTTTTTGTGACTAATGCTGAAATGGGAAATTTTCGAAAAATATTTTGAGATAGGACGTTTACGAACTGGCAGCCAACATAGGGTGATACTCTTTGCAGCAGCCGCAATGTACTGACAAAAAAACAAAAGAAAATGGATTATTGGGAAGTAGAAGTAGGATTAATTAAGACAAATAAAAAACCGCTGTGATGGCTGAATGGTTATAGCAGCGGCGCCTAAACGTTTCCGATGAAGGAATTTAGCAGTTCCCGAAATGGATCTATACAACGAGCTTTGGCAGTGGTCTAAAAAAAATTTGTTTTTTCTTCTATTCTAATTTAAAAATTTTTTTAATTAAGAAAAAATTTATCATAACAATAATAATGATAAAAAATTATTGTTAGGCCTTAAGCTCAATTCGAACCCGCGATCTTACAAATCAGTAGGCCGATATAACAACAAAATGGATTATTGTCTTACAACTTTATATTCCATCCTTGAATAGAAGAGTTTAACTTTTACGCGGTCCTGCTACACAGAGAGTATTTACTTTTTAATCTGAAGTTTCGGAAAGCTCTTTTCCGTTTAAGTATTCAGGGAAGTTTTCCAGATAAACCGTTAATTTAGAATATTCGGAACATAGTATATACATAATATTCCAAATATAAAACGACTCCACAAATTCTTAAATTGAGACCAATGCTCCGAACATACGGAATGAATAAGTGAACATGCCAATGAGTAAATTTCGTTATGGCATCTCCATTGGTTGCTTATGACATATTTACGTGAATCGATTTAGTAGTCGAATATTTGACGCTGAAGGAAGAATTTTAATTTGGTTTAGGTTTCGTTTGTTCATAATTTTACGAAAGTGCTTGGTGTCCGTACCTTTAAAATTACAAATGTTCAACAATACTAATAGATCATAGCATTGTTAATAAATTCATCATATTATTTAAAAAAGGAATTATGCAGTTCAGTACTTATCGGATAGTTGTAAGCTGATTGCTTCCTATTTCTAAGTTAACGGATGTCAACTCGATTTGGAAGCAAACTGGTTGCAATTGTCAAAAAATTTGTCAGCCAAGCAAACCTCTTGTTCTTGAATCATGTCACAGTGCCTGAAACGTTTCAAGCTTGTAAAATATAAGAAAATAAAAATTGATACTCGTCTAGCATAGCTTATAGCGAGCACTTTGCCGTCAGCCTAAGGGCTCCACTGGAGAGTTATTATATGTATGTGCTTTAGTGTAGTTTTTCATAATTCAGGAAACCGGAAACCACATTTCGCAATTTTTTGTTTGTTAATGAAATGCTTCCCTCTATGGCTTTTGAAATTAAAGTAATCGAATATTCAATTTACTGGACTGATATTATTTCCAAATAAGGATATAGTTCTGACAATGTAGTGGGTTGCCGAAATAATTCGTAATCAAAGTGCTTGGTTAAGGATAACGCATACGGTGCGTGTTGTCGAGGTAGTGTGCTTTCCAAGCACTACAAAGTCCTCGGCAAAAGCAACATCAAAACTAGAAAACATTTCTATAAGGGTAGTCTTTCTTTGATAGTGGGAAAGCAAACACTCTGCTTGTATTTTTTAGCATAAAAGATTCTTCGGAGTCGGAAGAAAACATGTAGGTCTCGCCAAAATTTAGAGTGTGTGAAAAGGTGAGCCGAAATCTGCCTAAATTGTATACCGATAGTGTACAGCAGCTACTTTTTGAAGGGATTGAAATCTTTTGCACATGTCAGCAATATTAGGAGTTTCATAGCATTAAATCGGTCAAGTTTCTGTAATCCCTACCTAAAACTGCGAGTTCCAAAGTGCATATTTTACACTCTGGTAATAAATTGTCCTAAATGTAATCCTTAGTTTTTAATAATAAAAACATCTGAGAGGAAATCGAAATATAATCGAAATAAGAGAGATGTGTTAGATCTCGGGTTCGAATCAAGCTCAAGGCCTTACAATAACTTTCTTATAGTAATGATACAATTTTTCTTAATAGACAAATTTTTTGAAAGAAAAATTTTTAGATAACTGCCAAAGCTCTTTGTATAGATACATTTCAGGAACTGTTATATTTCTTCATAGGCAAGGTTTAGTGCCGCTGCTGTAGCGATTCAGCTATCATAGCGGTTGTTTGTTTGTCTACTTCTATTCTGGTTCTTGCCTTATTAAGGTTATCAGATTTTCGGTTCACAGTAACATCCCGGGCAACTGTCAAGCGGTTCTCCTAGCCCGTATCGGTACAACTGAACCAGATAAAGATGGCTGTTGGGACTTGAGGATTCTACTGACTAGCTGTGGTCTGCTTCTGCGTAGATGAGCCTCGAGTCCGCTCAGCAAGGAGGGGTAGCAAAATCCTTCTAGCCTAAAGTGGATGACAAGAGGTCTGCCGAAATGATTGGGTTCACTAAAGCTAATCTATTAATGGCCATTGACAAGGCGCTGTAAAATTTGAATCCATGCTGTATGTATCAATATACTGAAACCCCCCTTCTGGTGCAGATGTAGGATAGTGAGGTGGAATCATCAAGTTACTTTATGCTTGATCGCCCAGTTATTGCCAGAGCTAAGCGAACGTATTTCGCTCGCGACTCACTTATATCTCCGAAGAATTTGACTAAGATTGACATTGGTCTAATATAAAACTATACTGTTGCTACGCAATGATCCTCTTAGTAGCTATAGCTGCGTTGTGGTATCACATTGGACCTTCACGCAGTGTGAGTTAGCTTCCCTACTACGGCACCTATCACCTAACCTAACCGAACTTACATAACGGATTATACAAGTTTGCGTTTAGATACTTCTTAAACGTGTGCCTATGGGCAAGAAAAAAATTTATATGATACGTTTTTTGAAAATTCATAGAAATTTTTCAAAAAACCGTTGTTCAAACCGCTAATGTCAGCCGATTTTTACTCATTACATCTCGGTCGATTGCGAGCGTATTTTTATGGTAGAAATATCAGATATGAGACGTTAGGAAAATATAAGTTTATTTTTCATTTCCGTAACTGTGCATTATCGCGATAGCCACAAAAAAAACCCCAAGAATTGAGAAAAATATCGATTTTTGACGATTTTTTAACTTTTGACATTCTTACCAAAATATTCTCAAAATTTTGTGGTGACAACTTAAGTTTTTCTCGCCGGAATCGAAAAGTTCAGAAAATTTTACCAGGAGCATAAATTTTGAAACATGCCATTCAAAGATTTCAATATCTGATAAGCGATGAAATTAACAACGACTCACTAAAGTATGTGTGTTATACATGGCGTATAAAGGTATCGTAATCGTTGAGTTGCGATTATTCGAATAATCAAAACAAATCAAATATTCGAATAGTGAAATTCGATTAATAAACGTAAAATTATTTAAAACCGAATAATCGAGAACTTGATTAATAGAATTATTGAAATAGTATTTAGAGCTCTGCCTATTGATGAGCTCACAGCTTACACAGAGGAAGACAAAAATTAAGTTTTCTTTAGCTAGAAAAATCTCACGTACGGCCCAGGTACCTTGAATTGTGGAATTTTATATAACTGATTTCAAAGGGACGGAGAGATTTCCCTGCGTTTAAAGATCTTGTATTAGATTCGTGATAAGCACACCATAAAAAACTTAAAATTTTTGAATATGTTTGATCAAGCTGGATGTAATAAATGATTTAAGGCCTCCTTGCATCGCTGGTAAAGTTCGAAACCAATGATGTTGTTTTAATTAAATTTTCTTCTACTAAATTTAAATAAACGAGAAACAATTTTAATGTTATATATTATTTCTAATTGCTGTTTTTATGTGCAGGTCCCTTTTTCGCTCTTATGTGGAAAACAAATCTACAAATAAAGTTTTGGTTGTAGTGACGGAGATTCGTGCTATCAGCGAGTTTTGAGCATTATTGGTCATAGTGCTTTTGTTTAGCTATATTTTATTAAAAGAATTTGTTAAAAATAAACGAATGCGAGCAAAACAAACTAACACTGCATTACTGGCAGTTGCTAACATTCGCCAGATTGCAGCGCAAGCGCATGTAAGTTTTTATTGATAGATGATGGATTGATAGAACAGCTGATTTCTGTTGATATTTGAAATGAGGCTTTTGTATTTTGTTGCGCAAGATGCGCACGGGTCCGGCTAGTATTCATATATTTGACCAGCTTGAAACATTTCTTAATGGTATACATGTTTCAACATAATTCCATAAATTATAATTCGGTTTTCCATCTATATATTAAAGTTGTATATCCTGCTTCCAAACTGACGTCGTCCATGCAATACGCTGGGCTTATGATATATGGACTAGATCAAATGATGTGTTTCTGTCATAACTTATTATTGCGAAATGGGATACATGCGATGTTACACACTCCCAGCTTTCTTTTATTTAAAGCAGGAAAATCTATTTTTTTTTTCTAATTGAAAAACTTGATAATTTTGCAACAAACTACCTCCGAAAAGCGTATGCATAACACTACACCAGTCAAAAATAAATAAATATCACTCACTTTAGATTCTTGAATGATCTGAAATTTCAGAAAAACAAATAAAGATTTGTTTATTTTCAATTTATCTCTTATGAGCTCATATTTCAGTTTACCACAAGATTTATTAAAAAATTTCACCCAAACTAAATTTGAATGACATAACTTGGCACTCAATGAAAGTGCTATAAATCCAAACAAAGAAAACACTTACAGTCGACAAAACTGTACAACTCATAGTTGGGAGCTACTGATGCGATTTGCCAAAAAACTAAAGAAAATCCAACAAAAAAAGAAACAATATTCAGCTTCAACCTCTACTTCTAACACTTAACCCCAAATTACAATTACAGCTTCCGACTCCCAGCTTCCGTTCGATTTCCTAAACAACCAAATAGACTGTGAAATAAGATATTGAAACAAAAGAGTACTCCACACGACAACCCTTGAAATTCAATTCAAAAAAGTTTATAGAAAAGAGAATTGAATACTCTCCAAATAATTATACAAGAGAGTAAAGAAGTTTACAACACCAACTCTAATCTGTGGTTGGACACAAAATGACAAGTGTCAACTACCGAAGCACACGCCGCTATAGCTCTGAGAAGAAATGAAAATTCGGCAAAGAATCCAATCGAAAGGAAGTGGAAATTCAATAGTAAATATCAGTGAAATGAGATGATTGCAGTAAACAATTGCAACAACAACAATACAAAATAAGCTTACTGTAAGTGGATTGCCAAGGCAAGTAAGAAAGGAAGAAGAAAATTCCAAGGAAGCCACGCATCTACATACACAAATCCATGTACACAAACCTTATGCTGTGTTCGAACTACAATGCAAATTACTGTATTTCACTTGAATTACCAAATGCGCTCATAGTTGTTCTGTCATGATAGCCAACTCAGCAAAATTTCAGATAATTTTTTAATTTACCCACTACTAAACGACAGAGAATTATAGTAGCTGTGTTTTTTTTTTACATCTATATACGTATATGCTTAAACTTTATATGGACAGCTAAGCGTTAAACTTTATCTACACTTCTCAAATTGCTGCGCAGAAAATTAGTACTCCTAAATTTCAATACGCATTATAATCAGATGCAATTGAAATAATAATAATAATAATAATAATAAACCCAACGGATTAATACCCTCCAAAGCCCGCCCAACCGACACGAGGGGCGCATCCGCATGACGCACGGATTTGTTATTGTTTTTGCCGAGTTGTTGATAGGCGGAGGTTTGTTAAGCGTCGAGATCTAAAACTGCTCAGCTACAGAATAAAAATCATCAGCTGAGTATTATATACATAACAGTAAAAAATTATACATATAGTAAATTGTTAAATAAGTTAAGGATTTAGCATATAAAGATTTTTATTTTTTATTTTTATTTTTATTTTGTTACGAGTTAAGATAGGATAGGACAGTTTTCCTTATAGTAAAAAGTGAATCCGTTATATCAAATGAATTCGAGTGAGAGTTAAAATCATAACACAAACACCGGAAAGGTTCATTTAATTCGAAGTTAGTTCTACACTGCCTCAAAAGAAGAGGTTTGTAATGTCTTGACGCTCGTGATGGGATATTGAAGTTTACTTCGTTCAAAAGAAAGGGGCTAGAAATTAGTCCATTCAGTAGTTTAGCCATAAATAATACTCCTAGCATTTCTCTACGGCTAGCGAGAGTTGGAAGATTGATAAGCCTTAACCGACTAGTATAAGGTGGAAGATTATATGCAGAGTCCCAATGAAAATTCCTTAAAGAAAAAAGTAAAAATTGCTTCTGTATTGACTCAAGCCTATCTGCATGAACTTGATATCGCGGATTCCAGACTACTGATCCGTATTCTAGTATCGGCCTAACCAATGTGGTAAAAAGGGCTTTGGTTACATAAGGGTCACTAAATTCTTTAGACCATCTCTTCACGAATGATAGAACACCTCTAGCCTTATTGGCAGTAGTCATAATATGAAGGTTGAAACTAAGTTTAGCATCCATCGTAACTCCCAAGTCAACAAAATAATTTACTGATGCAAGACAAAAATTATCAATTACGTAAGAGGCTGCTGGCAAAGATCTCCGAGAGAAGCACATGAACTTACATTTATTGATGTTCAGCGGCATTGAATTCGCGTTGCACCAAGCAACTAAGCAGTTTAAATCCGCTTGAAGCAATGGACGTTCTTCAATAGACTCATAAGACCTAAAAAGTTTTACATCATCAGCATACATTAAAATTTTGGAATATTTTATTATGGTACAAATATCATTAATAAATAGCAAGAACAGAATTGGACCGAGATGACTGCCCTGTGGGACGCCAGAAGGAACTTTAATGACCTCTGAAAGAGTATTTTTAAAAATTACTTGTTGCGTTCTACCGCAGAGATAAGAAGATATCCACTGAGTGAGACCTGGTTGGAAACCAAGTCGATCTAGCTTGTGGATAAGCAATGAATGGGAAACTTTGTCAAATGCTTTACTGAAATCAGTGTAAATAACATCGGTGTGAAGATTTTCTCTAAATCCATTAGAAACATGCGTTGTGAATTCAAGTAGGTTGGTAATGGTAGATTTGCCTCTACAGAATCCATGTTGAGAGTTTGCAATCAATGCAGAAATGGAAAATGTTAGCTGATTAGTAACAATGGCTTCAAACACCTTTGGGATGGCAGACAATTTTGCAATTCCTCGATAATTTTCTACACATGACCTACTGCCGTTTTTGTGGAGGGGTATTAGAAAAGATTCCTTCCAAGCAAAAGGAAAAACTCCATGTTTTAGGGACATGTTGAATAAATCAGTTAGGGGCAGATAAATGTGTTCTGCACATCTTTTGAGAAAACATGTGGGAATTAGATCAGGACCGTATTTATAAGATTCCTTCAAAGAAGTTAAATATGTAAGAACCTCTTCTGGATATATTGATGGAATATTAATTGCGTTAAGTGAGTCAAGTTCATACGGGTATTCACTAGACAAAGAAATTAATTCAGCGGAATAGTTAGATTTGAAAAATTGTGCAAATAAATTAGCAATAACTTGATCGTCGCTAGAGAAATCATCACGGTATTTCATACCAGAAGGAAAGCCTTTAACCCTACGTTTAGAGTTCACGAAATTATAGAAAGCTTTCGGATTGCAAGTTATTTTCTTTTTCATGGCACAGAGATAGGTATTGTAACACTTTTTATTTAATTCAAAATATTTATGACGCAATATAGAGTACTTCAAGTAGTCGGAGTGTGACCCCGTCTTCTTGTACAGCTTGAAGGAACGCGTTTTTTTGTTTTTTAAAGATTTCAGTTCTTTGGTGTACCATATTTGGACTAGTTCAGTGAAAACACGTTTACGCTTAGGTACATGTCTGTCCAGAATAGCGTGAATGACGGCGTTGAAGTCAGAAACGTTTTTGTCAATATCTGCACCGTATTTAGGCCAAACTATTGTAGATAAAATTTGGTTGAGTTTATTAAAATTAGCCTTCGCGAATTCGAATCTAAAACTAGAGTCGGTTTCTGTGGTAGTGCAACTCCGAGAACTTTCTTCCAATTCGTAAACTATTTCCAGCGAAGGATGGTAAGGATCCTCAGGTACAGTAAGAGGTTCACCCCTCCTAAGAATGGATTTTGAAGTATCATCAACAAATACCAGATCAAGTACCCTCCCGTACATGTTTGGAACTATATTTATCTGTCTTAGGCAAAGTTCAGTTATTTCTGCTAAAAAGTCGATGCTGGAGAACTTTGAAGAAACCGGTACAATACCATGGTCGGATGTGGTCCATGATACGTGCGGAAGATTAAAATCACCCAAGACAATTATCGAGTCAATAGGCTTCAACAATGAACTGATATCTTTCAGTAACGAAATATGGTTCATATACACCGAGGGATCTGAAGATGGTGGGATATAGCAAATGGCAATATAGGTAAAACCTATTCCCAGCTGGGTTCTAATGCACTTAAATTCCGTAGCTTCAATAACAGGTAAATTTACCTCAGCGGAAGGTATAGAAGAATGTACCGCGAGCAAAACTCCACCTCCAACTCTGTTCAAGCGGTCATTTCTATATATTTGGTAATCATTGCAAAGAATCTCCGAATTAAAAATATGAGGCTTTAACCAAGTTTCAGTAAAAGCGATGATATTGTAATTACAGTTAAATGATCTCAAGTATAGATCAGTTAGTTTTGTGTTTAGGCCTCTTACATTTTGATAAAATATATTAAGGACAGGTTTAATATTTAGTTTTTTGCAGCATTATTGGTTTGAGGAACGGTAGCAAGATTACGAATATTAACGTTGCGTCTATGCTCGAATTCACGTACAAAGGCTCCGGGTGGCCAAAATGAATTATTCAAAATTGTTTCAAAATGTTGCGCTGATACGTCAATCCTAAATGACGAAATGTCTCTAGGATAATTAAAATTAAATTTACGAATAGACACATTTTCAGATTTAAGTTTACTTATGATGTACGACTTCAGGTCCTCTTCTGTAGTGTCTCTCTCGAATCTGGAGACGAAAATCGACTTTTTAATCGGGACAGTAATCAATCTACCAGCCGGCGGTTCAGATTCCGCAGAGGGGTTTTGGGGAACCTGGTTCCTTTTTGTGGAGGGTACAGTAGATACAGCTGAATGAGCATTCGATGTCGATGGTTGAACTGCCAAGGGACTCGGAGAGGACAGATTTATCAATTCAATAGTTGGGGGTGGAAGATCTGGAGGTGAAGGAACTTTGGGATCAGCATCCGTAGTCGGAGCTGGAAGAGAAACATCGATAGACCTACGATTATTATCCGGAATGTTCACATTTGAATGTTTGAAAGACTTAAATAAGCTTTCATAATGCTTAAACTTCTCGGATAAAGCGGAAATCTCTTTGCCTATTTCAGAAAATCCATCTCGGGCCTGTTTGAAGACCTTGAAAAGGTCAATTTGGGTAGGCCTACATTTCAAACAAGCCCAACGTACCCCCTTATCGTTATCGTTAAGTGCGTCAACCACTCGTGCTGATAAACCGGCGCACTTCATATGAGCAAGCCGATCGCAAAGCCAGCATGCCACGAAGGGATGTGATTCACTTTTTACTAAGCAGTTAGGATATAAACACGACATTCTTAATAAATTTAAAGAGGATGAGGAAATAAATATATATATATAAATGCTACGGAAAAACCGAGAATTAATAAAATAGGAAAAGTATGAATATTAATTGAACGATAGCACAACGGGTTATAAGAAAAAATACAACAGTTTGAAAGTAGCTTTTAGAAAGAGATATGCTGTATGAGCAGTTCGAGATGCACTGTAATAACACTAAACAAACCGCGCAAACAGCTGTGACACTGAGGAAAGAATGTGCACGCAAAAAATCAAAAATAAAAACAAAATTACACTATTAAAAACTGAAGCCTATCAACAGCAACAACACAATGCAAAAATACTCGGCAATTCAACTGCAAATAAATATGTATGTATATGTATGTATATGCAAAATTTATGAAAATTTTAATTTTCAATATTAAAACTTTAAGTAAAAGCAATTGAATTTAAATTTAATTTCTTGATTCAGCATACACAAATTATAGCACTTCACCAACTATGTGAACAATAAAACTATATTTAGTAATATTAAAAACTATATTTATTGAAAACACAAGAGCACAGGTAAAAAAATCAACTACACAGCTTGACGTTTGCTTTATTTCAAATATGTGTCTTTACTTCACTTCCACACTACCTTTATGTATTACCTATACAAATGGTATATGTCCACTATTCACCGAAACCGATTCAGCTATATGTTAAATACTGTGACGCTAGTACAGTAAGTAAAGTAAAGGGTACTATTATCTCTAAGCCGATACTAAGCAGTGAGTCGTATGCACACAAATCAATCATTATGTCTACCCATATGTCCATACGAGCAGCGGAGAAGAGACGCGCAAACACATGCATATATCTTATCTGAGATGCTCCCAAAAGTAGGCAACTATCTGTGGAAGTGTCACTCACGAAGTATAAGTGTTATTGTGAGGTACTTTAATAAAGGCTATTTTGCATTATTGAATAGAGGAGTTATTTATTCAACAGTTTAGTGATTCGAACGTTAGTAGAAGGTTGCAAATAAGAGGAATTTCAGTAAATTCGTTACAATTGGTGTCAGAAGAGGAATTGTTGAATAAATTCCGAAGATTTTGAATACAACTAGGACATGGCAAAGTTGAGTGAATTAAAGAGTTAGAGAACAGTGGATTGAATACAACCGGCAATAAGATCGAACTTCAAGCACAGCTACGAGAGGTAATGGAGTCGCAAGAGATTGATGTGGACGAGTATATCTTTTATCCTGATGTAGAAGAGGCAGCGACGAAAATCGAAGAGAAGATAGAGACTCCGAATCCATTGGGAAGTGTTAACACTAACGCGATACTAGCAGTTTTGAAGCAAATGTCGTCACAAATATCAACCGAAATGTCATCTCAACTGGAATCGCAGAAGACATATATAGCATCCAAGATGGAACCACAGGATACACGTATTTCAGAAATGTCATCTGAAATATCATCCAATATTGACACAAGAAACGCGTATTTCAGAAATGTCGTCGCAAATGTCATCTCAACTGGAAGAACAGAAGACATATATGGCATCTCAATTGGAAGAACAGAATACATATATGACATCTCAGTTGGCTGTGCAGTTGAAAGCACAGGAGGCGCGCATATCCTCGCAGCTGGAGGCGCAGGAGATAAGGGTATCATCGAAGATGGAGCCACAAGATACAAAACTAATGCAGTTTGAAGAAAAATTCGAGGCAGATGTGGATGCTTGGAGAGGTCGTATACAGGAATTGCAACTTAATCGCCCAGCAGTTTCAGCGAGTAATCCAAAGGTAAAAACACCATCCTTTGATGGTTCTGTGTCTTTCCAGGTGTTTAAGCTACAATTTGAAAAGACCGCAACAGTGAACAACTGGAATTCTGAAGATAAAGTTGCTGCACTGCTCATGGCATTGAAAGGGTCTTCAGCTGAGATCTTACAAACCATTCCACAGGGCGGACGGGACTTTTATGACGATACGGAACCGAGCATAGGGGACAGATATACCAAATAGAGTTACTGAACCGCTTCCAGAGTCCTGATGAAACATTGCAAGTGTTTGCGTCGGATGTTGAAAGGCTGGCACATTTAGCGAATGCGGACGCACCCGTGGAATATACCGAAAGGGTAAAAATCCAGAGCTTTATTAATGGAATACGGGATATCGAAACGAAGCGAGCAACATACGCAAACCCAAAACCTACATTCACAGAAACGGTATCACATGCTCTGATTCAGCAAACAGCATCGCTTCTGCGTAAGCCAGCGTTCAAAGCACGCCGTGTGGAGGTGGAAAGGCCAGAATGGGTTAACACAATATTGGAGGCGCTAAAAGAATCGCAAAAGCGGAGTGAAAGAGTTATCAAATGCTCCAAATGTGGGAAGCACGGCCACATTGCACGTCATTGCGATCTTGATCCTAGTGGTTTCAACAGCATGGGTGGTCTTAATAACAAAGCTGGAGGGGATGAGCAAGAGCGAGTAAGATGTAGAGATCGAGAGCTAGCTCCAGCTATTGAATGTCCTGTGATATCTGTGTCGCAAACTGAACGTTTACTGACTGTAGATACGGGCGCATCTCATTCCTTAATCTGATCTGACTTTGTCAACAGGAGAGTAAAACCGTTACTTGGAGCAAAGTTGCATACGGTCACTGGCGAGTATAATCAAGTCCAGGGAGAAGTGATATGTGAAGTCTTAATTGGAAAGGTCACAGTTCTACACAAATTTTTTGTGGCGGAGATCGCTGATGAAGTCATATTTGGAGTGGACTCCCTGGTTGACCATGACATCAAGATCGATATGCAGAGAAGGGTGACACGCTATCAGAACAAGGATATGCAACTTAACTTCACTTTGGAAAAATGGTTCAGCAGTAATCGAGTGATGGTGAAAAAGATTCGACAAAACCACAAAAGTCAAAGGCAACACATAGGGCAAGGGTTGATGTATCGAATCGGCCAAACAAACCAAAACCAAAGATACCTGCGAGAAAAACACTGGCATTGACAAACCCTAATGGACGCACTAAAACGACTGAAAGAATTTTCCAGAAAGAATGCAAGGGTGGTTTCAATCCAACGCGCACTACTTTTGTGAAACATCAAGACGATACTAATGATGCATAATTAATCCGTCAAGATAAAGCTCTGCGCAGTAGTTCGTCATTGGCCAAACAAAAGAGTGCGAGGGAGCGATCCAGGATAATGAGTAGTAAGATGAAATGCAGGTACGATGAGTACAATAATTCGGAAGGTTTGTTGGAGGGAGATTTGGTACTGTTATACAACACTCACCGGCAGAAATTTAATCCTTCCAAATTCCGGTGCAGTTGGGAAGGCTTGTACAAAGTTCTGAAGAAGGTCAGTGGCAACATCTACCGTATACAAACTATTGGGAAAACACGAAGTAGAAGAGTGGTACATTTGGCGATGCTAGCGGCATTTAGATCAAGAAATTTGTCTCATCGGGACGACCAGACTTAGGTGGAGGGCAGTTTGACGAATACTAGCAACACTAAGGGGTACTACCATCTCTAAGCCGATACTAAGCAAGAACTCGTATGCACATCAACTAATCAATCATTATGCTTACCCATATGTCCATACGAGCAGCGGAAAGGAGACGGAAAAACACATGCGTATATCTTATCTGAGATGCTCCCGAAAGAAGGCAATTATCTGTGGAAGAGTCACTCACATATACACGCGCATATGAGAAGCTATACACGTGCATCTGTAGTTATAATTTTATAGCAGTAACTAAGTAAATTCTGGAAGCGCCTAGAAGTATGCGAACGACAAATCACAGAGTATAAAAGGCGGCAACGGTAGAGGCACGACAATCAATTCGAATTAAGCAAGCTATCAGTTGCGAAGTATAAGTGTTATTGTGAAGTACTTTAATAAAGGCCATTTTGCATTATTTAATAGTGCAGTTATTCATTCAACAGTTTAGTGATTCGAACGTTAGTAGAAGGTTGCAAATAAGATGAATTCCAGTAAATTCGTTACAATGCTATGGCCAACAGAGGTTTGTGTCTCCGCTTTTCGGTACAACATGTTCTGTAGCTGGTTGTTTAACGACTGTCGCTAGATGGGTCTTCTAAACGTTATCTAAATAAGGACAAGTGTTTTTTTACCCGTAAATGTAGACGTACATACGTGTAAAAAATACGCGTCTGGTATGTGTGAAGCGTGCGGGAATAATTATTTCACTAGACGACGATCTCTGTTATAGAGCTACTCTTAGTGAGAGAACGAGAGTAACAGAGTTACGTCAAACGGGTATAGAGCAAAATAGTCGGTAAAAATCAAAAGCTATGTGTATTTGTGAGAGAGAGAGCATAAGCATCCCAGCAGAAAACTAATGAAGAAATTGAAACATGCAAAGTGTGTATATAATAAAAACAGGTATATCAACATTTTTGGAAATCTTCATTTTGATTCAGAATTAGTGTAAAATATTCCCAACTCACTTCATCACTTCGAAGGGCAACCGAAATTTTGCAGGTAAATATACATACAATTTGGTTTGTCAAAGCTGCCTAACAAGCCAACCTTATAAGACGACATTATCTTTACTTAAATCGTGAATATAAACGATATTTTTCCTTAAATGAAATAAGTATGCGTTGCGACAAAGTAACACATGTATGCAAACGTCAAACCGAACGTCACACAGACTAAAAATTAGAAATGGAGCTAGCTTTTTATGTAGTCATTTCAATTCTGTTGCTCTCATACAATTAGGTCGGATTGTAACACGGCAAATAGCGCTTTTTGCGTAACCAGAGAAGTAAAAGGTATTTGAAAAATGATTTAAAAAAATAATAAAATAAATTCAGGCACATTTTTTACTATTCCGCTTATACTTTGCAGAGCAGGGCTCGATAACTGGATTCGAAAGAAACTGCTTGCGGACCTGAAAAAAAATATATGTCATTTAACAGCTTTTGCTATCATTAAAAAGAGAGGACTGTAGACTCATGACGGGTATTCTGACTGGACACTGCGTCACATGCCTTTAAACTAGGCTTGGTCAGTGATAGCAGATGTAGGAAGTGCGGATTGGAGGAGGAAACCATCGAGCACGTTCTGTGCTCGTGCCCTGCACTTGCCAGGCTAAGACTCCAGCTATTAGGAGTGATAAAGCTGTCACATCTAGAAGCAGCAAGTGGCTAAAGTCCTAGGAAGCTTCTAGTATTTGCCAAGAGGGCGTAGTTATTTTATAACATAGGTCCTGGTTTTTGATAGGGTTTTTCAGTTTGGTCGTTAAAACAAACTTCTGGTAACACTACGGACTCAATCAGTCTATGTGAGGTCCTCATGGACCGGCCAGTTCAACCTACCTACCTAAAAGCTTTTGAATTACATTTCTATTCAAGCCCAGTGACAGAATAAGGCCCAGAAGTTTAAGTGTATCAATTTTTAACTCACAAAAAGTGTGAAATGAAACTGCTAAAACTTTGTGTAAACCAGTTGAAAAAACCCACTTTAGTTTGAATGGTTGCCCTTTACATGTTTGGAAAATAAATTTTGTATAGAAGGACCGTCTTACCAGTCGCGCTCTTTCATCAAAGTATTTCTGACAGGAATCTTAACATTTGTTCGCTTATGACTGAACGATGGAGAGTAAGAATATGTGTGAAGCAAGTCTACGGAGCGTTAGACTTCAAAACCTTTGTCAAAAGAAACTTAAATGTATCGATCATATATATAAAAAAAACTTAAAATGTATAAAATTTCGAAAGCACATCTCTATTTAAGTCCCTTCTTTCAGAAGATATAACAAATATTAGAGAAAAGAAATACTTAGGCATGCTTTTCGTAATTCTTCAGCTTTTAGCAGAATAAAATGACTCTGCTTTATTGTACTCTTGCATTAATCGTATGGAATAGCACACATCTGAACATTGACTTAGCTTCTTAAATAAGAAAAAATATATAGTATATAAATATCATTCTAAAAAACTTGGAAACTGGGCATGGAAAGGCAATAACAACTGTAAGCGTAAAAATGCAGCCAACTGATATAAAAAATTCAACGCCAAGAATTGAAAAATGTCTACCAAGAAATCAAATGTGAACAGCCAAGAGCAAAATTAATGCAAGCAAATCGTCTGATTATCATACAAAAGGGACACAAAAATGGTAGAAGAAAATAAAAGGAAATTATTTGTATGCACAAGCTGATGTAAAGACATAAGTATGTATAGTGTACAACTATAACCCAATAAAGAAGAAATTGAATTAAACATTATTACCACTTTGATCGATATAAGGGTGCTGCCGTATATAACAAGGCCGCCGTGGTACGGTGGAAGCGTGCTATGCTTGACGCACTGAAGATCTTGGGTTCAAGTCCGGGCAAATAAACATGAAACTTTAAGAAGTTGTTCAATTAGAAAAAAGTATTTCTAGGCGTGATCGCCCCTAGGCAGTGAATTGCAAACAATCCGAGCGTATTTTCTGCTTCTCAGAAAAAACTTATCTGCCTGGCAGATGCTTTTGGATTCGGCGTAAACATGAAGGTCCCGTCCCACCAATTTGTAGCAACAATTAAACGGAGAGAGATGCAGAAAAATTGTAAGAGAAGCTCGGCCTTTATTCTCTTCGGAGATAAAATTATCGCGCTTTGCATCTGGCTGGCTGACTTGAGTCCATAACCTTTTGGATTTTAAATTATAATTTCAATATTATGATAGAAATTTACTTGGCCTAGATAATAAATCATACTTATTCATTTCATTTACAAAAAAAATAATAAAAAAATTTTTTTAGTTAAACGGTTTTATTGAAAACAATACTTACATGAAATAATAATAATAATCAAAGCTAGAAACGAAGCAATCATTACTAATCACCTCACATTTTCGATTCCTAGATTGATAGATAGTTCTCAGCATGGCTTTTGTAGAGCCAAATCAACCGCAACCAATTTGCTTGAATTTACAACTCACGTCTTTAATGGGTTTAGAAACAATCATCATACCGACGTTATATACACTGATTTCAGCAAAGGGTTCGACAAATTACGCCACTCATTACTTGTTTATAAACTCGAATTGCTTGGTTTTCAATCTGGCCTAACTCGCTGGATCTCCTCCTATCTTTGCGGTAGAACTCAAAGCGTCATTTTTAAAAACATTTGTTCGAATGTCATCGATGTTCCCTCCGGTGTGCCTCAGGGCAGCCATCTCAGTCCTATTCTGTTTTTGATCTTTATAAACGATGTTTCCACAACTATAAAATATTCTAAAATTTTAATGTATGCCGACGAGGTAAAACTTTTTAAGTCATACGCGTCGGTTGAATAACGTTCTGCACTCTAGGCGGATTTAAATTGTTTAGTTACTTGGTGTAATGCGAATTGTATGCCTCTCAACATAGAAAAAAGTAAATCCATGTGTTTTTCACGTGGGAACATACAGCCAGCTGCCTACACAATTAATGGCCAAACTCTGGGAAGCGTTGCTGTTTTTGTCGACTTGGGAGTTACAATGAATTGCAAACTTAGTTTCAACCCTCATATTAATGCCGCAGTCAATAAAGCGAGAGGAATTTTAGCATTTGTGAAACGATATGCAAAATAGTTTAGTGATCCTTACGTTACAAAAACTCTTTTTACATCATTGGTGAGGCCGATATTAGAATATGGATCGATAATTTGGAATCCGCGTTATCAAGTTCATTTGGATAGACTAGAATCAATTCAAAAACAGTTTTTACTTTTCGCCTTGAGAAATTTTCAATGGGACTCTCCGTATAATCTTCCGCCTTACACTAATCGATTAAAACTAATAAATCTTCCTACCCTTGCAAGTCGTAGAGAAATGCTAGGTGTACTATTTATGGCTAGACTTTTAAATGGATCGATTTCAAGCCCATTTCTTTTGAACGAAGTAAACTTGAATGTTCCATGCCGAGTTTCAAGGCATTATCAACCTATAATTCTTAAATAATGCAGAAGCAATTTCCAACTACACGAACCTTGCCTATGTTCGTGTGAAGATAATAACACTCACTCGAGAATAATTGATGTTTCGGACTCGCTCTTTGCCATCAAAAAGACGGTTCTATCATCTCTTAATAATTAAAAAAAAATATATTTATACTTTTAATCTATTGTATTTTGTGGATCTATATTTCTCAGCTGATGAGTTTCTCTGTAGCTGAGCGGTTTTAAATCTCGGCGCTTATGAAGCCACTGTCTGTCAAAGACTCGGTAACAAAAAAATTATAAATAACACATAAATAAGATAGTACTATTATTAATCCATGTAAGTATTGTTTTCAGTAAAACCGTTTAACTAAAAAATTTTTTTTTTATTTTCAAGTTTTTAGTCTTTATTTAATTGCCAATTATTTCTCATTCTATTTAGTTCATTTATTGAGTCATTATTACAAAGACTTTCCTGACAATTTGTTACAACCTATATCTTCAATACGTAATCCTTCCAGGGACTTTACTCGACTCTGCGCCACGTATGCTTGTCCCTTGAACTTCAACCTATTTTGGTGTCACTTCTACCGGACTGTATGTAATATTTGTTCCAAACATTATCCAAACCAGACATCATAGGTCACTTTCTAATAATGTATGTATTATGCGTTCCAAATATGGACCAAGTCGGACCGTAAATACGATTTTTTTGAATATCTTGATCCTTGCGCCACCTAGCGGTGATTTTTGTACATAGGTCGCTTTCTATTCTCATATGTATAATGTGTTCCAAATATGAGCCAAATCGGACCACAAATAAGATTTTTGTGAATATCTCGATCCTTGCGCCACCCAGCGTTGATTTTTTCATAGGTCGTTTTCTATTCTTGTATGTATTACTTATATGTTCCAAATATAAGCCAAATCGAACCAAAAATACGATTTTTGTGAATATTCAGATTCTTGCGCCACCTAGCGGCGATTTTTTTCATAGATCGCTTTCTATTCTTGTATGTATAATGTGTTCCAAATATGAGCCAAATCGGACCTAAAATATGATTTTTGTGAATAGCTCGATCCTTACGCCACCTAGCGGCAATTTCTTTCATAGATCGCTTTCTATTCTCGTATGTATAATGTGTTCCAAATATGAGCCAAATCGGACCACAAATACGATTTTTGTGAATATCCCGATCCTTGCGCTAGCTATCGGCGATTTTTTCTTATTGTTGCATTGTCATCGGGTTCTGAACCATATTCCAAGTTTCAAGCTTGTAGCTTATTGGGAGGTTACTTAAATTTTAATTACAAAATTAGTTCACAACAGCCGTACAGCCGTGCAGCGTCAAGCCAACCTAAATAAAACCGTTTAAAAAAGAATCACTTATAATAAGGATGCGACAGATATAAATTAACTGTGTGCGTCCTTACTATGAGTGCAGCTTAGAAATTGCTCCCCATTTTTGCGTAGTAAACGCTCAATCCGCTAATCCAGAGAACCTTTCCTCCAAATGAGATCCATGGTTCCTGATTCAGGGCCACATGAAACGAACTCCCATTTAGAATCAGAAGGAGCTCGTTCGACTGTGTTTTTGGTTTACCTCAATGATTCGCAGCGCTTTTGATCTGTTTGTCTATATCCAATTTCTCTACCAATGCGCCGACGCTATGGATTTTCACCGCTAATTTCAGGTTCTTCAAATACTTCGTACCTTGCCTGCTCGCTCTTGGCATATAATGGTTACTTCCCAAACTCGTCCACAAGCGCTTTTGTCCATACTCTAGCTACGTCATTGCATATACTTTATAATTTCTTTCTGCTAGTTCAAGGCTGAATAGGTCGAAATCATTGAACTGTTTATCCACCTGAATAACATCCATGAATATGTGAATGTCCTTATCATTAGCCTCTACTTTCAGGTTCGAGTTCTGTTTACTTTTCCTTCTAGCGCTCATATATGTAATGCGAATATTCTCTCAAGCTCTGGGTGTAAAGCATTTTTCGATTCCTGGTTTATATTTTGAAGATGACGATATATGAAGTATTATCCAATCCCGAGTTGGTATATTCCGGTTTTGTAACTTCAAAATAGTTATCGTGTCCTCCGGCTGCATCACATTTGGTATCCAAATCTTGGGCATTAGTGTCGTGAGGAATAGGCTTTACCCATCACCTTTAGCCGTGCGACCGCATTCCTTTGAAAATCTGAACCATTTCCCTTCAGCCATTATATGGTAGCGTTTTTGGTGCAGGTCATCAACTTTGCCCCATTGTACTATTCCGATGTTAAATAGGCCTATGGTGCTTTATTGGGTTCATTATGAATCATTTTAATAATGGAATTAATCAGCTCCCTTTCTACAAATCTGCACCTTTCGGTAGTAACATGGCCATAAGGGTTGCTGCTATATTTAAGTGCCACAGTCAATGACTGCTTTTCAATATCATTCATTTTCTTCTAGGAGAAAATCAAGGTCCTACCGTTTTCTCTTTTTTGTATCATCGAATAAGCTCATCTTATTTGCTTGTAAGCCCCTTCGTCTTCTTTATACATTTCGGTTGTGCAGGCTAATGGTATTTTGTTATCTAGACAGATATATTTCTTAAAATTTGACGCTGAATTAATATTCACCCCCTTCAGGGTAGGATTAGTTCACCTTAGCCAGCATTAAAATGTAGACAGCCGATAAGGAAACTGACATCCAGATCAGAACACATAACTGAACTATAAACTACCTGAGTTGAAAAGCAGTTTGGTAGAACGAGGGAAAGCAAGGCGTTTATTAAATCTTCTTCGTTACTGGCCGTTGCCAATGCATATAGGACGATAAGTTTTTCGAAGAACTTTTCTCTCGAACACTCCTCTCATCAGAGGGGAATCCTGTTACAAATATGAAGGTGTCATACATATTATAAACAGGCGAGGCTCTGTCCACCATGAGATCCTTATGAAACAAGGGGTTGGCAGAAGGGAGAGTGGTTCAATTTAGTCATACAATTACTGTTTATAGGGGCAACAACCACGAAATATTGCGCATCCTCTTTCTTACAAGGTAGGGACTTGTGTCAAGCTGCACCCCGAAAGTTAATTCTATAAATGCACTAGAACTTATATGAGAAATATCCTGTATGAGCCCAAGGGAGTAGAATCCAGCCTTTACTATATTTTATGCCGTTAATAATTTTTGCGAGTAGAGGTTGTTTAAGTGACTTATACTGTGAACAATTTTCGTTCGTTTGTTTCATTAGCCATTGAGTGTGCTTGTAATTCTCAACTGGTTAGTGAAATATTCTAAAGACATGCTCGCCCGCAATGAATACATACAAGGTGTAACAGGCGCATAGCGACCTCTCTCTAAACAATAAAATAATATTCGTTCCACTAAAAATAACAAAATAATATAACTATAAAAAACCGATTCGCCCGCCGAATCGCCAAAGCTTAGACAGAGGTCATTTAATATAAATTTTTAGAACTGCTTCCATGTAGTGTCGGCAACTATGGAAGTGTTTCGATGTCAAGTAGAGACGCTGAAATTTAAGGGGATTTTGAGCCTATTGTGGGGCACCGTCTATTTTATTTTTCTAAAGTTTTACCGACAGCATACCGTAGCTGCTAATCATTCAACCATCCGGTCAAGTTGCTCAGAATATTCCCGGGGTAGGCATTCCTCTCGTAAGCGGCGACTGAAATCAACAAACCCGAACGATTGAGCGGTAAAAACAAATTGTTCTCGAAGCAGTTGGGCTAGCACCATAATATTCCAGTCCCAGCAGCGATCAATACCAGAAGGTACTAGTGCTGGCAGGTGCCAGTAGGAAAATGTGGCAGTACCAGACACTACCGGATTCGTGTACTGAAAAGGACTGATCATATCCGTCATACTCTCTTAGTCTTCGAAGAGAAAAATACAGTAGATTTATAATCATATTTATGTATGTATGTTAAATTAAAAGCTATATTCCAAATATTCCCCTTCCTACCCTTGTCCTGCATTTGCTTGCTATCATGCTTTAAACAAATTTGAAAATGTTCGCTCACGGGTTTTAAAACATCAGAGTCACATTCGGATATTCGAGGAACAATCGTGGGAGGTTAGCGATGTCAGGGCAGCGATGTCAGATGTCTTATAATAGTTTTTTATTTGCTGCCTGACCAAGTATTTTACAAGAGCTTTTGCTCTTGTCGACGTTGATGATGAAATTGTTGTTGGATGCAAAAGCCTCTATGGATGATAATGATGTTGCAGATGAATAAAGCCATGCCGTTGCCAAATATGTATGTAAATAAAAAGAACAAAAATTGTGAACTATGATAGAAAATGCTTAGCGGCTTAACAGAAAAAAAAGCTACTCAAAGAATGGATAAGTCGTTGGCGGCAGAATAGTGTGTCTTGGCAAATCCTAGAGTAAATTGTTGGCAATACTTCACCTAAGACGATGTCGCCCATATTCATGAATATCCTGAACTGATTATATACAACAAAGGACAACTTACAGAAGTTGGATGGACGGAAAATACGAAAATAACAATGTCATTGTAAGGTAATGACGTTGAAGGAATGCGCTTATAAGGAAATGCGCTAAATATACCGATGTATGTAAGTTCATATTATGAGTATGATATTCTTAACACACACACAAACGAAAGCAAGTACAACAACAACATTTTTATTCAGTGACGCTGAATATATGCAGGCTGGTATGCCTGCAGCTAACATTTTGTGACCTTAGTCGCAGTAAAATACAAAATCATCTTAAATCCTATTTCCTTTACAATTCTCTAGCCACTATTTTCTTAAGTCATTTCGGTAAATGCATTGCTTTTATATTTTGTACAAGCATTTTTCATGTGGACAATAATTGTGTGGCATGTAGTCGTACATTTGAGACCAGCCGGCAGCATAGATTAAACATTGCAAGACACAGATACACACAAAAAAATACCCTGCAAAAAACGCGATTAAATGGGATTGTAATACGGCGACTAACAATGACTTTGCTATCTTTACATGCACGTCTAGTAAGCATTTTAAATACAATAATTTGTCCTAAGCATGAACATTTTCTGTTTCTTTCTCCACAAGTTCAAAGTTTGTGTTGTTCCAGTAGGTATACCGCTCCACTTAATGAGAAAAACAACTAGAAATATTTTCATTAATTCAGGGCTCTTTAAAACTTAAATTGTGACTGTGTTAGTGCAAGTATTACGATCGTTTTAGTTGTAAATTGAGTTGTAAATTGTAATATGACGGTTGGGGCCAGCAAATCACTTCAACAAAATATCTGTGAGTAAAATTAGAAATAAGCTCACCTTCTCTGATCAAAACCGGGGAGCCTGCAAAAGAGCTGCGCACACAATATCAAAATTGAGTAGATGAATGGCAAATACAGGCCGTCCAAAGCCATGAACAAGGAAGCTGGTTTTATCACCCTCGGACTCTATACTCTTATACGGTGCAGAAATCTAGACGGACGAAATAAAATACCGGAAAAACAGAATAGCCCTCACCTCGGTCTAAGGGGCGCTGCGAATAGCTTCGGCTTACCGCAGGGCCTCGGCTGAAGCTGTCCTGGTCGTTGCGGGAACCATACCGATATATCTACACGCTGAAGAAAGAAAAGCAGTATACAACAGCGGTTCGGAAGCACGTATAGCTGCTGTTGCCATACAGGCGCCAGAAGAGTCGATTCGATGCTGGGAAAGACAGTGGCGCACTGAGCTGAGTCTATGGTTGAAGCGACCACACAGCGAGGTAGACTGTTACTCGACTCAGTTTCTTATCGGAAATGGTTACTTCCACAAATATCTGCACAGAATAGGCAATACTGATAATTTAAGTTACCTGTATTGTAGAAAAATAGACGATGTGAGCCACACCTTCTTCGAATGCGGGAACTTCTCTGATCAGCAAAGAAGTGTAAAAGAGTTACTTGGCGACCTATCCCCGGGTAGTTTCATCAATAACATGAGCAGCCGAATCGACATATGGGATGCAGTCAGCACATATGTGAGGCATATACTTATCAGTGAACGAGAACACGGATATTTTATTTCCTCCTGTCATGAAACTAAAAAAAAAAAAAAATTTGTAGTGGATTAGTCGTTGCTAAACGAGCAATGAAGCAAGAAGTATGCACGCCTTGTTTGCTAACATTCAAAAAATATGCTTTAAAGATTTTTCATATTATATGAAAGTACCAAATAATTAAAATAAGTTATAGTTCTGATACTAAAAACCTTTAAATTACACACTTGAGCTTTTATTTGCAAAATATGTTAATTTGAAATGCTTAAAAAACAACAGTCTCCTCCGATGTTCTACTCCGCTTGGTCGGCGACGACTAACACATCCAAAAACGAAATACCGAAGCAATCCTGTACCTCAATGGTGCTTGTTACATTCGTTCCGGATCTGTATCCAGCAAAGGACCGTCATCATCGATAACAGTCCCCAAACCTTTAGTAGGTGACTTTATCGATACACCGACCACATCTATCAAATCCACACAATCGTTCTGTGAATTGACGACCCCTGCATTAAATCCTTTAAGATAAACTATGTCGAAGCAGAAAATTAAGAGAGCGTAATTTTATTAATTCGTATCCTAACTCTTTATAATTCAGTATTCAAGTTATCCATTAGTTGATTACCAAAAAAAAAACAATTGTTTGTATTAGATTAGATTAGACTCGACTATTGGAAAAGTTTTTTTTTTCATTTTTCAAAGAGTTCTGCATTGTGTGGCCATTGTAATCTATCTGTAGGTTACATACTTTGTACTCGTTTCTTTGCCATCTTTAGAGGTAAGGTAAGGTTGAACTGGCCGGCCCGTGGGGACTTCACATAGACTGAAAAGTTTGAAAAAGTTTGCTTAACATTCAAAGCGGGAAAGCCTATCAAAATCCAGAAACTATTTTACAAAATAAGTCAAAATAAGTCCTCTTGCCAAATACTATAAGCTTTCTAGGACCTGTGCCACTTCCTGCTTCTCGCTCTGAGAATTTTATCGCTCCAAATAGCTGCAGTCTTAGACAGGCAAGCGCAGGACACAAGCACAAAACGTGCTCGATTGCTTCCTCTTACAACCCGCATTTCCTACATCTACTATCACTGAAAAATCTCAATCAGAAAGGCATTGTTCAGTCAGACCGTATCATGATCATGACCCTACATTCTAATCTTTTCAATGATCAGAGTAACTTTGTTATAGAAAGGTGCACATGATCTTCGAAACTTTGCAACCCCGCGTTTGGTACCACGCTTTTGTCTGCTTGGTCGATCAAACGCAGCTCCCACCTTACTTTTATTTCGCCCAATCTGATTGGAACACCGACGGTACAAGCTTTGAGTCATGCGCCCTGTTTAGCTAGCTCATCTGGATTCAAAATAAATAAATAAAATTTAGGACTTCATCAGTAATTTATACCCCATCAAATTACTAGTCGCATAACATTGTGCAGGGTGTGCTTTAAAAGTTTAATTTCGTTGTTAAGCAGTTTGAGTTCTGTTCACTCACCATAAAACCGAGATAATAAGGCCTTTACTACCATACTCAACCAAACTACATAAGAAAATTTCCTTCTTATGTGGTTGCAAGTAAATTTAAATCGTGTTCGAATTTCTATACTGTGAAAATAACAGTTATTCTTAGAGAGCGCAGTCGTATGGAAATGTTTGCTCTTTATTTCTTTTGATTTTCTTCTTGAAAACACAAATGTGAAAATGTTGGAAAATGGTAAAGCAAACATTCATATCAAAGGAAGGCAATTTCTTATTGAGACTTGTCTACAACAAAAATCCTAGAGGCAATTTTAATGTTAGTTTTTGCTCTGTGATGCAAATGTGTGTATGAATACAGTCAAAACTTTAATATGCTTACACTAAAATGTGTTTATGTAATGTATGTTTGCTTTTATGATAAAATTTTGTTAAGTTTTTTAAAAGCGTTTACCGAAATCGATTTAGCTATAAATCTTTTTATATACCGTTTTTTACACTGCGCACAGCATCGCTATGAACGAACGCAAAATCCACCAATGTAGAGGTAAAGAGTGTAATTGTGTGAGTCGCAAGTCAAGTATCCCTTAGTTTGTTCGGTTAACGAATTAATTTGCCGTGTATGTTCTTGATTTTACCATACATTGAGAGCTTTAAACCTATACTAATACATACGGTCAAGATAAATAATAAAATTAAAAAGATCGCCAATAGCCCTCCCGAGCATGGAAAAGAAACATTTTTTAATTAACATTTAAGAAAAAGTAATATCTTGCAAACTGGCATTCACGGAAGTAGAAGTCAGATGGGGAGCTAATAATATAGACATGGCGGTAAACCGACTGACAACGATATTGGCAAACACATTTGAACTCTGTTGTCCCCACGGACAAAACTAGGACTACGTAGTGGAAAACAGAGCTAAGCTAACTCAGGTCAACAACAAGAAAAATCTTCAACAAAGGCAAACTTAGCCGACTTGAAGAGGGCTGGGATGCTTACAGATGTAGCTTTAACAAGTACAAAAGCTGCACCAGGAAGGCAAAAAAGAAATCATGGGAACAATACTGGGAGAATCTGGCGACAATAAATGAAGCATCAAGTTCTCGTAAATACTATCAGGATCTAGTATAGCCTGCAGAAGTCTGATGGCTCATGGACTGTCTCCTGACAGGAAACTCTGGAGGTCTTGATGGAGACACACAGGTGGAAATCAGCTAAGCACGGACACTCAACGATTCTAGATGACATGACGAAGGGACAACTAAACGGAATAATAACTGACCTAAAATCTAAAACCGACCGCATCACAGCGGTTATGGACTTTCAGGTTCAGAACATTCGATATTCTTCAAAGGAGGAAGGAGAAGAAGGTCTAGACAATGGCAGGGCATTACAGTCTACACCGACATATCGAAAATGGAAAAGGGAACTACAGCTGGAATGTACTCAACACATCTACAGTTAAGCCGATCATTCCGACTTTCTGACGCATGCAGTGAATTTCAGGCCGAAGTCTATGCCACAGACAGAGCAGCAAATCTATTCAAGATAGTATGGTATTCGGCACCGATATAACGATCTTTGTTGCTGCCTTAAGGGCATTATAGTCCAACATAATAAAATTTGATATCGTGTAGAGGTGCCGAGCCTCGCTTGCTTTTATAAGGCATCTCAATATCTCCCTTTGCTGTGTCACTGGGCACAGCGGTATTGAAGGGAATGAATTCGCAGATCAGATGGATAGGAAGCGTTCCGATTTGGACAAAAGCGAAGTAAACAGCTCCGTCCGACTGCCGCTGGGTTATTTCCAGGAGAAGATAGAGGAATATGAGAACAGGACAACGAACTTGCTATGGACTAACAGAGTTGACTGCGAAGTCTCAAGGCCCTTATGGCCATGCTTGACTAGGAAAGGCACCAGCTTCCTTCTCAAACTGAACAAATCTGCTTAAGACTGTCATCAGAGGTCATTGTGCTATCACACCAATGCTCCCACGGTGGAGAATACCAACGAGTTCCCTCTGCAGAAGCTGTCAGGATAAGGAGGAAGAGAAATCGATCTACCACTTTCTCTGCCGATGTCCGGCGCTTCAAATAAAATGGCTCCGATTTCTGTGGGCACGGTTATCCGACAGCCTGGCAGAGGTGGGGAAGGCCGACGTCTCGCTCCTACTTGAGCACACCAGGGAAAGCACGTGGTTCGTTGTGGACCACTAGGAGGTAATGTGGTTAAACGAATGTGCCGGAACCCTGCACTTACTGAGGGTACTCACAATGGACAAAAATGTATCCGAGTGGAAGTGTGGGTATTACACGCACGCCCTCTTAATCTAACCTAACTTAATATTTAAGAACTCGTGAGCTTAACACCGGCTTATAATAATTGAATATTCAATTATTATGCTTGTTGAAGAGAAACTGAAAAGAAAGAAAAATTTACTGGCATATTGCGATGGTGCGATTTCGAAAACCGCCACGTAATCATCATCAGACAATTTTGAATGTTATCAAAGGTTTCACCGAGATTTCTACCTGGAATCACACGGTGAAACTACAGTAGGATATCCTGTTTATATTTGTTTTCTTGCTTGAATAATTGAATATCTAATTATTTTAAGCTGGTATTAGGCTCCGGTTTTCTCAAATATTAAGTAAAAACTGAACACAGCATTAAACAAACAAACAGTCACCTTTTTGTTTTTGCAGAGAGAGCTAATACAAAGCAATTATTTGGAGGTTTGTGCAATAGCAATAATACTTTTTAAGGATATGAGTTTTTATATATCAAAATAACACAAAAATTAGCATCAAAATATTTCAGAACCAAAGTAAATGATGTTAAGTAATTTCTACATATATGTAAGTGCAACCTCGCGGTACCATGGCTGGCTAGTAATTGTAATTGTCTATCTTTATATCATAGATTCTACTGTATTTGAAATTGTGTATGAGCACATATAAAGTAGGTACAAGTTAATTTACATTTCCCGTACATCAAATGTGACTATTCTTTTGGAAATTCAAGATGTCATAAAATGTAATAATTCCTTAAATCAAAACTCAAAAAAGAACAAAGAGAGAAAGGGATGGTTCGCAGCAATGTATCTTCAGAATGATTAAACCGAGTAAGACAGTATTTAACAAAATAAGTTGTACAGCATTTCATCGAAAAAAAGCGAATGAGACATTTATTTGAGATTTGGACTACAGATTATAGTAAGTTTCGTGGAAGTAGGAAAGTGCTTTATGCACTTAAATCTCACTGCTAGACTCTTCACGCGTATGACTTATTTCCTACGTAAAAGGGTACCCACGAAAACTTAACCTTCAACGGCACGCGTACCTAGGACAGCATTAGCATTACTTCATGTAGGGGTACGCCCTATTTGACTACTCTCACGCTAATGTGCTATGCATCCATCCTCTCGTTCTTGTCAAATATGTGGCTCACACATCTACCATACTTCGCTGTTGGGCGAAGTGCATGCATTCGAAGAAGGTGTGGCGTATATCGTCTAAATTTCCCCACTACAGACATTTCGGGTTTGAGGCCTCACCAATTCTATTTAGATATCCTAGTTGAAGTAGCGTAAGGTTGGAACTAGCACTTTTTCCAGTTAAAGCTTAGAAATTCGAAATTAATATTCAGGAAATTGCAGTTCAGGGTCAGTTTTTTTTTTATTTAGAAAGTAAAAATTCAAGTTCAAAATAACCAACCTTAATTTAGAGATTCAAATTTAAATAAGAAAGTTACAATTCATGTTCAGAATATAACAACTCAAGCTCAGAAAAATACAAACAATTTCGTAATATTCAAATTAAGTTCAGAAAATTGCATTTCAAGTTCAGAATATTACAACTAGTTTCAGAAAATGACCGTTCAATTTCAGGGAACTCTAATTAAAAATCAAGAATTTCCAATTCAAGTTTAGTAAATTGCATTTCAAGCTTAGAAGCTACAATATATGTTCTGTAAATTACAAATCAAGTTCAGAATTTACAAATAAAATTCAGATAGCCAAGTTTAGAAAACCATAATCTAAGTTCAGAAAAAACCAATTAAATTCAGGGAGCTAATATTCCATTTCAAAAAATAACAGCTTTAGTTCAGAATTACCCAATTAAATTCAGAAAGTTTCAATTCAAGTTCAAAAAATTTCAACTCAATTTTAAAATTTCCTCATTAACCCTCTTCAACTGACGTTGTAGTCTGATAGACACCGCAAGTCAAATCTCAGAGCATAACTTGGTAAAAATTTAACCTATGCTCTCTATGCTCTGTTTACCTTTCGTATTCATATTTCTACTTCGTTCAGTATGAAAAGAGATAACGAGGGCAACACACGTGTGTAGCTACGCAAAAAAGTGTATGTGATACCTTCACGTCAGTATTTGTGTAAAGATTTGGCAGACCACCAGGTCAGTATAAGTGTGATATTTCATAGTGCCCTACAGACCTCATATCAGCTACATCGTTAAATTATCATAGTGGCTCTCAGACCTCTCGACAGTAAAATTGTACATAATGCGGCTATATCATCGTTTTAAATTTTTCAGTCAATAAGCTCAGACGCAAGATTTCCTTCAAAAGAACTTTAGCCGGAATATTTAAAAGCAGCGAGGAACAAATAACTGGCTTGGCTCGAGCAGATAGATGAAGAAGAGGACTTTAGCGAGGACGATGATATACAAGATCCAAATTTCGAATCAGAAGAAGTAACATTTGATGACAACGAAATTTCTTTGGAAGCAGAAACTCAAGAAGAATCTAATGAATTTACGGAGGAATCGAGAGGTGATCATTGTATATATATTTTATATTATGGTATATTCGTGCAGCTGCAAAACGTGACGTTAGCCGATGGAAAATTTCCAATAGAATGCTGGATATGATAGAGATTAACTGTTATATTGCATACCAAGCTTGTGAAAATATAGATTCTAAAATGAGGAGGAGTGAATTTTTATTAAATATGGCTCAAGAAATGGGCCAGATCATTTAAAATTACGAGTATATAACTACAGGCTACCCAAGGAATTACTCATGACTATAAGTCGAGTCTTGGGAAGAGATTTTCCCCCTCCACCACCAAAAATCCAGCTGGACTCCATCAGTGGTAGGAAGCTATGCTATATATGCCGACCTTAAATAAAAAGTAAAACGAAATACAGCTGCTATTATTGCATAAACCCTATTTGTTTGCAGTGTTCTAGTCCCCTCTGCTAAAACTGCAAACAAAAAAAATGTAAAATTTCCAGACTGCATAAAAGGAAACCTAACCACAGGATGTGGCTCAAAATAGAGACTCAATTTATTTAATAAGTATTTTTAAATATACGGGGAATAATTTCTCAATTTTTTGAGAACTTTGGCTTTTTTTATTTTTTATTTTTTGGGCGCATTGTACTCTTTTGTTGTTTTTATGAAACTGAATGAAATAAATCGTATTTGTTAAAATAATTATTGTCTTTAAAATGTAATATTAGGTTGGATTAAAAAATATTTTTTGTTCAAGAAAATATAACCATGAAAACTGCAAACAGAATTTTTAATAAATATAAACATTTTAAATCCAAGTTTGATGCACCTCACGTCAGTTAAATTGTTAAAATTTTATCACGTCTGCTGCACAGGGTTAAGTTCAGAAAATTAAATTACCAGTACAGAAAATTACAGTTCACATTTAGAAAATTATATTTAAAATTCAGGCAACACCGATTCATTTTTAGGAAATTATAACTCAAGTTCAGAATTCTCTAATTTAAAATTTAAAATTTAAAAAATTAGAACCCTAGTTCAGAATTTCCAACTTAAATTTCAGAAGGTAATAATACAAGTTCACAAAATTTCAAAACACTTTCAAGATTTCCACTTTAAGCTCCGGAATTTACAGCTCAAGTTCAGACAATAACATTGCAAATTCAGAAAATTACAACGCAAGTGCAGGATTTCCAATTTACGCTTAGAAATTTCCAATTCAAGTTCTATAAAGTACAATCAAAGTTCAATTGTGATTTTCTAAATATAAACTGAAACTTTCTGAACTTAAAATTATCCACAGATTTCCTCCTTCTGTTGTCATAAATGGAGTTTACGTCGTAATTTAAATCAAATGCTAAAAAGCTCAGGTTTAAGTAAAGCTCAGTTTCCCCTGTATAAAAATTACAGCCCCTGTCTAAAACAAGAATTGCTTCGATTTTAAAACTGCCAACAGCTCAACGTACTACCCTCCCCACATAACCTGCGTCCAAGGCATGTGCATGGGAAACTTTATTTGTGATGCTGATAACATTTCACATATGACTTGTAGAGGCATACGACTGTTTAACTTTTTGCGCACACTTGCATCCAATATTATTTATAAGTTATGTTGACAGTTCTGCGTAAAGATTTACTCATTCAACTGAACAAACAAAACTAGTCCCATTAAACGGCTTGCGCTTTCCAAAACAGATGATTTTAATATGTAGAACAAGTTAAGCAAAATCATTGCGTAATATTCAACAATAAATATATATATATATATGTATAAAATGAATGTAGTGTCACCGTCACAGTAGGAAAAATGTTTTAGGATCTAAATTGTTTCATATTCGTTTGTAAATTTCTAAACTTTAATTAAAACTTTCTAAACAAAAATCAGAACTTATGAATTTGAGTTGTAGTTTTCTGAAATTGAGATATAAATTTCTGAATTTGAATTGAAAATTCTGTGCTTAAACTATCATATTCCGAAATTGAATTGTGATTTTTTGAACTTTAATTGCAATTTTCTAAAGTTAAATTGAAAACTCATAACTTGAGTTATGATTTTCAGAACTTGATTTGTAGTTTTATGAACTGGAGTTGTAATTTTCTTAACTTAAATTGGAAACTTTGAGCTCGAATGGTAATTTTCTGAATTTAAAACGAAATTTTCTGAATATAAATTGTAATTTTCTGAACTTAAATTGGAAGTTCTGAGCTTGAGATGCAATTTTCTCAACCTAAATTGATTTGTAATTTTCTCAACTTTAGTTGTAATTTTCTGAACCTGAGTTGTAATTTTCTGAACTTGAGCTGCATTTTTTTCTGAGCTTGAATCGTTTCTTTCTGAATATAAATGAATTGTTATTTTCTGAACTTAGATGAGAATTGTAATTTTCTGAACTTGGTTTGCAATTTTGTGAAATTAAATTGGAAACTATGAACTTGAATTGTAATTTTCTTGACTTGAATTGCACTGTAAGTTTCTGAGCTTAAACTCGGAAATATGTATATCCGATTGAAAAACAAAAGAAATTCGCACAAAATACACCATAATGTAGGTACATATGTATACATAGAGAACATCAAGGCTTGGTTTCCGCGGTGCCGCTCTATTACGGCCGTTAATTGTCACTCGCTTTACCTACCGCCATCAGCGGCACCGCTTTGTTGTAAATTTGGTCCACCGTCGCAGCCAATGCATGACAATCTGATTTCACCATTTTCCAAATTTTTTGGGTTTTCTTTAGTTTTGTTTTTTATTTGTATACGTTTTCTCAAAAATTTTGAATTAAAAACTGTTTTTGTTTTTAATAATTTATTCAAAGAAATCAAAAATTTGACTAATTTGTTCACCACTTTCATTGCGGCGATGAGAAAAAACGGTGACGAACGAGTTTGTACCGTGATGACGGCCGTAATATTTTTTGCCTCGCCGCTATATTACATTTCGGTGAACTTTACAGTCTTCTTAGTTTCCATATAATAACTTTTACATGGCAAGATTTTTGACAACGTACTCTACCGCTATGTAACGGGCGCTATATAGCGGCACCGTTTTCGAGGAAACCAAGCCTTAAAAGAGGCAAACAATTGTGGTATTTGCAAATCTGTATTATGTGAACTTTAAGCTAAAAATATTTTACTTATTACATATGTATCTAAAAATATATTGTAACGAATTTGCTTGCAAATCCTCTTATTTGCAATCCTCTGCTAATTTCGAATCACTAAACTGTTGAATAAATAACTCCAATTTGTAATAATGCAAAATGGCCTTTATTAAAGTACTTCACAATAACAAACTGTGCAACGAATAGCTTGCTTAATAACCACACTGATTGATAGCTCAATGAAACTCTACTATTCAAAATAACACTGCTATTGCTCGCTAGATATCGTCTTAATCAAACTGCTTGACAACTCAAATCAAACTGAATTACTTCTTACTCGCCTGCCCCGCTTTTATATTTTACCCTGCATACTTCTGGCTCTTCGATTTCCAGAACTTACTAGTTATTTTCGGCTACAAAATCGCCAGCCACAACTACGTGCACAAATTATTGCTCTCTCTTGTGACAACTCAGATAAGATATATGCATGTGTTTGTGCATTGCCGCTCCGATGCTCGTGTACGTACATATGTGTAGACGCAATTATTTATTCGTTTATGTAGATACATAATGATTGAATTATTGATGTGCATTCACGTCACTGGTTAGCATCGGCTTAGAGACGATAGCATCGCTCAGTGCTGCTAACATTCGTTACAATATTTATAAAAACCCTATAGAAAGTTCGTCTAGGTAAGGATTTCCGTACAACTAGACCACTTGAGAACAATACCATTTCAAGAGCCAAGAATGCTTAAAAATTTCAAATTTTACACAGTTATGTTACTAGCGGTGGTAAATGTCAAACAGTGCATTACTCTGAAACTTCTTAAGAAGTTCCGCAGCATTTAATTCTAATTAGCTTCTATGAGCTTGCTTTAATAGCAGATCAATTGAAGTAACTTCAAGCTATCCTTTTTGTAATCGCAACGGAATGAGATACGAAATATCTACATATCTATATCTCTAGGACTGGAATTTTTTAGAACTGGATATTATTTTTTTACAAAATACTATATAACAACAAATAAGTAAACATATTTGCCAATGCGTTATATTGCACATATCTATTATGGCCGCGTCAAAATGAACTTTCTCATGTTCATGAGTTTTGATGTAGAAGCGAACATCGTCGCAAATATTTTGTGCGATGTTGACGATGTTCGCTTCTTTGTAAATATAAACAGAGCTTCAGACTTAGCAATTGAAACTTATTTCGGTTTGTCCATTCACATTAAAAAATTTCGCTTTACAAGAAATATACTTCCTAACATATTCCGTGTTGTTGTTGTTGTTGTAGCGATAAGGACACTACCTGAAGGCCTTGGGGAATGTTATCGATATTGATGGTCCTTTGCAGATCCGGTACGTTCCAGTACCAAGCACCATAAAGGTACTATCCCGACCATCTCGGGACCGACCTGGTATGATCACATGAAATCTTCCAGGTCATAACGCCCTCCCACCGCTAGATCCATCAGGATTTCGGGGTCGCCAGAGCCCCGGCTGTTAATGAAACAGGATTCACAACGGGTAGGTTAAGTTAATAATTGGGTTTGAGAATCTACATATTGCTCTGGCAACCCCCTGAGAGGGTTGCGATTCACAACCCCTTGGATCAATTCGGTATTTTAGTCGCCTTTTGCGACGGGCATACTTACCGCGGGTATATTCTAAGCCCCCCAACCCGCTGGGGACAACATATTCCGTGTCCTATTCATGTGTTAAAATACAATTTTTAATTGTGAAAAATGTTAGTGAAAAGTATCACCGAGTGGGAAAAATAATTAACTTTCAAAGCCTGAATGCACTCATAGCCAAAATAAATATCAAATTCTTCTATTTATGCTTTCCTTCCATCAAAGGTTGAAAGTTGGCGACTTTTGAATGTCAGATGGCGCTGGGGATGCGCTATCTGTCATTACGTATGTATAAATATGCAATATACTCATCTGTCAGCGCACGATGCTGCACCAGAAATCTTATGTGACGGGCCTCTTTATTATACACGTATATTTCAAGCATATAAAAATTATTCAAAACATAGTTGCAGACATACTACATATTAACGAACTTAAGTACTATGTGGGATTTAAGCACAAATTTATATGCAGCAACGAATAAGAATATAGCAATGGCAATTTTTATCAAATTTTGCCAATAAAATTTTTCATTATTTTATTTTAAATAATTCATGAAATAAAATAATTTAAGAAAAAATTTTAAGTTAAACGGTTTTTCTGAAAACAGTACTTACATGACGTAATAATAATACTAAAAGCTAGAAAATAATTAGGTAGGCCCTAGGTACTAGTCATCACACTCCTCATCAATCTAGGGCATTTATCAGACATTTAAATAAAAGCGTTGCACATTTTATTTGTTGTTGTTGCTGTTGTAGCGATAAAGACACTGCTCGAAGGTTTTGGGGAGTGGTAACGTTCCGGTAACAAGCACCAATAAGGTTCAAATCCATTTCGAGAGTGAATTAATATGAACATATTGAACCTTCTAGGCCTTCCTCCCCCCACCTCCTTGTTCTATGAGAAACTTGGGGTAACCAGAGCCTCGGATGCTAAAGAAACAGGATTCGCCACGGGTAGTTGAGGCTGACAATTAGGTTGGAGAAGCTACAAATTGCGCTGCCAACCCCTTGAATCATTTGAGTATTTTAGTTGCTTCTTACGACAGGAATACCAGCCGCGGATATATTCAAACCCCTAACCCGCTGGAATTGACACATTGTATCTAAAGTTTTAGGGTATAAGTTAGCCTAAATTTTAGGTATCTAAACTTATATTCCAATTGAAATTTCTTGCACTGTTACAATTTAGATACAAAGCTGTCAAAACTGTGCGAGTACATAAGGCAAACAACAACAACGTTTCAAGTGTGCATCTGGGAATATAATGGTTGGTTTCAGCCGAACTTAGACTTGCTTACTTGTTTGAGGTAATTTTTTTATTTTGTGTGGCTCTCCACCAGACAAGGACTCCATATTATTGGATACGCTTTGTTGCGGTTAACCTATATAAATCAAAATAGTTTTTCCTGTCCTTTAGAAATAAATAGGCAACAATTTTTTCGAGAACTTCTACAGTTCCACCTCCTCAGCCATTATTCAATCATCTCGATCGGCTTGATTAACATCATAATTACATATAAGTTCATACATATATACAAAATTTGTACAACTTCAGTATTTTAAATGTTATTTAATTGCGATATTAAAACTTCCGGCGCTTCTTTGTGGTGCACAGTTGTCGAGGTACAATTTTACGCTTCCTTTAACAAATGGTGAATGCGAGCTCAAAAAGAGAAGCGTATATTACAGATGAACTTTTACCATTGCAGCCAATAATAATTTCACAGTTGTTCTCACGACATAAAATTCCATAAATAATTTGTGGCTGTTGAAGCATTCATTTGCTCTTACGTAGGCTACGCAAATGTGATATGCACGTGTATGAAAGCTCAGACAAACTTAATCACTTAAATTCAATCACTACAACAATAATAATTTTATTTATTAAGGTTAATAAACAAAAACAAAAAAAGAACACAAAAACAAAAATCACTAGCAGAGATGGCGAAAATCATTGGTATAATACCATTCAATTGCCTGTGGAAATATGAATGAATACTACACAACAACAACGAAAATGGGCATTGCCTAGGTATATGCGTGTATATGTGAATGCACAATACATACCAAATAGTTGAACAAATTATTGGAAACAATTCACGTGTAAGCAGAAAATCACCTAGGAAATTTAAAATTATTCAACCAATTAATTCATAAGTCGATATATCCGTGTCCGTTTCCCCGCATGCCATTCATTTGCTCATAGCTGGTGTCATTATTGTTTCCATACCTGCATACAGTCCAATCGCTCTCGTTGCAATATTTTGTACTGCTCACCAAAAAATATATACCCAATATGCAAATGCACGAAAGTTGAAGCACATTTTCTCCATACAAACTTTTGAAAGTAATTTCTTTCAAAGTTTGGCTACAATACTTCAATATAAGTCAGTACAAGCATTAGCTGGAGGCTTTCATCGGCAGAGCACCAAAAGGTGTGGGTGCAAGCAGACTCGCTATACAAATGTGCAAGTAATAATTTCACCACCGCTGGGTGGGATGTGCGTTGAGATTTGCAGCCGCCACATAAAATCACACTCCAATGAAAATCAACAAATAGCCTCCAATAAAAAGACAAGCCTTACTGATGATGACCACTGCAAACGTTAAAGGATTATGATTTGAGGACATGCACCTGGAAAGTTCTTTACCTCACTAAGACTGGTGCAGATGCTCGGTTGGTTGATGCCCTCTTGAAAGCAAAAGCCGACATCATATTCATCCAAGAATTGCAATGGACGAAGCAAGGAAGTAACCAATTTTAAATTGTGACATCTACTGGAGTGACTATGCAAATAAGTGTAGTTCTGGCAGTCTTTACTGATGGCGACCACTGCAAAGTTTTAAAGGACTTTCATTTGAGAGCATCAAGTACATGCATGTCCCTTTTTCAATAGGATTAGTGCAGTTTCCCGGCTGGTGATATACTCGTGAAGGCAAAAAATGAAGTCTCGCCTAATGCACAGAGTCATGGTCTCATACAGTACGAAGTACATGCATAAAAAATTTGATCAAGCTACTTGGTAGTCAGCCGATCGAAAAACATGCAATCAGATCGACCGCATTGTTATTTGCGCACGAATCCATGACCTAACATCAACTCGGCTCGCTGTCTCATCGCAGCCAAAAATACGTGCCCGCCCTTTTGCAGATAAACGCAGGCAACAAAAAAAGAAAAAACAGGATAAGCAAAACGTCAAAGCCAATGATTTCGCAATTCTAATCTCAAAACAGCTCTCTGAGGACACAAGTCAACCCGATAGAATGTAGGAGCTGTCAGAGTATATCTCTAAAGCACTTCTTAATGCCGAAGAGAGAAAAATTGGTTACCGGCGATCACGGAAAAACAACTCGAACTGGTATGAAGAATGACACGTTGCAACCATGAAACAACGCTGCCTACAAAGCTATGTTAAAAGCAACCGCAAAAAAGAGGGTGTGGACGCTACGACAAATTAAAAAAAATTAACTACAAGAAGAAAAAAGCAAAAAAACGTAATTTCGAGGAGCTTGAGTTGTTAACCACTAGGAAAAACGCACAAAAATAGACTGAAAAATTAAAGAGCAGGGAAAGCTCTTGTAAGAACGAAAACGGTGACTTTTTTAGCAATGTCCTCAGTTACTCAAGATATGAAGGTATCACTTATCCGCCCTCATGAACTAGGAAAGCGATTTGTCGCCCAGGTGTTATAAACTATCGCCCGTAGTTGATGATGATGTAATGATTTCCCCTTAGCGGATTACGAAAAAGTCAGAATAATAATAATCATATCAACCAAATTTGCGGGCATTGATGGATTTCCTGTGAAGCTATTCAAATATGGTGGTGAGGACTTAATAAGGCGCATGCAGCAGCTTTTTTGCAAACTATGACCGGACGAGCGCATGCCTGAGAGTTGGAATCTTAGTGTTGTTTGCTCAGTCCATAAGAAGGGGAAGCCTTCAAACTGCGCCAACTATTGCTGAACCAGCCTTCTTAGTATAAGGTTCAGTTAAGCGTACTGTGCAAAATATTGAAGCCCACCGTAAATCGGCTGAACTGACCTTATCAATTCAGTTTCAGATCTGGTAAATCTAAGAACGGCCAGCTTTTTACTTGCGCTAAATCTTGGAAAAGTTCCGAGCAATATCACCCGACACACATCACCTATCTAGATTTGGTCTCCCCGAAAAACTAAACGGCAGTGCAAAATAACGCTGAGCACATATTTCAGCTCAGTCAGAATTGAAATGAACCTTTCCAAGTCGTTGGAGACTTAAGGAGTTTACAGACAAGATGATCTCTTAACTTGCGATTTCTTTAATTGGTGCGTCAGAAAATTATACCGGCTGCATAATTTAACCGCTATGGAACATATTTATATATATCACCTGCCCTCAAATTGATTTCAATTGGGCAACTAATGTTTTTTTGTTTTATTTTTATTTTTTTGTGAGAAATCAAATTTTTCTCACCTTTAGTTATCGATGTTGATGGTCCTTTGCCGGATGCTGATCTGGTATGCTCGGGTACCAAGCCCGACCATCTCGGGAACGATTTGTTATGACCACATTCGACCTTCTAGGCCGTACCCCCTCCCACCCCCTAGTTCCACGAGGAGTCGGGGGTCGCCAGAGCCTCGGATTTTAATGAAACAGGATTCCCCACGGATAGGTGAGGTTGACAATTGGGTTGGCGAAGCTATATATTGCGCTGGCAACCCCTTGAAAGGGTTACGCAACACAACCGCTTGAATCTATTTGGTATTTTAGTCACCAGGCATACCTACCGCGGGTATATTATAACCCCCTAACCCGCTGGGGTAGCATTAGTTTCGAATCCGCTTCATTTCGGATGTAAAGTCTCAAAAAATGTACCTTCTAGTTGTATTATAATAAATTCTAGCAGTAACTTTTGAGATTCGGTGAGGAATGTTGGTATGAAATTTCTCTCATACTAAGATTGAACAAAAATGTTTATTGGGTAAAATATGTTACAGCAGCAAATGTTGAGTATAGCAACCATACGTCCGCTGTGGTTGAAAATTGGGATTTTGTGGGCGTTCGTTTAACTTTTAGTGAATATGCGTTGAATCTGTGTGGTTGCACATGAAGAGGTTAAAGTAATTTGGCATATCTACGGTGTATTAAAATTATATAATAATTCAATGCACAGAAGAACAGAAAAGAGAGTTGTTTTAAAACCTTACTGAATTTTACTACAACAAAAAATCTATCACAATTTTTTGTAGGCAGGCATATGGACAATTTTTTTTTTCGATGAGGAGCTTCAATATGGCAAAATTTATAATAAGGGAACTCAATTGACTTAACTGACCAATTTAAAGAAAACAATTAAACCACCACGCCTAAGGGCAGCATACCATCTATACTAATGTCTTCATGCTTTTTTCGCAACAGTCTTACGATGCTTACTAATCTAAACTTTGTTGTGAAATTTAACTGTTTTCGGGCTTGTGGATGGTAAACTCCACATCCTGGAAGTGTGAAGCATACCCCCTACTTAAAAAGTAAAGTTCGTCACCATTGCTTTCCCCTTTTCAAATGATAGCAAGTAATTCTTGGAGCCAAAACAAAGGTACTGGAATATAATATGTCGAGCTCAGTATAGAATTAAACCAATGTTTTGCTCTTTAGCTTGTACCTGTGAAAAGACACAATTGTCTTTTTCGCAGAAACCTGCACTCCTCTCTATGTTAAACCATTATCCGTGGATATATGGGACTCCTCGCGTATAAATACTGAAAAAAGCTTTTGGCACGGAAACTTACCAGGAATTGTATAAAAGATTAATATGTAATTGTAGTGGTAAGGAGATTCTGTTGTTGTTGTTGTTGTAGCGATTAGGCCACTCCCCGAAGGCTTTGGGGAGTGTTATTGATGTGATGGTCCTTTGTCGGATACAGATCCGATACGCTCCGGTAACACAGCACCATTAAGGTGCTGGCCCGACCATCTCGGGAACGATTTATATGGCCACATTAAACCTTCAGGCCATCCCTCCCTCCCCACCCCCAAGTTCCATGAGGAGCTTGGGGTCGCCAGAGCCTCGTCTGTTAGTGAAACGGGATTCGCCGCTCGAAGGTGAGGTTGACAATTGGGTTGGAGAAGCTATACATTGCGCTACACAACCCCTTGAATCCCTGAAGGTGCAGCAAAGTTCTGGCAATGTTGGGGGTTCCTTTCAGGTTTTCAATCAGGTGCGCTTTGAATAACGGTAACATTAAGATACACGCGATCATCACGGGAATTTGGTATGACCAATTTCTATCCCTCTTTCCGTGAGGAACTTGTTGAGCAGTATTCGCTGCTGGTAAATAAAGTTGATAATTGGGTGAGAGAAGCTAGAAATTGCACTGGTAACCGCTTCAAATGTTTATATGGGAATCTGATTTCAAAAGAGATCTGAGTTGTGAATCTCTTTGGTGGATAAATCAATCATACCGAATCCATAACTCATGCAGACTGCTCTAGATATTACGGTCCCAGACATTTATGTAGCGATGTGTGTCGACAGCCAGGTCATTTTAAGTGCATTGGAAACCAACACGATAAGGTTGGGTATCGTGCGGAGGTATGGCCATGTTCTGTCAACATGTTTCTTTCTCCAGCTTAACAACTTTGCAGTGAGAATATTTGCGAGTGTCATTACAGGCCTTTGCGCTGTTGCAGCAATATTCCGACAGTGGCGCATTCCAAAAAGTCACCTCTGCAGAAGCTGTCAAAATGACGAGGAAAAGAAGTTGATTCAACACTTTTTTTGCCGATGTTCGCGACTGCAAACAAGATTACTCAGACTTCAGGGCGCACGGGATTTCGAAAAGCCGGCAGAAGTTGGGGCAGTTGATTTTTCACTTCTATTCAGGTTCATCAGAAAATTCAAATGTTCCGTTGAGGATCACTACGAAGTAGTCTGGTTGGACGAATGTGACGCCATCAGGCTTCCAATGAGGGCACTCGCAATAGAGCCAAATTTTTCTGAGTGGTAGTGTGGGAGATTCCACAGCAAGACGTTTTAACCTAACCTTACCTTTGTGTACCAAACTCATCTGAAGTGAATATAGGTAATTACAATTTAAGAGCTTTTCAAAATTAAATTCTGATTTCATTTCATTTAAGATTGTTTTTATAGTCCTTAAAACCACAAAATTTCTTTTTTTTGCGTTGATTCGTTTGGATGCACTGCGTATGTTGAATTTTTTAAACTCAACCACGGTCGTGCAAAAACAACAACTAGGAAGCAACGATAGCTTCTATCAACTTGTGTGTTTGTTTGTATGCCTTCAATTACTTGAAATAAATGTATTCAATTTTATTCTATTTTACCTGATTTTATTTTTTATTGGATTTAAATATCGCGTACACTTCCAACGGACAACTTGTTTATGGTCTTTTGCCTAGGACAGAAAAGTTAATAACAACAACAATACCAATGATTACAAAAACAAATACAACTATTTAAAAAACGGGCAGCTATAAAAAATTGCAGTTGAGTTATTATAATATTCTCGTAAATTCGCTTATCCAATACAGTTCATCTCTACTTTCATCAGCTCATTTATTTACAAGGTCAATCAGTCTGTTGAGAGTTCTGCTTAACCATAACCTTAAGTGTGCTTCTGCGTGTGCATAAGTACGTATGCATGTATTCATGCCTATAAAAGGCAACAATTTTATGACAAGTGCATAACGTTTACATTCATTGCAAGTTAAATACAAAATTCGTACATAATAATAAAAACAACAATAATGTCCTCTTTATTTGTAATTGCATCCGACATCTGGTCGGATATTGAGTGGTGTCCGATTGACACGCAACACCGGGTGGCCACAATTGAATTATTTATTACACAACTACGCAAACATGTATGAAGATTGTTCTCACACACACACATATCTTAAAGAACGCATACATGTAAATTTATAGGATTTTGAAATTATTTTTCAAATGTGGATGCAATCGCATCAATGTTTCGTTTTTTCCTTAGACCATGTGCATATGCAATAGGGTGGTCATGTAAAAATATCTCTAATTCGTTAATTTCAAACTTTTTAAAAACTTGGTATTTGCATTACATATAGATTTGTATTTCTCCTTTGGAATAAGGCAAAGTGGCTTATTATTGTTAGTATATCCACCACTTTAATTGTGTTCGATGGCCGAGTGCTTTGTACGATTCTAAAGAACTAACCTGTCTAAATAATGACCCAGTTATTCCAAAAAAATTACCCGGTTTTTTAAAAGTATGAAGACCCAAATGAGTCCCGCTCCGAAAAAGTACCCGGATCCAAAAAACTACCCGGTTTTGAAAAACTCCAGGTAACGAAAGTTTTTAAAGTACAGAAAAAGTGTCCTGTTCTAAACAAGATTTCGGATCGAAAAAAGCATGCTGTTTTGTAAAAGTACCATAATCCGAAAAGTATCCACTCTGTAAAGTAAAATAAATAAACGATAACCTCAGAAGAGATTTTAGGCGGAGCTTCTCTTCCAACTTGCGTCGTGCTTGTTTTAGTTTTTCCTATAAATTGGCGGGACGGGACCTATTTGTTTAATTCCGACTCCGAACGGCATCTGAAAGGCAGATGAGTTTTGTGAGAAGCTTTTCATGGCAGAAATACACTCGGAGTGCTTATCAAGCACTTTTCTAATTGAAAAAACGGGTTTCTAATATTTTGATGTTGCTTTGTCTGGGGCTTGAAACCAGGATCATACGTGTGGTAGGCGGAGCACACTACTATCACACCACGGCGGCCGCGGCGTTTTTCAAAGTAGCGGGTCCAAAAAACTATCCGATTCTAAAACAGTCCATATTGCGAATCTAAGCCATTCTCGAATCCTCTTGAATACATAAACAAAATTTACTTAAATCGGTTCAGTCGTTTAAAGGGAGGGCAGTGACGTACACACTGAAATATAACCTGCAAAAAAGCGATTTGTCCAGGATGAGTCTTAAATGAATATGCTTCTCAAGTAATTTTTGATCCTGTTTGTTTTAACATGTCCTATGCGGGGCCAATTGTACCTATTTAAGCCTAAACGCGGCATGTCAGGTGGCTCCTCTTTTTACTCCTGCGGGTACCTACTTTGTTTTCGTTTTGATGTTGTAGAAAAATAATAACTAAACAAGTTCCACGATAATGGAACACATTATCCTTGTAAATGAAGCTAGGTAGAGGGTTCCGAAATTTTGTTAAATAATAATTTTTTTTTACTTTACCCATTTAGTTTCCCCTTTTTTTGTTTATGAATTGGCTACATATTTTTCAATCTAACTAATGGCAATTGTACCAAGCAAAATCTAGAGGGGATCAATTATACCACTATATAAACAAAATAATCGCAGACCACTCTCTTCAGGTATGATTTTCAAGCGGCCCTTGAGGCAAGAATTTAACAAAGAAGTTTCTCGTGCGCAAGCAGCATCAGAGGGGCTTCACTCAGGTCGGACCATACATCTATACTGGTTTCGAGGTCATAAAAGGATACAAGGTAACGAAAGTTGACAAATAAAAGTGTAGTACTCGATGAATTTACGGCAGTAGTCCCGATTCACTTTAGGGGGTATGATCTTATCAGAGGCAGCTCATGCAGGAATTGCAGGCTACAAGAAAAAAAAAAAATAGTTGTATAAGTTCTGTGTTCATGTTCTCTGATAGCGAGGCCATGCAATGGCTCATTTGGCTTCGAATGGCTCTCAACGTTTTCACTATGGCTCCAGCTAGCTCCGAACTACAAATAAATTGATTTTTGTAGAATAAAACAGAAAATAGTGACAACATGATTGACGGAAGTCAATCAACATGCATTCACTACCGGCTGACCTGCTCCTGCTCTTGTTTTCTCGTACTTCCTCATTTTTCTTTGCTTGTTTTTGTTGTCTTCGTAGAAATATCTTGAGATTTACTGACTTGCTTTGTTGTTTCTTATTTCAGTATGAACAAAATTTTGTTCCAATTATTTGTTGTCATTCCGGAAAGGCAGTTGTCGTAATTTTTATTGACGTTGTTATCGTTCGGCTCTGTTATTCAAATACACTGACAAATTCACTATATGTGACATCTTTGCTGACTGACCAGTTAAACCCAATCTTACCTCTTAAACAGTAGCATTCTCATAGTTGAATTCGAAATAATTTTGGTTTCTTTCTTTATATCATTTCGGTATCATCGTGGCGCCATTTTCAGATTTTTTTTCGAAAACTGCCGCATCTCATGACAGTAATACCTTATTTAAAGCAGGAAACGCACAGAACTTCGAACAAATATATACCTAAAGCATGAAACACAATTCCAACTGTTTGGCGTGCAAATAGAAACGTATTCGATTATTTAATTCGAAATAAATTAAATTTTACTACGAGAGGCTTGACTGCCAGCGTGTCGCATTAGCTGCCATGATTAACGAATTTATCAATTGAGCGACAAGTTTTGTGACACGCAGACAGCGTTTCTTTAAAAATGATCATTCAGTAAGCTGGTACACTTCAATCACGCATCTACATACATACACAGAACAGCGAAAAAGAAAATTTCAGTGGCAATTTATATCAAATTTCGTCAACCAAATTCTTCATTACTTTATTCACGATATTTTTGGAAAAAAATCCATGGATTGTATTAGTCTTTCGATTTTTTTTCTGCAGTTCTGCAGTCTAAACAGTTTTAGTTCATTAAAGTACAAATTATAAGTCTCTCAAAACTCGTATTGATTTTTCTTTCTGAAGTCTAGGCAGCGCATTCATTGCATTTTTTTAGCTCATCGTAAATTTTGAATTATAACAAAGACGTTCACAAATATTTCAAAGAAACTTTCAAGGAATATCTACCAAATTTGTAATATATTGTACCGAATTTACTGAAATTCCGCTTATTTCAAATCTTCTGGCAACGGTGGAATCACTAAACTGTTGAATAAATAACTCCACTATATAATAATGCAAAATGGCCTTAATTCAAGTACTTCAATAATAACAACGCTACTTCTCGACAGATAGCGTGATCAAATCAAACCCATTTTCGTCCCTCAACTGTTCCTGCCTTTATACTGTTCGATTTCCTCGTGCCATACTTCTAGGCGTTTCCAGAATTTACTTAGTTACCAACTATAAAATTATAACTACAGACGCACGTGTATAGCTTGTCAAATGCGCGTGTATTTGTGAGTGATACGTGCACAAATTATTGTCTACGTTTGGGAGTATATCAGATATATGCATGTGTTTGTGCGTTGCTATCCGCTACTTGTATGGACATATGTGTAGACATAATGATTAATTTTGTTATGTGTATACAAGTCACTGCTCAGTATCGGCTTAGAGATGATAGTATCCCTTATTGTTGGTAATATGCGTCACAATATTTCTTTACGATTTCAAACTTGCAGTTGTCAAAAGAGGCATCACTGCAAAGGCAAAACATTTGATATTCGTTCGTTGTACATATGTTGCCCTCTTTTGTATACATTTCATTAAAATGAAATGGTACATTAACTTCGTCACGAATCTCAAAATTGTATGCTCTTAAAGGAATATAGATAGACCCATCAATAAGTATACCGAAATTATCAGGATGAGGAGAGGATTTTTTTCATATCTTCCTCAATATATCAGATTGAAGTTTCAAACTTCATCATATGCTTTCGTATATTGCACATATTGTTGTGTGAAAAAATGGATGAGATCGGTTTTATATATGTATAGCATATATCTCCGAGAACCGATTGTTCAAATAAGAAGCTTTTCGTATTTACTGCCCCATTTTAAGAGCTAGTGGCTTCAAATTTCACCGAATATCTGTAAGGTTCTTCTAAAATCACGCCATAAAAAGAGCGGTGAAATTTTTCAACAAATGTACTTCCGCAAAGCAATGTGGAATATTTTGTTGGTATCTGAGAAATTGTGTAGAGATATAGAGTCATCTTGGCATCAAAAGAAAAGGATAGTATTTCTTTATATTGTGTTTCCACGGAAATCTCTTTTAAGCATACTATAGAAGGCTTTTAAATAGATACAACGCAGGCAGGAAGTTCTTCAAAACAACTAAGGCAACGAAATAAACTTGCTGTGGGTCCACAGAAACGGCAGCAAAGGGGGACAGAGTAGTGTATTTGTGACTAACGTTGCCCTCTATCAAACTCTAGCTTTCACTCCCACTACCAATCCCACTTTAACTCGCTTATCCACACATCTCCCACTTCAATCGCACTCCCACCCCACACGCATTCCGACTCACACTCACACTTCCACTCCCACTCCCCCTCCCAGTCCCATTCCCACCACCACTCTTATTCCCCTCTTCATAACCTCTTACAATTTTTAACAAAAACTTAAGTGATCCAGCAAACTCTCTCCAGAAATAATTATGAAAAGGGCCAGTTGTAAGGAGGGCCCTTTTTTCATTTCTTCTGTTACAAGATATGTATTTAGTAGGAAAAATCATATTTAGATGAAAGGCGCTACACTTTCTTTTATATATCGAATTTATTTCTATCCCATGACCATTCTCATTTTGCCTGAATTCACTTAAAAGACTTCCAGGCGAATTCGTTACTCATACGCCCTGTCATACCTAAAATAACCAATGATTTACACATATATATGAAGGTAAATGCATATCGGCCATTCCACAACTAATTGAGTTTGATATGTTGTTAGTTATTTTGTCGGAAAAATTAAAAAAAAAGAAAGCGACGCATTCGCAGATAATGTGAACGGGCGGTTTATCCTTAATTTGTGTATTGGATGGATTTATCTTCCTTAGGTGATATCGTCGACTGCAGTCTCCCGTTTAGTACCCAGTGAGATTTCGCAGATCACCTCTGCCTAGCTTAATGAGTTTGGATTATAATTTGTTGCTGGGAGCATAAGAAATTCGACCTGTCTTTGTGTGCTTTTTGAGTCCACAGGAAGGCTCTGGACCGTAGAATGCTGCTAAAGCAAACTTGGTTTTGGTTTGCATATCATTCACTAGCTTAAAAGTAATTCTGTAAGATTGCAAGACACGTAAGGCTGTCTGACATAATGAGGATACTCCTCGAGGATAAGCCCTTTGTATATGTTCTTTACCGAAAGCTTCTATTGAAGTTAGGTCCACAAATGCCAGCTCTCGTTTTCTGTTATCAAATTTTAATAGACCATTGATCCACCGCTCTAAGTCAGGGCCAGTATAAGGATCTCCTGTTTCCCAAAAAGTTCTGTCAACTATGGATACCTAAAAAATTCCGTGAGACTCTTGCATAATGTAGTTGCAATATGCGACTTCCTATGCATTATTTTACTTTCATATGTCCTTCCATGTTTTGATTTCTAAGTTTAGCAAGTTTGGCATCTTTCTCCCTTAGAGTAGGGAAATAAGTTATCCTAAGGAGATATCACTAAGCGCTTTTGCTTAATTTTGTTATTGCTGTTCTTTCCCTGGCTTTCAACTATCGAACTAAGGAAGCAAAAGTGAATATTGATTTCTCAACAGTACTAAATGGCCAGTATACAATTTTGGAAAATAGCCTCAATATTTTGCCATTGAGTCGAGCGCATGCATAAAATGCCACTATATATTTGAGGTACCCTCTATAGAAGCGTCCGTATTCTGTCCAGTGTAGGCTATCGTTGTGTTGCTTCCCATTTGGGTGTAATCTAGGGTTACTTTTGTATGGAGAGTTTTCTTCTCTGGGATAATTTTAATAGCATTGATAGCAATCCTTTGGTATCACACCGCCTTTCTATGATGCGCAAGGCTTGTTGCATGCGATTGTATATTGTTTTCTCATGCACTCTTGTGATGCAGATTACTAAGCCATCTACATACACTTATATGTGAAGTCCATTAGATTTCAGTGACTACGGTTCGCAAGAGAGGAGAGATTAGCAGCAACATGGGGGGCATCCACAAGTTGCCATATTTGTCTCAGTTGTTCCTTCTAGCTCAAGGACCCAGGTAAGGGCGATTGGGTTTATATCCTTGCCAATCATAGCTTTTTCGATACCTTGATTTGTCGTGTTATCGAAAGCGCCTGAGATTTCAATATTTTTAGACTTCACAACGTTTCTAGTTGCTGAGGTCCTTCAATCATCTACCTGTAGGTATAGTTTAAATGTTGATTTGGTATTCCCTACATGGATACATGGATAGCTTCCCTACATTACTTTTTGTTTACCAATACCCACAACACATCGAAAAAAAAAAACAGTCATTAAATAAGTGCTTTGCTGTGCATATTTTTGTGTGGCTGTAAGTGACAATACCGCTAAAGTAGCGAGCATAATAAATGCAAGATTCTGTTCGCCTTCGGGCCACACGTTTGCTGTTACGTACACACACACACATACCCACACGCTTCAATCATTCGGTATACACCGTTGTACAGCACCATTTAATTCGTTTAGTAGAGCGCAAGAATATGCGCATTGTTTGTCAAAGTGCTGAAAGTAAAACCAAAGAATTGTTGAACACAAAAAATGGAACTAAAAAAAGACGATGTAAAAAAAAAAATATTCGAAATCAGAATGGATAAAAATTACATAGTGGAAGCATAGGATTGTAGAGAATAATTAAATGGGAAACGGAAGTGTATAAAGGCAGTGCCAAAGGAGCTTCAACTCGCACCCAGTTTCGTAAAGCATCGCTGCGTATGGAAGATGTTAGAACAATTGAATGCAGAATGCCAGAAAAGTAGATGGCACAACAAAAAAACGGAACTACTAGAAAGCTGAAAAGATATGTTTAAATGGTTGCTTGTAAAAAATAATGGAAAACAGAAAAAGTGAAAAAACTATACACATTTTCTTAGAGTATAAAGCACAAATGTCAATCCTGAACAAGGAAAATAAAACAAGTAAAATGGCAAATGTTTGAGTAAAGCCTCATATTTTATACCCAGTAGCTAGCTTAATTTATGCTCAGTTGTCTTTGAAAATCATTTTGATTTTGCAAGAACTAACAAACTAAATCCTATGATATTTTAATTATAGATTTTCTGAGTCCACAAATTGTTAAAAAAAAAACTGTCAAATTGTCGGTAGTCGAAGTTTTCAATATTTTCAGTATTAAGAAGGGACAGTATCGAAATATCGCTATACATGGAATTAAAATACTCTCAATTGAGGGGATGTGTGGAATAACGGTATAACTCAAAAATCAACTTTTTAAGAAAAGTGAAAAAAACTTAACAATACAGGTAAAAATAAATTTATAATAATCCTACTTAGTAAGATTTTAGATAGTATGATTCTTTGATAAAAAAAAGTAATAAATTTTATATATACATAATTTTATAAGAAAATGGATGATTTCTTTTTTATTGAGTTATACCGTTATTCCATAGATCGAATATCAAATAGCTTGATTGAGATACTTTATTGAACAAAATAGTAGATACATTAATAAGCATTGTTAAATACATTATATTCTATTATTTAGAAATGCTTATAACTATTTGTTATTTCTTTTTCTTATTTTTAGCAATCATTTTTTTACTACTGTTATCATTTCTAACCTTTTTTCTATTTTTTACAATGGAGTTCTCTGTCTGTTTAGTCGTTTTTGAAACCACTTCAATTCTTCTATTTTTCAGTTCATTCTGGTCTACGACATTGAATATATTTTCATACTATTTCGATGTTTCACTACTGCAAACATTTATTAGAGAGTTATACCGTTTTTTCATAAATGAAGCTAATATCTTTGTTTAAATATCACTATTATTTTCTAAGATTAATATGGTGTATGTATGCAATCGTGCTCTTTTTATTTAGTTGATTTATGAAAAAACGGTGTAACTCGACTTATACCATTATTCCACACAAACCCCCAATTAGTCTATCGGGCATATCTGGATATATTTTCTATTGGTTATTGCTCCTTGTGTACCTCTTCATATTTGACTTTCTCCATGTTGCGTTCTAGCAGATCACATTTATTTTAAACTAGGACCCTGGCAGTTACGCCCTTAGCTATAGTTCGGCCGACGATTTTTACACCTATTTTTGGCCGACGTAGTCACCTCAGTGACTGCCAGAAAAAGAATAAAAGTATTCAGCTCGTTACAGTTGTCTATGACTAAAATTATAAACCCTTATTTTGTATTTTTTCTATTTAAAATTCATAAAGTTAAGAGGTTACGGAAAATGTGTTAACAAAATTTATTAAAAATATGTTTCTTTATTAAATAATTAAATAGTCATCCCGGTGACTCGTCGGCCGAACTAGGGTTAATAATAAAAGTCCAAGAAAAAAAATATTTTTCGACTGTAAAATTGTTTGCTTGAAAATGTATGTAAAAGAGGGCTGCGGTGTATGAAGGGTATATCATCCTTACACTCTCATTGGGGATTTATAGTGATTGTGAAGCCTGCCCTATACAATAGAGTCCTTATTTGGTGGACAGCCACTCAGCAAAAAACATACCTTAAACATTTTAGACGTGGTATGCAGGCTATGAATACTTAGCATTAAGCGAGTCCTGAAAATTTTCACGATGGCTGCACTTTTTCTAAATCTGCAAATGCTCAGTACATCGATGCAGATTGAGCGCAGACTAAACGGCCATAGTAGTATAGCGTCATCTATTAGCTGACTACTTGTTTACGTGTCTGCGCTTTGAAAGGGCTCTTAGAACCAAACAGATGTGGATGGTTGGCGCAAGGGTTCCCAAATGTTCCAAAGTAATGGGGGATTTAGGGTCTAGGGTAAACTGCAACCGCGTCAACAATTAAGGCACCAGTAACGCAACGCAACATCTAAGAGCATATTAGATCGTAAGCCATTCCAGGAAAGAGTAGGTATTGGGTGAACCATACATCCAATATTAAATCCTAGAGCAAACGAGAATAGATTAGAATGAAAAAGCGGAAGAGCTGGGCAAAAAGTGGGCATCGTCGCAGCTTAAACGGGATCGCCCTCCGCAGTTGTTTGGTAAACAATCTTTGATCCGGTTTTTTATCTCAAATTACGAAACTTGAGTTCAAAGCAGCTCTTTTGGTTCCTACAACCTTCCTGTTACCGGTCGTCCACATTTGGTGCAAATTTGGAAAGCAAGTCAAATCATAAAAAAATTCCTTAACAGCAGGTACCAAGGCTTTTAGGTACTTGCCATGTATCAAATATATGTCGATTTAATGGAAAATACCATTCAAACTAGGAATAAAGATTGCTACAGGCGATGCGTCGAACTCGAAGAGCAAAATTAGCAGACGTTCAATAAGCTCCGTAATAGAACGAGAGGTGAATTCAATCAGAGAAGATTGAAAAAGGGTGCGGATCATAGGGAGAAATAGGTCTTTCGAATAGTTCCGTGCAGCATTGAGAACTGTTTAGCACTTAGAAGCAGGAGTCGTGAGGATATAGAAGTACGCCGGAGGCAGTTTAAATGTTTCGCCGCGAGAAACTCTGGGTACAACAACCAGTATTAGGATAAAAAACTTCAGCCAACAGAATGAAATTAACACATATAGCCACTGAAATGGAACTAGATCGGTCACGTTCTGCGAACTTCTGGTATTTTCAACGTAAAACAACCAACTTACAGGAGAATGTCCACATGGGGAACTGCTTTAGTTAGCTAAGGTCTAACCCCATCTTTGGGCGCTTCAAGTCAAGTTTAACTGTAGCTTAAACTCGCACTTAAAACGATGAACTAACTGTATTTCTGCCAACGAAATCTTCTACTATTTGTCTACCTGTAGCTACCATTCGGAGACGTCATAAAACATTTAGGTGACGTCCCGCCAATTTATAGCAAAATTAAATAAAAGGCCGACGCAAATTGGAAGTGAACCTTGGCACAAATCTCCAAGGAGGTAAATGGACCATGTATTTTTTTATCACCTAAGCGATATATACAACTCGATAGCATTACAAATACGTATAGTAAATTAAAACGTTTTGGTTTATTGAATATTTAAATAGCTAACACTACTGGGTATGAAAATGTATCGATATGATAAAAACAATAAGTGGTATTGTATACATGCTTAGCATCTTTAGATATGCCTAATGGCTGGCTTGCCAATGCCATTGTCTGCCAGTCAAGAAACCAAGCGGCGAAGCAAAGAAAACATAGGGACATCTTTCCAATGTGTCTATCATGTATGGTCATATAAATATGCATATATAACATGAACAAATATATATACATCCATATATCGTTCACTAAGAAATACTTCATACACACAACCACAGCTTGCTATATTTTCTTCAAGAAACTTCTCTTCATACTCAGTTTAAAGAAAAAAGCCATCGTTTATTCAAATTTTTGAAATGATTTCTTTTAACTACTTAGTTCTATAGAAATTTCCATTACTTTTACGTAACAACAATAAAAGTAAATCAAAATGCTGTCTACAAAAGCTTAGCCATCTTCTCCACCATTCCAATAAATACGTTTGCAAGAAATTAGTGTATGCATATGTAAATCTCTAAAATGGTTTAAGTGCATTAACGAAAGTGCAAAAATATGAAATTTTTGTCGTTGCTAATTAGCTTATTCAACCAGATTAAATTTTATTCAATGCGTGTAGGCTATAGCAGCTTAAGTTGTTATTATTTTAAAGATGTGAATAGACATAAAATAAAATAAAAATGCAAAATGCGATGATCTCCGAAGAGATCTTAGGCTGAGATTCTCTTCCAATTCACGTTGTGCTCCTTTAAATTTTTTCTTAAAAATTGGTCCCGTACATGTTTTACTCCGACTTCAACGGCATCTGCAAGGCACATGAATTTTCACTGAGAAGCTTTTCATGGTAGAAATATACTCGTTGTATTTGCCAAACCACTTCCAAGGGGCGACCGCTGTTTGAAAAGTTCGTCCAAGTAAGGCTCTCTTACAAGTTCCCTTTTGCTTCTAAATAGCGCTGTCGTATTTCGTTTATATCCCGTGTTCGCCTAAACGCGGCCTGGAATACACGATACTTTTGAGAATGCTAGATCTAAGACTGTTCGGAAAAGAAAGTGCACACTTTATTTCACTTGTAATTCGACGAGCTTGCACTTTCTTTCCCTCAATTCTTGTTTAACGAAAACAGAGATATTTAAGCTAGTTGATTATAAAAGAAGGGAAGCGCAAACACTTATATCTAAACTTTCGCATAGCTTTAATTTTACCATCTTTTATTTACTTTAGTACACCTTTTTCACAAAGAGTTACCTTTGCTTTTTGCCAAACCTTGGTATTCTAATTGGTGGCACTGGATGGTATAAGTTCGCAAAATTTGTTTAAAATTTGTTCTTAGCTCTACCATACCGCTACTGAGGTAGAATATCAGTCAAATGTAGTTAAATACCGTAGAGTTATTGAAAACTTTGTAGGCTTAGTTCTTTAGGAAAAGTGGGCGTGATATTTAACCGATTTTGATTATCTTCACTCAGTCCATATAAGTTGGCAAGGATAGTGTATCTGTCATATTTCAATGTAATATCTTTAACTGCTTTTTATTAAGCCGTAAAGTTATACTTCCAAATTTTCTTATTGTAAGCGTGGGTGGTGCCACGCCCATAATCCATACCCAAATTCCATCAGCTTACTTATTCGTTTTTGAATTCCATTTTTCCATATCAAAAAAGTAGGCGTGGTTATCGTCCGATTTCGCTCGTGCTCAGTACCAATCTATTCCGGGTTCCAATTAGGCCGTATGCTGAATTTGGTGAGGATATCTAAATATTTGCTCAAGTTATCGTGTTAACGGACGGACAGATGGACGGACGGATGGACCTAGCTTTATCGAATTTTTTTTTTTTGATATATGGAAGTTTTTATCTATCTCGATTTCTTTATATCTGTACAAGCAACCGTTATCCAATCAAAGTTATAATACCCTGTGTATAAGTTCAGCTGGTTATAAGAAGGGCACTTTCTTTTCGGAATATTTCTTACTTTATATTAGTAGACCAACTGAGCTTTCATTATCATTTTTGAATATATTTTACTTTTGAACTTTCAAAATATGTCATATTTTGCTTTTGAGACAAAACATAGTAATTTCTTGTACGTCTTTTTTTTCAGATACCAAAGGCATTTCTTCAAATCTATCAATTAAAATAAAGTAACAAGTACACCAAAGCATACGTTTGTGGTAATAATTTTTTTTTTCAAAACAAGAAACTTGAATGCAACAATTCTAAAACTACTAATTGATGTGATTGAGGAACTAAGAAATAAGTCAATATTTACATAAACGAAAGCCTGGCAGTTGTTATTTCCGTCAAAAAAGAGCATCGATTGTCTACCGTTTACATAAACATTGGGCTCTTTCCCGCTTAGTACAAGAACAACAAAGAAACATCAAATACCAAACACAAATTCAAAAACCCCATCGTACCGCAAATGCAATTTCAATCACGCTACTCAAACTCAGAGCTACATGCAATGCTTCAGATGTTGCCTAATGCTGAGCTTATTACAACGTTCGTTGAGAAATTGTGAAGCGCGTTGAGAATTTTCGTTAGTAGTATGCATGAACTTGTAATTTTATCGTAAGACGCACAAGAGTGGTAAACTGAAGGAAGTGCCGAAATTTGACGTGTATCAATTAGCTGATTCACCGCCCAGATATTCCATCGGGTGGCATAAGCTTTCAAGTTGAATGGACTTGAGCGTACTGCAAATACAAATGCATATTTGGAAACTTCTATTAATTGGTAAGTACACGAAAAAAAGAAAATTTGTTATAAAATTGTATATTGTTTCAAATTTTTAAAGGCATTTATGTACTTCGTTTTAATATCAGGTGTCAGAAAACACTTTTAGAGCATTTACTGAGGTGGTACACTTGCACTTAGATTCTTTATTTCAAATTTAAGGTTTTATTTATTCTAAAAATAAGTGTCCTCAAAGCCAAGAAACAAGTATAAAGTGAAGCTGTTTTACTATGAACCATTGATTAAATTGGTGTACAAAATGCCTCTTCTTGTCTGCTGCATTGACTTTTTCTTTTTTTTATCTCGAATTTGGGTTGCTGATTTCAAATCTGCCTTCAAATTTCTTCCTACAGCTCGAGTTGTTGAGATACGGTATTCATTCAAAAAACAATTTTCTGTTGGCATATTACCATAGTTGGTGTAGTAACTGCTGTATTCCATTACGTTGTTTTTATGAGCTCATCAAAGAGAATCCAAACAGTTTTTGTTTTATTTTTGACGGCTATGTGTTCAAGGAATTTCGTTCGAATTCAACAGACCTAGCTAAACGAGCCTATATGGAGATGTGAAACTAATAACAAGCCCTGAATTCGAAGTTTCGTATTGTAACGAATTTAGGGAAATTCCGCTTAAGTGCAACCTTCTACTAACGTTCGTATCACTAAACTGTTTAATAAATAACTTCAATGTTCAATAATGCAAAATAGTTTTTATTAGACTACTATGAAAATACTTCACAATACACTTATACTTCGCTACTGATTGCGTACTTAAATCAAACTGATAGCACATGCCTCAGTTTGTACTGCTTTTATATTCCTCGGTTTCCTCGTTCGCATACTTCTAGGCGTTTCTTCTTCTTGAATTTACTACTTAGTTACCAGCTATAAACTTACCAGCTATAAACTACAGATGCACGTTTATAGCTTCTCGCATAGCAATATGCGTGTGTATATGTGAGTAATACTTCCACCAATGATTGCATACTTTTGTGAGTATCTCCGATATATGCATGTGTTTGTGCGCATCTCTCCGCTGCTTCTCCGTTGCTTGTATGTGCATATGTGTAGACATAAGGATTGATTTGTTTATGTACATACCAGTGAATGCTTAGTATCGGCTTAGAGATGATAGTATCCCTTAGTGTTGCTAATATTCGTCACATTATGTAAAAGGTGTTTAAAAGTTATGCTTATGAATAAAAAAAAAGACGTGATTTCAAGTTCCAAACTCCTGTGATATGGCGTGAATCGTCGGACAATCACAGCGTTTGTTTTTTCTGTGTGGTAAACATAACAGTATTAAAACGCAGAAATCACTCTAAATGGATTAATCCTAACATACGTAATGCTACCGTATAATTTTACCTCCTCTGAATTTCAAAAAGGGTATAATGAAACAATATGCAAATGCCTTAGACAAAAGTGATGAATGTTTCAAATACATTTTTAAACCATATTCAAAACTGAGTTCTGAAAGCGTGAAAACTGGGAATTCCGGAGGTTTACAGATAATCTTATATATTATTTTTAAATGCTGTTTTTATGTGCAGGTCTCTTTTTCGCTCTTAGTTGGAAGCCAAATCTATAAATAAAGTTTTAGTTGTAAAGATGGAGATTCATGCTATTAGCGAGCTTTTGGCATTATTGGCCACAGAGCTTTTGTTTAGCTATATTTTATTAAAATTATTTGTTAAAAATAAACGATTGTGAACACTCAAAGAAATCTATTTGTACTATGGCACTATTGTGAATATTTTATTAGAACTAACACTGCATTACCAGCAGTTGCTAACATTCGCCAGATGGCAGCGCAAGCGCATGTATGTTTTTATTGATAAATGATTGGTTGATAGAACAGCTGATTTCTGTTGATATTTTATATGAGACTTTTGTATTTTGCGTGGCTCTGCCCTTTTTCATTTAATTTGCCTAGAATACTTTTAATGCCATAAGTCGAACAAAAATTTATCAATCGTTGTGAAATTTGGTAAGGGCGAAATCGGTTGAAGCCACGCCCAGTTTTTATACACAGTCGACAGCCTGTCCTTCCTCTTGGCCGTTAACACTATAACTTGTGCAAAAATCGATATATCTCTACTAAACTTAGTTCACGTACTTATCTCAACTCACTTTATATTGATATTAAAAATCCTACTATGACCACGCGCACTTTCTCGATATCGAAAATTACGAAAAATGAAAAAAAAAATGCCATAATTCTATAGCAAATACAAGAAAATGGATGAAATATGGTGATTCGATTGGTTTTTTGATGCAAAATATAACTTTGGAAAAAACTTTGTAAAATGGGTGTGACACCTACAAGTAGAAGAAAATTAAAGATTTCTGCAGGGCGAAATAAAAGCTCTTAGAATCATGGCAGGAATACTGTTCGTTGTAATACATACTAAATACATAAATTAGCGGCACCCGACAGATGATGTTCTGGGTCACCCTGGTCCACATTTTGGTCAATATCTCGAAAACGCCTTCACATATACAACTAAGGGCCACTCCCTTTTAAACCCCTCATGAGTACCTTTAATTTGATACCCATATCGTACAAACACATACTAGAGTCACCCCCGGTCCACATTAATGGTGATATCTCGAAAAGGCGTCTACCTATAGAACTATGGCCCACTACCTTCTAAAATAGTCTTTAGTGTATTTTGTACATTTTGTACCCATGTCATAAAAACACATTCCAGGGTTTCCCTAGGTTCATTTTCTTACATGGTGATTTTCCCTTATTTTGTTTCCAAAGCTCTTACCTGAGTATGCAATGTTCGGTTACACCCGAACTTAGCCTTCATTACTTGTTTTTTTTTTTTTTTTTTGTCTTTTTGTGAGTATATAGGCACATATATTTTCCAGGTGAGGCTCCTACCTTCCCAAGAAGCCGCAGAGGGGTTAAGCTAAAGCTTTTCTAAAACAGTCGAATGGCCGGATGTGCTACGATCCTAATGTAGTTGACAGTCGAACTAGTTGGAAAACTGAAGTTACGCGGTCAGCCATAATGAGCACCTATATCATTCGACTGGGACTGATAATTTAACATTAACATATTTTAACTTAAAATTGGTCGACTTTCATTTTAAAATAGCGTCTTGACTTACGAAGAATATTGAAAATAATGTTTCGAACCGAAATGTCTGCAAATTTTTAGAAATTCTATCCAGGGTCCGATAGAGTTTAAGCAAAAAGATATACAGCGTCCACTTGTAAAATTGAAATAGAGTCCCCGAAAAATTTTCACCCGTGATTATCCACTTAGACAGTTAATGATATCCCCTTGGACAGCTTATGATTTCGAGGGCGATTTGCTTGGCGAAATTGTTACACCTCGACGTTTCAAGGTATTTCTCTGGTTATTCGAATATTCTATTGTAGGCTTTGTAGCTTGGCAGAATGCAGTGACACAAGTAGCACCCAAGCTACCGAGAGGCCTTAAGCCTTGTCACAGTTGCTAATGCGATATATTTTTTTGTGTTCCCATAGGAATTGCTCCGATGTGATATCTTTGGACGTGCGTTTACTTATTTGAAATTCATTTTATGGGTTTTGGATAACGAAATGATTTACCAAGCACTCCTCTTAAGATAAAATTTGTATAGACATAAATTTAACTGGTATATGTTCTTGAATTGTTGCTGATTACTAGATTACGTAAAACGGAAACTGCGGCAAAAGTTTAAACTTGTTTGGCATTAATCATAAAACCTTTTCCACCTCCATGAAACCATGCTATATAAATATATCCCTACCGCTTTTATTTTATCCTCAATTAAATAATTTTGTGACGGCAAGGATAATTCTACGAAAACCATATTAATCTAATCATATGAAGACGGCTGTTCCTATAACTACATAACAAAGTAGAATGTTATTTTCAAGTTGACTGTAGCTTCTTTAAATTTCCGTTCGTCACATATTTTTATACTCAGCTGAGCAGAGCTCAGAGAGTATATTAATTTTGTTGGCAAAACGGTACCCCGTAACGGCATAAACTGATCGAAGTGATCTGGGGGAAAAAAAAAATTCCATAGCCATTTCCGTCCGACCGTCCGTCTGTCCGTCTGTCCGTAAACACGATAACTTGAGTAAATTTTGAGATATCTTAATGAAATTTTTTATGTAAGTTACTGGGCACTCATCTCAGTTCGCTATTTAAAATAAACGAAATAGGACTATAACCACGCCCACTTTTTCGATATCGAAAATTTCCAAAAAAGAAAAAGTGCGATAATTCATTACCAAAGACGGATAAAGCGATGAAACTTGATAGGTGAGTTGAACTTATGACGCAAAATAGAAAATTACTAAAATTTTGGACAATGGGCGTGGCGCCGCCCACTTTTAAAAGAAGGTAATTTAAAAGTTTTGCAAGCTATAATTTGGCAGTCGTTGAAGATATCATGATGAAATTTGGCAGGAACGTTACTCCTATTACTATATGTGTGCTTAATAAAAATTAGCAAAATCGGAGAACGACCACGCCCCCTTAAAAAAATTTTTTTTAAGTCAAATTTTAACAAAAAATTTAATATCTTTACAGTAGATAGGATAAGATTATTGTTCACCTGCCTAAGTTTTACAAAACAAGTAAAAAAATCTAAAATCTCTTGGAATTAATTGTTATAACTATACCTAGCTCTAGTTTTTGATAACTATGGATTTTGAAGCCTACATCTATATCGATTTTTTTGTACGAACAATTTTAAGTTATACAATTTTAAGCCATGGTGCAATTTAACCCTAGGACTAGCGTTGTGGTCCGACAGCCCATTTTCAACCATTTTAATAAAAAAAATTCGGTTGCCCAACATTTTTCGACAAACTGTTTTATGACTTAATAAAGTTTCATGAGGAGTTTCTATTCTAGTGTAGAACAATATCGTTTTTCTCATTTTTTGTGTAAAAAACATCGTTTTGTGTAATATGTGCGTTTTTCCAGACCACAGCATAGGAACTATGCCTACCTTATAAATATTGGTTATAAATGCAACTCTGTCGCATTTCAAGAAAAGCTGACACAAATAGCTGAATGCAGAATCAAATTAGCTATTTCCCTTCAGTCAAATAGTGTGTTTTGCATGTATGCATTTCCTTATGGTCTGTCAAACCACAACATAGCGTTAATGACAATTTAAGTCACCAGTAGTCTAATGGTTAAGACTTCAGCTAAATTTGAGTAAAATTTAACCCTGCCCCTTTGGCTGTCTACACTTAGATTAGCAGAAAAACTTGTCTGTTATAGAACAAAGTGGCAAGGTTAAACTCGATTCAACTTCGGCTGATGTTTAAACTAGCACTAATATAGCGGGCCTAGTTATAATACCTATTTACAACTGCAGGTGGTTATAAACGTATAAGCTACGCGCAAATAGAAAACTAAATGGTAAATAGCAAAACATAATATAACTTTGTTAATCATCAACAAAAGTAACAGTAAAATGTTTAGCAAAACAGCTTTTCCACTTGGCAAACTTTTTCCTGCGTGTGGAGGTATGATGAGCGAGTGAAATCTGAATCTCGCCACCAAATGTGTTGTACTTAACTTAATTTATGCAGCACTGATTTCTGTGCTACTTTTCCAGAACCTTCACAGCTTGCCAGACGCTTTCTTTTCATATTAGCAAGTATGTATAATCGGTTAGGTTTGCTTATTATTTATTTATTTATTTACTTGCCTTGTATTAAAGCTCGTGTTACTTTATTCCTAAATAGTTTTCACTAAGTTTGCGCGCATTCAAAAAGAAGGGCTGACATGCTTTAAAGTTGAACTATGAGAAAGCATGGGAAAGTTTTAAAGTCCTTTATTGGTTTTAAGTTATTGGGACTTTAATACTTAGAATATAGCGCATATTTATTTTTTCAATAACATGACCTAGCCAGGTTATTCGCTGCACTATCTTCATATCTGCGTACGTCTTATAAGTTTGCTTACTTCGTAAATACCAGAAGGGCATTATGGACAGTACGGGCAGATGTCAGATCTTTCGGCGCGTTTGATAGAGCTTATGACATCAATATCATATCATATCAATATCATATTAATATCATATGAATATCACATCGACATCATATCAATATCATATCATCAACAGTATACGCCTGAAATTTTACGCTCTTATCTAGTTTTTGATCTGTTGCTAGAATTATCTTCTCTAAAATTAGTTTAAAGAAGTTTTACGTTAGTGAGTTATCTTAGCCTTGGCCTCGTTTGGTATCGAATGGCTCACAGAGATTCTTCCTAAACAAATGGGGCTCGTGGTGTTGCTCAACGCCAATGCAAAAGTTGTATTAGCTTTTAGATAACACCATATCAGACAAATCAGCATACAACTTCATTCCCACTCTAAAACGCTGCTAGAAGTAGACAAAGAGATAGTTTCTGCCGATTCCTTTATCGTGAGTCTTCTCTAGGACAATCACTTAAAATTTTTGAAGGTACCCATAGTCTACATTTTTATAAAATCGTATTTTGACAATAGTGAGCCGCGTTTTTTGTGGACTGGTAAGCGTATCGACATCGTCTCTTTATTAAATATACTCGTTTAATTGAAACTTTATTCATTTAAAAACTTTTTTTAAGGGAATGTCTTCCTCATATTAGGCAAGTTTTTTTTTTGTGAGTGTCAACAAAGACGCCTTGTGAAACTGCTACACAGCAGTCCTCTCTAGTTTTTGATCGGTTTTTTATCTACGGTCCCTTAAGAAATTTAAAATATGCAATACTCTTGCTGCCGAATTTGATAGAAAGTGGAATGGCTACTCAAGTTGTAAACATAAAACTCATCACCATCATCATTAATTGGTGCTTAACCACCTAAGCGATTCTGGTCATTTCATAACAAGTCACGCCAGCTGTCCCTGTTTCGCGATAACTGACGCCAATCGAAAGCACCAAGGGAGTTTTCTTCCACCTGCCTCTTCCAAATCAATGAAGGTCTCCACCTTTCTCTGCTTCCAAGCCGCGGTTTTGATGGATATACTTTCTTGGCCGGAGTGTATTCGTCCATTCGCATAACATGATCTAGCCAGCGCAGCCTTTGGGTTTTTATTCGCTGCACTATCGTCATATCTATGTAAAGCCCATACAGCTCATCATTCAGCCCAAAAAGACTGAAAATGGTTTCACAAAAGCATTCTATTATATTATTAAAAATCTGCGGTAAAGCTTTGCCGTTTCCTAAGTCGACTTAGGCTGTTATCGATTCCGACCACAGATGTATTCTTCTTATAGGACATAAAATCATTAACTATTTTTTTATTTAATGTGCATCAAATTTATTTTTGATATATTAAGTAAACTCAAAGGTAATCATAAACATATTCCACTTTAAAGTGCACACAACTTACTGCTATCTTTCTCTTATAATATTCATATTCAACGTATTTTCATCTTGCTTTACTAATAGTTACTTTATCGTTTTCCTTAACTTCTGTTGGTTTATTTATTACTGAAGTGTAAACGGCTTAGAGCGAGTAAGAGTATTGTAATGAAACTTAAGCATTTCCGATTACTCTTTGTTTGGTAAAATAGTATATACTGAAAAGATATGGGATCTGTGAAAATAAAAAGGTATGAAAGACGTAAATATAGCATAATACTCCCCGTAATCAGAATAATTCCTTAAGTAATGAAGGCACTACTGATACTTATACAATCATCGGCTGAATATGTGGGGCTACTGCGTGCTGCCTATGATGAGATCAGGTTAAACTACATCAACGCATAACTTTGGGCGGTTATTAATTTCATACCAAGGTCTTTCAATGAACCTTAATAATGATGCTTAAATGCATAGAGCACAGCAAAAACCGCAGTTAATATGAATATAATACTTTACGTGACTTCCCTATGAAAAATTTCATATGCGTACCCAACTCCCCGACAGTTTATTGGTGTGCTCCCATATTATAAACAGCGCACGGAGTGTCATTTTGATCAATTAGGAACCATTTGTTGTTGTCTGCAAAGATGACTTGATACGAAACTCTCTCATTTTTGCGCTCTCACGAGGAATTTATCTCAAATTTGTGCTGGTTACAATCACAGATAAATCTCTCGCGCCAGCTGAAGCGGGTGCTAGAACAAAAAATGTGCCAGCCAAAACGAAAAACGGCCCAAAATTTTCGGTAAACTTTAGTTTGACCTACAACTGTAGAATAGCGTTCAAAAATTATGGGAAAAAAGATAAAAATACTTATTTTAGTGTAGATATTATTAGTTCGAAGGCGGAGTGTAAATATTATTTTCCATTCAAAAGTTATCACTAAGAACAGGTTTTGTAAATTGAAGCGCCAATGCAACCAGTCCATATTGATCACAGAACCGGAACGTCAGATATGTAAGATAAGCCATATCCACTAAAAGATGTGAGCTATTATATCCTAGGTCCGATTTACTCAAATTTTGTAAAGAATATTTGGTTTTCACTGTGTGTTAAATGCGCTAGAATATTTTACTAATTAATTTAATCAGAATGTAAATTTTACTTAGATTTGTAAATATTTGACTCTAGCTCGTCGTATTATTGCAAAATAAGTTTAAAGAAAAGAATATTTTACGACTATCATTTTATTAAATGATTGAAACAATAATCGCCGAAATGTATGTCAAAAATTCCGGTATTCAGATCTATTCATTTTTGTTTGGAGTGGCATCGTTTACAAATGTTATAAAAAATGTGCATTTTGACAGCGCTCTCTCGAAACAAAGAGTTGCAAATCCATTCATCTATGGTTGTCTGTCGTAACGTTATTGGTCTCTACTATAAAACCTTTTTGTTGAGTTGCTCAGTCATCTGATTTGCAGCTACGGAACATGTTCCAAATTCCTTATTTTCCACAAGTATTTAGCTGCGATAAGTATGAAACCAGATTTGTGCTGGACCAATGCAGTCGCACAGATAGTGCGTGACTGTTTCTTCGCAGTTCTTCTCGGTCTTTGTTGTTATTGTAACCGAAAAGACGCTTGTCGTGTTATTCTAAAGATTTATTTCTCTAATATATTGAACTTGTTCACTGCTCTCTTCATATTGTTGCCAAATTAATGTGACAATCATACAAGCGTGCGTGAAGTACCAGCTACCGCAATATCCTGGAACCTGATTTGGAAATTTCTTTTTATTAAAGAGTGCCGACGAATCATCTCGGGTGGTATTTAACAATGCTCCCGTTTTGTGCGATTATCTGTCTGCCTGCTTGCTCTCCTCAATACTTTGGCAACTAGGAACCCATATGGGCTTGACGTTTGGGAAGTTTGTGCGGCCACAAAACGCATTCTCTTGGGGCTGCTGACAGCTTTGGACTACATGATGGGCAAATTAAGCGCAATAAGCGCTATTCAACAACAAGATAAAGCTGAGTCAGGATTGCGGACTAAAATGATAACCTTATGTTGCTCAAAGAAATATCAAGCTCCCACACCGAACCTATTTGAGATTTAGATTTCCTCCTCTCTGCCAAACCATCCTCTCTTCCAGTTCCTTCTTGTTGGTGACCTCAACTTTTTACTCTTGTGGTATTTTGATGTCCCCGACACATCGTTTACCTTGCGCGGATATTATCGTGACCATAGTATTGTCACCGTACATCTTCAGACAGCAATAATCAAAACCTTAAAGCAGGTTTCAGTTCAAAATAATAAAAAACGTAAAAGTGGTTTCAGTTTTATATATTTGAAGGCATCATTACTTCTTCGCCATTTTCCACAGTTTTCCGAAAGCACTATGTAGTTGCAACATATTAATGCAACATTTCGCTAAAGGTTTTGTGGTAAACAGTTATGGAAATACTACGTGTGGAGAGTTGAAGTGTTGATATGAACTTTTATGATCTGTGAAGGGAGCTATACCATTGAGGATACCAAAACTCTAGCTGCAACTCTATCATATCTTCTTCATAACTTCTTCTTGATTAAATGCCTCTTGTGATCCATAATTTTGATGGACTGTGTTATGGTTCTGTGAATGCACTTATTTTAGCTGTATTGCTTCAGAGCATAGGAAGAAGACGACATTTATAGGGGTCTCAAGTCAATATAGTTAATGGCCTTGCTTGGACTATATTGTCATTTTTACAATGTTAGTCCCGCTTTTGGATTGTCTCAGTCATAGCGATACGACATCTTTCATATATCGCATAAAAAAATCTTTATATGATAATTCTGTAGCCTTCTTCTAACCCTCTTGAAACTGCATAATGGTTTGGGCTACCAGAGGATGATCTCTGTAATAAATTTAGGAGAGCATAGTAAAAAGTTATGGCCACCTAGGCCGCTTCGAATATCAGTTATATGATATTCAGTATTTGATGCGTCATATTGACCTCGGTCCAATAGCCCTATCTACTTGATATTTCAAATTATAAGTCTTAATTTAATGCTAATGTATGTGATAGTTTCTTCAATATTCTTAATTACCTTGGTCTTAATTGGATAAAAGCAATGGTAACAGTAAATACATATTTAAAGCATATGAAAAAATTATTAATTATTAAAATTCAGTATAACAAGTCTTACCTAAATAACTGTGGTCAATAAATTTAGTGGCCACAAGCAAACAGAAATCTACCTTCATATAAACTATTTGCCAATTTACATATATTTTGCAATAACTTATAATTGCCAAATAAATATTTTACCATGTGTTCAATATGAATGCACAATCATTTGAATTAATGCAATTAAAATATGCAAGTACTCAATATGCTGGAATAAATTTTAAGCAATTTACTAATTAAAAGCTAATAAATCATAAATACTAAAAGCAACTTCAAAAGCCAGATTTTCGCATGAATATGCTAGAACAAACATTTTTATGTGTGTTAAACTATGCATGTAAAATTTGGGCAAAAAAAAAAACACACTCATATGTTCATAATTTTCATTTACTACTGCGATCAATTTTAATTTTATCACACACAGTTTGAACTTATAAATACATAATGGTGTCCAACAAAATTTAATATCATGGCGAACAGTAGAAGCACTGCTTATAATGCAGTGTTTTAAATCAAATGTCTTCGATGATGTTCTGTTGAACGCGCCAAAAAATATTCCACACAATTTGGGATTGTTAACATGTGTATAATATATAACGCAGCTGAGCGGAATGTCACTATATTTCGGATGCCAGTTCGAGAACAACCCTTTGAAATTTGTTTGAAGAACGGCCTATATCATTATTTTGTTTTCAAACGCCTCAGCTGATGTAGAAATATATTGAAATAAAGCTCGATTAGGGCATTTTTCAAATAAATTTTCGGCTGATATTCAATACAGTACAAATTAATTTTGACGAAAGTTGGTTTTAAAAGGTAAAATGATCCCTAGATCACTATTCACACATGACATTAATGCCAGCTTTAAAAACTTATCCAAAAAAGTATTAATTCTCGTTTTGAAAATTTCTCTATAAGCAATGAAATTTTGTTTTGAAAAACAAAACCTTCTATAAGCATATATATTAGGCCGGGTCGATTTGTGGGGAGGCATTTCCTCTGTGAAAATCATATTCTAGGGATCAAAGTAAGAAACTTTGCCGAAAGAACCATATCTCTAAAACGAATTCTGATGTCGCCCCCCCCCCCCCCCCCCTTTTGGTCGGAGGGGCAAATTTTGAAAAATCCCACTTTGAAATGCCTATGTTTTTTTCTTTTTGGAGCTTATTTTTCTCTTCAGAAATTTATTAAGTCAGAACATATGTAAATGAAACAAGTAAGGAAGGCTAAGTTCGGGTGTAACCGAACATTACATACTCAGTTGAGAGCTATGGAGACAAAATAAGGAAAATCACCATGTAGGAAAATGAACCTAGGGTAACCCAGGAATGTGGTTGTATGACATGTGTATCAAATGGAAGGTATTAAAGAGTATTTTAAGAGAGAGTAGGCCATAGTTCTATGGATGGACGCCATTTACGGATATCGCCATAAAGGTGGACCAGGGCTGACTCTAGAATGTGTTTGTACGATATGGGTATCAAATGAAAGGTGATAATGAGTATTTTAAAAGGGAATGGGCTTTAGTTCTATAGGTGAACGCCTTTTCGAGAAATCCCCATAAAGGTGGACCAGGGGTGACTCTAGAATATGTTTGTACGATATGGGTATCAAATGAAAGCTGTTAATGAGTATTTTGAAAAGGAGTGATCCTTAGTTCCCTAGATGGACGCCGTTTCGAGATATCGCCATAAAGGTGGACCAGGGGTGTCTCTAGTTGTACGATATGGGAATAAAATGAAAGGTGTTACTGAGCGTTTTAAGAGGGAGTGGGCATTAGGTCTATAGGTGGACGCCTTTTCGAAATGTCGCCATTAGGGTGGGCCAGGGGTGACTCTAGAATGTGTTTGTACGATATGTGTATCACACGAAAGGTGTTACTGAGCATTTTAAGAGGGAGTGGGCATTAGGTCCATAGGTGGACGCCTTTTCGAGATATCGCCATTAGGGTGGGCCAGGGGTGACTCTGGAATGTGTTTGTACGATATGGGTATCAAATGAAAGGTGGTAATGAGTATTTTAAAAGGGAGTAATCCTTAGTTCTATAGGTGGACGCCTTTTCGAGATATCGCCATAAAGGTTGACCAAGGGTGACTCTAGAATGTTTGTACGATATGGGTATCAAACGAAAGGTGTTACTGAGCATTTTAAGAGGAAGTGGGCACTAGGTCTATAGGTGGACACCTTTTCGAGATATCGCCATTAGGGTGGGCCAGGGGTGACTCTAGAATGTTTGTACGATATGGGTATCAAACGAAAGGTGTTACTGAGCATTTTAAGAGAAAGTGGGCATTAGGTCTATAGGTGGACGCCTTTTCGAGATATCGCCATTAGGGTGGGCCAAGGTGACTCTAGAATGTGTTTGTACGATATGGGTATCAAATGAAAGGTGGTAATGAGTATTTTAAAAGGGAGTAATCCTCAGTTCTATAGGTGGACGCCTTTTCGAGATATCGCCATCAAGGTTGACCAAGGGTGACTCTAGAATGTTTGTACGATATGGGTATCAAACGAAAGGTGTTACTGAGCATTTTAAGAGGGAGTGGGCATTAGGTCCATAGGTGGACGCCTTTTCGAGATATCGCCATTAGGGTGGGCCAGGGGTGACTCTGGAATGTGTTTGTACGATATGGGTATCAAATGAAAGGTGGTAATGAGTATTTTAAAAGGGAGTAATCCTTAGCTCTATAGGTGGACGCCTTTTCGAGATATCGCCATAAAGGTTGACCAAGGGTGACTCTAGAATGTTTGTACGATATGGGTATCAAACGAAAGGTGTTACTGAGCATTTTAAGAGGAAGTGGGCACTAGGTCTATAGGTGGACACCTTTTCGAGATATCGCCATTAGGGTGGGCCAGGGGTGACTCTAGAATGTTTGTACGATATGGGTATCAAACGAAAGGTGTTACTGAGCATTTTAAGAGGAAGTGGGCACTAGGTCTATAGGTGGACACCTTTTCGAGATATCGCCATTAGGGTGGGCCAGGGGTGACTCTAGAATGTTTGTACGATATGGGTATCAAACGAAAGGTGTTACTGAGCATTTTAAGAGGGAGTGGGCATTAGGTCCATAGGTGGACGCCTTTTCGAGATATCGCCATTAGGGTGGGCCAGGGGTGACTCTGGAATGTGTTTGTACGATATGGGTATCAAATGAAAGGTGGTAATGAGTATTTTAAAAGGGAGTAATCCTTAGTTCTATAGGTGGACGCCTTTTCGAGATATCGCCATAAAGGTTGACCAAGGGTGACTCTAGAATGTTTGTACGATATGGGTATCAAACGAAAGGTGTTACTGAGCATTTTAAGAGGGAGTGGGCATTAGGTCTATAGGTGGACGCCTTTTCGAGATATCGCCATTAGGGTGGGCCAGGGATGACTCTAGAATGTTTGTACGATATGGGTATCAAACGAAAGGTGTTACTGAGCATTTTAAGAGGGAGTGGCATTATGTCTATAGGTGGACGCCTTTTCGAGATATCGCCATTAGGGTGGGCCAGGGGTGACTCTAGAATGTTTGTACGATATGGGTATCAAAGGAAAGGTGTTACTGAGCATTTTAAGAGGGAGTGGACATTAGGTCTATAGGTGGACGCCTTTTCGAGATATCGCCATTAGGGTGGGCCAGGGGTGACTCTAGAATGTTTTTACGATATGGGTATCAAACGAAAGGTGTTACTGAGCATTTTAAGAGGGAGTGGGCATTAGGTCTATAGGTGCACGCCTTTTCGAGATATGCCATTAGGGTGGGCCACGGTATACTCTAGAATGTGTTTGTACGATATGGATATCAAATTAAAGGTATTAATGAGGGTTTTAAAAGCGAGTGGCCCTTAGATGTATATGTGAAGGCGTTCTCGCGATATCGACCAAATGTGGATCAGGTGATCCAGAAAATCATCTGTCGGGTACTGCTAATTTATTTATATATTCAATAACACTAACAGTATTCCTGCCAAGATTCCAAGGGCTGTTGATTTCGCCTTGTAGAACTTTTTCATTTTCTTCTACTTAATTTGGTAGGTGTCACACCCATTTTACAAAGTTTTTTCCAAAGTTATATTTTGCGTCAATAAACCAATCCAGTTACCATGTTTCATCCCTTTTTTCGTATTTGGTATAGAATTATGGCATTTTTTTAATTTTTCGTAATTTTCGATATCGATAAAGTGGGCGTGGTTATGGTCGGATTTCGGCCATTTTTTATACCAAGATAAAGTGAGTTCAGATAAGTACGTGGGCTAAGTTTAGTAAAGATATATCGGTTTTTGCTCAAGTTATTGTGTTAACGGCCGAGCGGAAGGACAGACGGTGGACTGTGTATAAAAACTGGGCGTGGCTTCCACCGATTTCGCCCATTTTCACAGAGAACAGTTATCGTCATAGAATCTATGCTCCTACCAAATTTCAAAAGGATTGGTAAATTTTTGTTCGACTTATGGCATTAAAAGTATTTTAGACACACTAAATGAAAATGGGCGGAGCCACGCCCATTTTGAAATTTTCTTTTATTTTTGTATTTTGTTGCATCATATCATTACTGGAGTTGAATTTTGACTTAATTTACTTATATTCAGTAAAGATATTAAATTTTTTGTTAAAATTTGAATTAAAAAAAATTTTTTTTTAAAAAGTGGGCGTGTTCTTCATCCAATTTTGCTAATTTTTATTTGGCACATATATAGTAATAGTAGTAACGTTCCTGCCAAATTTCATCATGATATCTTCAACGACTGCCAAATTACAGCTCGCAAAACTTTTAAATTACCTTCTTGTAAAAGTGGGCGGTGCCACGCCCATTGTCCAAAATCTTACTAATTTTCAATTCTGCGTCATAACGTCAACCCATCTACCAAGTTTCATCGCTTTAACCGCCTTTGGCAATGAATTATCGCATTTTTTCGGTTTTTCGAAATTTTCGATATCGAAAAAGTGGGCGTGGTTATAGTCCGCTATCGTTCATTTTAAATAGCGATCTGAGATGAGTGCTCAGGAACCTACATACCAAATTTCATCAAGATACTTCAAAATTTACTCAAGTTATCGTGTTAACGGGCGGACGGACGGAGGGACGGACGGACGGACGGACGGACGGACGGACGGACATGGCTCAATCAAATTTTTTTTGGATCCTGATTATTTTGATATATGGAAGTCTATATCTATCTCGATTCCTTTATATATGTACAACCAACCGTTATCCAATCAAACTTAATATACTCTGTGAGCTCTGCTCAACTGAGTATAATAAGGAAGGCTAAGTTCGGGTGTAACCGAACATTACATACTCAGTTGAGAGCTATGGAGACAAAATAAGGAAAATCACCATGTAGGAAAATGAACCTAGGGTAACCCAGGAATGTGGTTGTATGACATGTGTATCAAATGGAAGGTATTAAAGAGTATTTTAAGAGAGAGTAGGCCATAGTTCTATGGATGGACGCCATTTAGGGATATCGCCATAAAGGTGGACCAGGGCTGACTCTAGAATGTGTTTGTACGATATGGGTATCAAATGAAAGGTGATAATGAGTATTTTAAAAGGGAATGGGCTTTAGTTCTATAGGTGAACGCCTTTTCGAGAAATCCCCATAAAGGTGGACCAGGAGTGACTCTAGAATATGTTTGTACGATATGGGTATCAAATGAAAGCTGTTAATGAGTATTTTGAAAAGGAGTGATCCTTAGTTCCCTAGATGGACGCCGTTTCGAGATATCGCCATAAAGGTGGACCAGGGGTGTCTCTAGTTGTACGATATGGGAATAAAATGAAAGGTGTTACTGAGCGTTTTAAGAGGGAGTGGGCATTAGGTCTATAGGTGGACGCCTTTTCGAAATGTCGCCATTAGGGTGGGCCAGGGGTGACTCTAGAATGTGTTTGTACGATATGTGTATCAAACGAAAGGTGTTACTGAGCATTTTAAGAGGGAGTGGGCATTAGGTCCATAGGTGGACGCCTTTTCGAGATATCGCCATTAGGGTGGGCCAGGGGTGACTCTGGAATGTGTTTGTACGATATGGGTATCAAATGAAAGGTGGTAATGAGTATTTTAAAAGGGAATAATCCTTAGTTCTATAGGTGGACGCCTTTTCGAGATATCGCCATAAAGGTTGACCAAGGGTGACTCTAGAATGTTTGTACGATATGGGTATCAAACGAAAGGTGTTACTGAGCATTTTAAGAGGAAGTGGGCACTAGGTCTATAGGTGGACACCTTTTCGAGATATCGCCATTAGGGTGGGCCAGGGGTGACTCTAGAATGTTTGTACGATATGGGTATCAAACGAAAGGTGTTACTGAGCATTTTAAGAGAAAGTGGGTATTAGGTCTATAGGTGGGCGCCTTTTCGAGATATCGCCATTAGGGTGGGCCAAGGTGACTCTAGAATGTGTTTGTACGATATGGGTATCAAACGAAAGGTGGTAATGAGTATTTTAAAAGGGAGTAATCCTCAGTTCTATAGGTGGACGCCTTTTCGAGATATCGCCATAAAGGTTGACCAAGGGTGACTCTAGAATGTTTGTACGATATGGGTATCAAACGAAAGGTGTTACTGAGCATTTTAAGAGGGAGTGGGCATTAGGTCCATAGGTGGACGCCTTTTCGAGATATCGCCATTAGGGTGGGCCAGGGGTGACTCTGGAATGTGTTTGTACGATATGGGTATCAAATGAAAGGTGGTAATGAGTATTTTAAAAGGGAGTAATCCTTAGTTCTATAGGTGGACGCCTTTTCGAGATATCGCCATAAAGGTTGACCAAGGGTGACTCTAGAATGTTTGTACGATATGGGTATCAAACGAAAGGTGTTACTGAGCATTTTAAGAGGAAGTGGGCACTAGGTCTATAGGTGGACACCTTTTCGAGATATCGCCATTAGGGTGGGCCAGGGGTGACTCTAGAATGTTTGTACGATATGGGTATCAAACGAAAGGTGTTACTGAGCATTTTAAGAGGAAGTGGGCACTAGGTCTATAGGTGGACACCTTTTCGAGATATCGCCATTAGGGTGGGCCAGGGGTGACTCTAGAATGTTTGTACGATATGGGTATCAAACGAAAGGTGTTACTGAGCATTTTAAGAGGGAGTGGGCATTAGGTCCATAGGTGGACGCCTTTTCGAGATATCGCCATTAGGGTGGGCCAGGGGTGACTCTGGAATGTGTTTGTACGATATGGGTATCAAATGAAAGGTGGTAATGAGTATTTTAAAAGGGAGTAATCCTTAGTTCTATAGGTGGACGCCTTTTCGAGATATCGCCATAAAGGTTGACCAAGGGTGACTCTAGAATGTTTGTACGATATGGGTATCAAACGAAAGGTGTTACTGAGCATTTTAAGAGGGAGTGGGCATTAGGTCTATAGGTGGACGCCTTTTCGAGATATCGCCATTAGGGTGGGCCAGGGGTGACTCTAGAATATTTGTACGATATGGGTATCAAACGAAAGGTGTTACTGAGAATTTTAAGAGGGAGTGGGCATTAGGTCTATAGGTGGACGCCTTTTCGAGATATCGCCATTAGGGTGGGCCAGGGGTGACTCTAGAATGTTTGTACGATATGGGTATCAAAGGAAAGGTGTTACTGAGCATTTTAAGAGGGAGTGGACATTAGGTCTATAGGTGGACGCCTTTTCGAGATATCGCCATTAGGGTGGGCCAGGGGTGACTCTAGAATGTTTTTACGATATGGGTATCAAACGAAAGGTGTTACTGAGCATTTTAAGAGGGAGTGGGCATTAGGTCTATAGGTGCACGCCTTTTCGAGATATGCCATTAGGGTGGGCCACGGTTGACTTTAGAATGTGTTTGTACGATATGGATATCAAATTAAAGGTATTAATGAGGGTTTTAAAAGCGAGTGGCCCTTAGATGTATATGTGAAGGCGTTCTCGCGATATCGACCAAATGTGGATCAGGTGATCCAGAAAATCATCTGTCGGGTACTGCTAATTTATTTATATATTCAATAACACTAACAGTATTCCTGCCAAGATTCCAAGGGCTGTTGATTTCGCCTTGTAGAACTTTTTCATTTTCTTCTACTTAATTTGGTAGGTGTCACACCCATTACACAAAGTTTTTTCCAAAGTTATATTTTGCGTCAATAAACCAATCCAGTTACCATGTTTCATCCCTTTTTTCGTATTTGGTATAGAATTATGGCATTTTTTTAATTTTTCGTAATTTTCGATATCGATAAAGTGGGCGTGGTTATGATCGGATTTCGGCCATTTTTTATACCAAGATAAAGTGAGTTCAGATAAGTACGTGGGCTAAGTTTAGTAAAGATATATCGGTTTTTGCTCAAGTTATTGTGTTAACGGCCGAGCGGAAGGACAGACGGTGGACTGTGTATAAAAACTGGGCGTGGCTTCCACCGATTTCGCCCATTTTCACAGAGAACAGTTAAGGTCATAGAATCTATGCTCCTACCAAATTTCAAAAGGATTGGTAAATTTTTGTTCGACTTATGGTATTAAAAGTATTTTAGACACACTAAATGAAAATGGGCGGAGCCACGCCCATTTTGAAATTTTCTTTTATTTTTGTATTTTGTTGCATCATATCATTACTGGAGTTGAATTTTGACTTAATTTACTTATATTCAGTAAAGATATTAAATTTTTTGTTAAAATTTGAATTAAAAAAAATTTTTTTTTAAAAAGTGGGCGTGTTCTTCATCCAATTTTGCTAATTTTTATTTGGCACATATATAGTAATAGTAGTAACGTTCCTGCCAAATTTCATCATGATATCTTTAACGACTGCCAAATTACAGCTTGCAAAACTTTTAAATTACCTTCTTGTAAAAGTGGGCGGTGCCACGCCCATTGTCCAAAATCTTACTAATTTTCAATTCTGCGTCATAACGTCAACCCATCTGCCAAGTTTCATCGCTTTAACCGCCTTTGGCAATGAATTATCGCATTTTTTCGGTTTTTCGAAATTTTCGATATCGAAAAAGTGGGCGTGATATCGTTCATTTTAAATAGCGATCTGAGATGAGTGCTCAGGAACCTACATACCAAATTTCATCAAGATACTTCAAAATTTACTCAAGTTATCGTGTTAACGGACGGACGGACGGACGGACGGACGGACGGACGGACGGACGGACGGACATGGCTCAATCAAATTTTTTTTGGATCCTGATTATTTTGATATATATGGAAGTCTATATCTATCTCGATTCCTTTATATATGTACAACCAACCGTTATCCAATCAAACTTAATATACTCTGTGAGCTCTGCTCAACTGAGTATAAAAATGAATTTAACTTAGTAATAGAAAAGAAACTAAAAAAAAATTATTAGAAATTAGCGCTTAAAAACCAAGGCATCACTGTGATGCATTTACATGTCGTAAACATAGTTGTGTGGGTTTTTTATTTAACCGTTTTAAAAAATGAAGGTATCACTGTGACACAACTGCAAACCGTAAAATTACTTGTGTTGTTTTTTTAAGCCACCACAAGACACAGCAGGTAGAATTGAAATTGCCCCTACCCAAAAGTTTGACCCAAAGGGGGGGACATCAGAATTCGTTTTAGAGGTATGGTTCCTTCGGCAAAGTTTCTTATTTTGATCCCTAGAATAAGATTTTCACAGAGCAATGAGCGATTTTTAAATCGACCCGCCCTAATATATATATAACCTGGAAAGATCTTGTTTCAAAACATTCGGTGTAGTAGGCGGGGCACGCTGCCATCACACCATGGCGGCCGCCACTATTAACATTTCCAAATTCATAGAAATACTTTCTGAATTGCGGAGTATTAATTCACTCGCATCAAATAACTAGTCAAGAGAAGCATTTGGGGTCTAACTTATTGCGCTTTGGTCATATCTGCGAGAAGCTTATGAAATGCGAATTTCAAGTCTGTAAGTCCTTAAAGGAGAAGAGATATCGAAATGATGACAATGACAGCTGAAGAGATTTCCCATATCCGCGTGTCTGCCTGTCTGTTTGAAAAATTAGTAACTCAGTTTTTAAGCTATTTTGATGAAATTCCGTCAGCAGGAATATTTCGATATCTTATTAATCATTTGATGGTTCAGATTTTACGGCTTTTTATACTCAGTTGAGCAGAGCTCACAGAGTATATTAAGTTTGACTGGATAACGGTTGGTTGTACATATATAAAGAAATCGAGATAGATATAGACTTCCATATATCAAAATAATCAGGATCGAAAAAAAATTTGATTGAGCCATGTCCGTCCGTCCGTCCGTCCGTCCGTCCGTCCGTTAACACGATAACTTGAGTAAATTTTAATGCATCTTGATGAAATTTGGCATGTAGGTTCCTGAGCACTCATCTCAGATCGCTATTTAAAATGAACGATATCGGACTATAACCACGCCCACTTTTTCGATATCGAAAATTTCGAAAAACCGAAAAAGTGCGATAATTCATTACAAAAGACAGCTAAAGCGACGAAACTTGGTAGATGAGTTGAACTTATGACGCAGAATAGAAAATTAGTAAAATTTTGGACAATGGGCGTGGCACCGCCCACTTTTAAAAGAAGGTAATTTAGAAGTTCTGCAAGCTGTAATTTGGCAGTCGTTGAAGATATCATCATGAAATTTGGCAAAAACGTTACACCTATTACTATATGTACGCTTAATAAAAATTAGCAAAATCGGAGAAGGACCACGCCCACTTTTAAAAAAAAATTTTTTTGAAAGTCAAATTTTAACAAAAAATTTAATATCTTTACAGTATATAAGTAAATTATGTCAACATTCAACTCCAGTAATGATATGGTGCAACAAAATACAAAAATAAAAGAAAATTTCAAAATGGGCGTGGCTCCGCCCTTTTTCATTTAATTGGTCTAGGATACTTTTAACGCCATAAGTCGAACAAAAATTAACCAATCCTTTTGAAATTTGGTAGTGACATAGATTTTATGACGTTACCTGTTTTATGTGAAAATGGGCGAAATCGGTTGACGCCACGCCCAGTTTTTATACACAGTCGTCCGTCTGTCCTTCCGCATGGCCGTTAACACGATAACTTGAGCAAAAAACGACATATCTTTAATGAACTTAGTTCACGTGCTTACTTGAACTCACTTTATCTTGGTATGAAAAACGAACGAAATCCGACTATGACCACGCCCACTTTTTCGATATCAAAAATTACGAAAAATGAAAAAAATGCCATAATTCTATACCAAATACGAAAAAAGGGATGAAACATGGTAAGGTAATTGGATTGTTTTATTGACGCGAAATATAACTTTAGAAAAAACTTTATAAAATGGTTGTAACACCCACCATATTAAGTAGAAGAAAATGAAAAGTTCTGCAGGGCGAAATAAAAAACCTTTAAAATCTTGGCAGGTATTACATATATAAATAAATTAGCGGTATCCAACAGATGATGTTCTGGGTCACCCTGGTCCACATTTTGGTCGATTTCTGGAAAACGCTTTCACACCACTCCCTTTTAAAACTCTCATTAATACCTTTAATTTGATACCCATATCGTACAAACATATTCTAAAGTCACCCCTGGTCCACCTTTATGGCGATATCTCGAAAAGGCGAACACCTATAGAACGAAGGCCCACTCCCTTTTAAGAATACTCATTAGCACCTTTCATTTGATACCCATATCGTACAAACAAAGTCTAGAGTCACCCCTGGCCACCTTTATTGCGATACCTCGAAAAGGCGTCCACCTATAGAACTAAGGCCCACTCCCTTTTAAAATACTCGTTAACTCCTTTCGTTTGATACCCATATTGCACAAACGAATTCTAGAGTCACCCCTGGCCCACCTTTATGGCGATATCTCGAAACGGCGTCCACCTATGGAACTATGGATTACTCCCTTTTAAAATACTCATTAACACCTTTCTTCTGATACCCATATTTTACAAACAAATTCTAGGGTCACCCCTGGTCCACCTTTATGGCGATATCTCGAAAATTCGACCACCTATACAACAACCACCACTCCATTTTAAAACCCTCATTAATACCTTTAATTTGATACCCATATCGTACAAACAAGTTCTAGGGTCACCCCTGGTCCACCTTTATGACGATATCACGAAACGGCGTCCACCTATGGAACTAAGGATTACTCACTTTAAAAATACTCATTAACACCTTTCTTTTGATACCCATATTGTACAAAGAAATTCTAGGGTCGCCCCTGGTCCACCTTTATGGCGATATCTCAAAACGGCGTCCACCAATGGAACTAAGGATTACTCCCTTTTAAAATACTCATTAATACCTTTCATTTGATACCCATATCGTACAAACGCATTCTAGAGTCACCCCTGGCTCACCTTTATGGCGATATCTCGAAAAGGCGACCACCTATACAACAACCACCACTCCCTTTTAAAACCCTCATTAATACCTTTAATTTGATACCCATATCGTACAAACACATTCTAGAGTCACCACTGGTCCACCTTTATGGCGATATCTCGAAAATGCGACCACCTATACAACAACCACCACTCCATTTTAAAACCCTCATTAATACCTTTAATTTGATACCCATATCGTACAAACACATTCTAGAGTCACCCCTGGTCCACCTTTATGGCGATATTTCGAAACGGCGCCCACCTATAGAACCAAGGCCCACTCCCTTTTAAAATACTCATTAACACCTTTCATTTGATACCCATATCGTACAAACGCATTTTAGAGTCAACCCTGATCCACCGTTATGGCTATATCCCTAAATGGCGTCCACCTATAGAACTATGGCCCACTCCCTCATAAAATACTCTTTAATGCCTTTCATTTGATACGCATGTCATACAAACACATTCCAGGGTTTCCCTCGGTTCATTTTCCTACATGGTGATTTTCCCTTATTTTGTCTTCATAGCTCTCAACTGAGTATGTAATGTTCGGTTACACCCGAACTTAACCTTCCTTACTTGTTAGTTTTCAAGTTTCATTCACTATTGTTTAGCTCCATTCATAAAAGGTACGAAATCGTCAGTACAGCCAAAGCTAGTCCCATTTTTACCTAATTTACTTACGTTTTTTTTTATACGTCGATTAGCATAGAAAACTCGTTAAGGAATCAGTTTTTTCGAACATAGAAGTTTTCTTCAAACTAGATAGGGTAATTGTGAACTTAATTATGGAACAGGTTACAAAACAAAATACATAGTAAACAAACGAATCTATGATCTTATAATTTTTATGATTAGCGACGTACCAATATCAAAGATTATTTTCTGATGACAAGCACAGGGTGTGGAAGGCGGGATGGCTTAGAAGATTCAATGTGTTTACAAACAATCGCTCCCGAGGTGGTCGGGCTAATATTTACCACAATGATGCTATCCGCAATGATGCTATACCGAATCAAAATCCGGCAAAGACTTATAATAATAATAATAATAATAAAAATCCCATAATCTTCAAAAAGTGCCTTCACGGCAAAGGCAACTTACTTAATTGGCGCTTAATCGTCTAAACGGTTATGGCCGTCCAACAAGGCGCGCCAGTCGCCACTTCACTCCGCCAACCGGCGCCAATTGGTCACACCACGGGAGTTTAAGTCGTTTTCCACCTGGTCCTTCCAGCCGGATGGGGGCCGGCCTCTTGCATAGGTGGGTTCATATAGAAACACTTTCTTAGCCGGAGCGTCGTCTTTCATTCGCATAACATGGCACAGCCAGCGCAGTCGCTGCGTTTTATTTCGCTGGACTATGTTAAAGCTTGCGTAAAGCTCGTACATACCATCCTTAAATCTTCTTCGGTACTCGCCGTCAGCAACGCATAGAGGTCCATAAATCTTTCGAAGAACTTTTCTCTCGAACACTCCCAGATCAGCTTCATCAGATGTTGTCATGGTCCACGCTTCTGCACCATATAGCAGAACGGGTACGATAAGAGTATTATTTTCATTTGCCGAGAGAGGACTTCGCTTTTCAATTGCCTACCTAGTCCAAAGTAGCATTTATATCCAAGACTGATTCTTCGTTTTTTTTATTATTTCGAAGTTATGGCTGCCAACAATAGCGTGGTTGCCAAGGCGCATATGCGTTTCTCCTCATTCACCATCAAAACCATCTTTACCGCTTCTTTTTCCAGTTTGGAGTAACACCGTGGGTGTTAGGCCGATGATATCAATGTCATCAGCATATGCCAGTAATGGACCGCTTTTATAGAATATTGTTCCAGAGCGGTTAAGTTCTACAGCTAGTATAATTTTCTCCAGCATCAAATTAAAGAAATTGAACAATAAGGGACCCTATCTGAAACCTCGTTTAGTTTCGAACGGCACGGAGAGTTCCTTCCCAATTCTGACTGAGCCGATGGTGTTGCTCAACGTCATTTTGCAAAGCCGTGTAAGTTTTGCGGGGAAACCAAACTCAGACATAGCGACACATAGGTAGCTCTCTTTCGTGCTGTCGAAGGCGACTGTAAAATCGACAAAAAGGTGATGTATGTCGATTCTTTTTTTTTCGCGGGTTTTTTTCCTAGACTTGGCGCATTGTAAAAATCTGGTCGATGGTAGATTTACCAGGTTTGAAGCCGCACTGAGAAGGTCCAATAAGCCGATTCACGGTGGGCTTCAACCTTTCGCACAATACTCTTGACAGGTCCTTATATGCGATATTAAAAAGGCTGATTCCGCAATAGTTGGCGCGGTTTGCAATATCCCCGTTTTTGTAGACTGGAAAAAGAACACTTAGTATAAAATCGTCGGGCATGTACTCGTCCGACCATATTTTGCGTAGAAGCTGATGCCTGCGACTTACCAACTCCTCTCCGCCTTATTTGAATAACTCCAGTGGCAATCCATTAGCGCCCGCCGCCTTGTTGTTTTTCAATCTGGTTATTGCTATTCTGACTTCGTCATAATTGGTTGGGGGACATTTATTCCATCATCATCGATTGCGGGATCGGGTTCCTCATCCTTGTGCGGTAAATAGCTGTCTCCATTTAGGAGAGCATATAAGTGTTCCCTCCATAATCTATATAATTAATATAAATTATGAATAAATAGCTTGGAGAGAAGGGACATACATAAATATATGTATCTATACATGTGATATTTTCAATTTTATTTTAATATCTTAATCATTTACTCTGAACTCTTTGAAGTTTTATGGATGCTTGTGTAAGTTTACTTAGATGACAGTTCTGTTCTGATTCATTTTCATACGTGGGCGACTTTGAGAAGTTTCTTTTTTTATTTCCATATAAGTTTCACTAATATTAACTAAAATGAATACTTAGAATAAATGTATGTAATTTGCAATTCATTTGAATGGTATGTTCATTATAAATTTGTTTAAGAATTTTGAAAAAATTTTATATTTTGTTATAAAAGAAAAATGGACAAAATAAAGATAAGTTAACATTATGGCTGTTGTGAAAACTTATTACATACTGCCAAAAGCTCTCTACAGAATTGAAAATCGACCTTGAGTCGTATCTTATACTGCAGACCAACTGCTAGGCTTAAACTGGATGTGCCTGTATGGTGCTTGGTAACATTAAATCACCTAAACCAGAGTTCATATAAGAAAGTTCTAGATTACTCGATCACAGGGTAACAAATTGAATTAAACTGATTTAGTTCTATTACAACGAGCAAGTAAATAAAGTATTGCAATAACAACAACAACAACAACAACAACAAAAAGTACCCCTAAATGCGAGACAGCAAATAAATAGATGCGGTCTTAGTGTAGCGGTAGGCCTGCGGGATTCTGGACACTCAATTCCTCTTCGAAACTGGGGAGAATAAATTTTCAAAAGGCAACAATATAACTAGAAGGATCTGGCTAAAGAATTTTTCGACGGGTCAAAATAACTAACACATTAGCCAAATTGTTTGATACCGTTCCGTTTTTGTATTATAACAAAATATAATAATTTAATAAGGTCTATTACTAAACCTTTCACAGACACCGCCAAAAAAATCACCATGGAGTAAGCCTAGCATAAAGTAATTGCCTTTTAATGTATGAAAAGCATGAAGCAGAAGTATTAATATGTTACCTATCCCTGTAGGGATTATCTTCTGATTAAGCTTGTTTGATATCAAAGAAAAAAGTAAGGAAGGCTAAGTTCAGGTGTAACCGAACATTACATACTCAGCTGCCAAATTAAACTGTGCAAAACTTTTAAATTACCTTCTTTTAAAAGTGGCGGAGCCACGCCCATTGCCCGAAATTTTACTAATTTTCTATTCTGCGTCTAAAGTTCAGCGCACGTGAAAAGTTTCATCGCTTTATCCGTATTTGGTAATGAATTATCGCAATTTTTCAGTTTTTCGAAATTTTCGATATCGAAAAGGGGGCGTGGTTATAGTCCGATTTCATTTTAAACAGCAATCAGAAATTAGTGGCCAGGAATATAGATTGCAGCGAAGCAAATGTGATGTAGTTTACCCGTCACAAACTAAATAAGCTGAAATATTTTCTTTGTAAATCTTTAAATAAGGTAAAAGTACAAATTAAATATAAGATTATGTTGACAGGGCGTGCCTGGGAATTCCCCAATCTTTCATTTTGTCCATTGTGAATTCACTCAGTGTGTCCAGCCAAATTATTTTCTTAAGGTCCTAAACGAACCATTTGCTTACTCTATGAAAATTCGTAGTCGCATGGTATACGATTTCCCAACCTACCCCAGACTTTTGAAAAACCGTGTGCACATAAGCAAGTAAAGTGATGAATAGATTCCCTTTCTTCTCATCCTAACGTCTTCTGCAGAGGTGTGCGCTACCGTCTGAGCACTGATGCAATAAGACATCACTCGCAAGTTCTTTGACTACAGGTAAGTTTAGTCCGAGAAGTAAGCTTTTTTTTCTCATCCAAATATAGCCAAACGGAACTTGATACCTCGCAATCATCCCATTTTAGTCTCATCACGGCCGTTGCCCAAATCTTATATTCGTCAATTTTCCTCAAGACATAATCCAGCGATGGGAGCAGAAAGCTTTTTGCGTCGTTCATATCCACCTCAGAACCTTTCCAGGCTATCTCGTCTGCAAACTCATTCTTTTGAATATCGCTTTGTCCCAGGGCCCAGTAAAAGCAGACATGTAGGTGCCTTATGTACGCCATCGGGCCTCGACACGTCCGCGAGATATCCGACCTTATCACGGTGGGTTCTAGTAATTTAAGATGGCTTGGATGTCAGCAAAATTCTGTACGTTTATGTCTGTACCATACTATCCTGGAGCAGTCTGGCTGCTTTCTCAGTGGCATAAACCTCCGTTTGGAAGACGCTGCATGAGGCAAGAATTAGTAAAATTTATTAAACTACACATGCTGTCACTGAATTCTAGCTTCATTTCCATTTTCCACTTACGAACGGTCTGTGAAAATTGTATTGCACTGCCACTGTATTGACCTCTCATTTCTCTCTTGAAGGTTATTTTATGATCTGCACCTAAAAGTCAATAATCATATTAATATAATCAATTTCGCACGTGAGCTGTGATTCCGATTAATCGCGTTAATATCGTCGCGGGCCACTAAGTAAAAAGGCAGTAAAAAGGCAGTAAAGTGCAAAAAGTAAAATCGGAAAAAGTTAAATTTTTATTTGGGAAAGTTAAGATTTTTCAAGTAAACTACATATTTAAGACCTTGTTTTATTTCTCATTGTGAATTTTAAATGTGTCTCTATTTAGTTATTGAATAAATTGTAAACGCGGAAATTGACTGCCATTAGAATTCGCAAAACGCAGTATGTGCATTTTACTGCCTTTTTGCTATAGTGTGGGTTTCCACATGTAAGATTCTTTTAGTCGTATATCCAAAGCGGTCAATTCCCCCTCGAACACATGTAGAGGCTCAACTGAAAAAGTTGAGTTTGATTGCACTTTATGTCTAGCGCCTCCCTTAGACAATCGCTCCATACGTTAGTATCGATGAAATGACTGTACTGTGCGTGTTATGGATGATGGTGGTGACAGTTCCCAGCTCATCGCCAAAGCCCGTGTACAGTTATAGTATACTGCTCGAGCTTTCTTTGATCTCACCTCAAGGTTCCTTTTCCAGCTTAATTTTTAGTTGAGTATCAAGTCAAGACATTTAGCTTCAGAGAAGGGATTAATCACTGTGCCGTTTAGCCGTATGTCGATACCCTGCTTCCTTCGGTACTAAAGATTTCATGATACTCAAGTTCTTGTTTTTAAACCATTACTAGCAAAATTAGGTTATTTGGTGTTAAAAATAATATTTCGGCAATTTATAGTATTCCTGTGACCGCTTTTGTTGCATTTCTTAAAACCATCTTGATACTCTAATTACAAGTATTTCCACTGAAAGAAAAACACTTGAGAATACTATATGCCTGTCAAAACACCAAGCTCAGAACTACCAAGAGATGTCTTACTATGTCCACAGAACGTCACCTACGCAGTGAGATAAGAATACTCTCCATAAAGGAGATAAATAAATTGCTGAACAAACAGTTTCTGCTGAATTTCCAGAAACCTGGGCATCCCCACAGAAATCTGATTGAAAATGCCCTGCCAGTAACTTAAGAAGTCATCCCCGAAAGCATTATGAAGAAATCCGGCACTTGAGAATTGAAAAAAGGAGCACCGCAAGACCTCCGTAACATCCATTAAAAGGCTTCCGAATACTATGTCAGGTATTGCCCGGTGAACCCTTACCCTTAACTCGCAGTTGAGGAAAGCTACCTAACCAGGGAGACGTGCATCGCTCTAGCTTAACTTCGATCTGGATACTGTGATATGTTATACTTTTACTTGTCCAGAATCAACCCCATCATACCCAATTTTTGTTGCGCTTGTAATTAATCTAGACATGACACCAACCATCTGCTCAATCTCAATCTTGCAATGCGGAACCAAAGCCTTTAACATACTTATTTTGCTTGTCCATCCCTGTTGAAACTACAAGTTTCCTTAGACTCCTGTAAGAGTACATTATGACAATGCTACAACAACAACAACAACAACAATTTAAGGCTCGTTTGTGATTACCAACATTTGAGTGTTACCCTCGTATCTGCTATAATCTATTTGTTATATATATATATCTACTTATGCATTTTCCTCTATTTTGTATCCTATGTTTTACGCTATCTATTTAAGGATATTATTCACTTATACTTACGTACACGTTCACTTGTTTATACGCTCGTACTTACATATCGATATTTTTACTTATATTCGTACGTGATTTGCCCGTTAGTTTGTCGTTGGACATCTGTATGCAAAAATGAGTACGTGAAAGTGATTGATGACATCGATAAGTTGTAATAAATTGCAATGATTTCTCCTACAATTCGTGATGCACTGTACTTGAGGCAGCTTGTACAAATCACTGTGTGCCTTCGTCGATTCGATTCAATACTTTCTTCAGTCAACTTCTTATACATATGTATATATCTACTCTTTAAATACGATAGAATTTCCTTTATTTTTAACCCCTTTTGTACACGCGCCGAAAATTCACGAACTCACGTACTTGGCTTTTATTTATCGTTGTTGCCCTTTTCATTGCTTTCACGGTGTGAACGGTTGTGGGGTCTACACGTCGTATACGCAACGCACAATCAATGCTGAGAGTACGTATTGTACTTGTGATCACGGTTGACACACCATGTTTTCATTTGGGACCAAAATTTATCGAAAAAAGGACCAAATCTCAAAGAAATGGACAAAAATTTTTGTATTTTTAATTGGTTTGCAAAAAATTCGGCAATTCCCAAATGTGTCGAATTCGTTGTAACATATTTAAGTCAGGTGTCGTAAAGTACAATCGCTGTGTTTTTTTTACATCTATAGATGTTTACGCTTAAACTTTATATGGACTGCTAAGCGTCAAACTTTAAATACACCTCTGAAATTGCTGCGCATAAAATTAGTACTAATAAATTTCAATACGCATTATACTCAAATGTAACTGAAATATGTGTCTATGTTTCAACTCTCCACTAATTATATGTATCACCTCTTAAAATGGTGCGTGTCCACAATTCATCGCAACTGATTCAGCTTTATGTTATACAATATGGTCATCAGAGGGTTGTCTCCGCTTTTCGGTACACCCTGTGCCGTAGCTAGTTGTTTAACCACTGCCGCTAGATGGGTCTCCTAACCATTATCTAAGCGAGAATAAACGTAAACGTATACGCGTTTAAAAAAAACACGGCTAATGTCACACCCACTTTAAATTTAACAAAAAGTCTTATATAAATATGTGTTTTAACGAAAAACGTTAAAGAAAAGCCGGTGCCGCAAGTCAAACTTGTTCAAAGTTCGAAACTAATTTTTTAAATCACAATAGCTCTGAAACGAAAGATAAAATAATGGGTGTCCCAATTTTTTTAATGATATGCAAATTTAATTCTTTACTCTTCCGTTTTCCAATACACCCTCGCGCTTCATTTTTCCCATCTATGGCCCATATTCAGTAAAGGTCAGTTTTGAAATGTACATTTTTTTCCATATAATTTTTTGAGAGAAAAATGACAAGTTTACCGCATGTAGGTGGTAACGATTTTTTGTACTTTATTAACTTTCCGCAATTTTTTAACATTCAAATGTTTTTAAATGTTTAAATGTTTTAGTAAAAATTATGTTTTTGGTTAATCTTCCATCATTTGTCATGCTCCTGAAGATGCCAAGGAAATTTGGCGAAACGTCGAGCTGAAAGGTGGAATAATCTTTGTTTTTATTTGCACCCAACACAATAGATCTGCGTAGTTTAAAATATACATAAATATTATCCAAACAGATCGGAAGAAAATTATATAGAAAAATTTGTAATTCAAAACTCACAGTTATTGAATTTAGACACAGTCCTCAGAATAACCATTAAGAAGTTTTAAAAGTTTCAACTGTGTAGTAATGGAATTTTGATCTCATTTAACTAGATACGAGAAATTAGCTAACAATGTTATTATTAAAATTTTTGGAGTCTGTTCTCTAAACGGGAATAATTTGGCACAAAGCGCTTATAAACTTATCGATTTAAAAAAAAGTATTTCTGCCTTACTTCCAATAAAAATATTCCTTGTGTAAAGATACTTAGGTTAGGTTAGGTGGTAGCTGCCCTGATAAGGATAGCTCACTTGGACAACACGAAAGTCTGTTTTGATACCACAAAGATACTTAGTATTCTAAATAATGTACATTGCAATTTCTTAAATATCCAATATTTTGATATAATCACTGTACCTAGAATTACTCAAAATGTTCTTCATATTAATGGTATGATCTTGGCAAACAAACTTTTTCTGATTGAACTCTGTGAGTGAGTGAGCCAAAAAGTAAAATGGATTTGCCGCTTGTTTCATCAACAATTACCGAAAATTGGTTTGCTTCAAGATCCAACACTGTTCTAAACTATCTGCCAGGTGAAGTGTTGCTACATTTTAATAACAAGAATTTTTTCGTAAGAAATCCATTGAGGTAAATTGAAAATTGTATAAGGGTCAATGAAGATGTGGAAAATTTTGTGGCATTGTTGTACATTTTAACCTCATTGAAAAAAAACAACGAAAGTACCAAAATCTTGATTACAGCCTAAAAAGGACCAAACTGAAAAAAGCGACCAGCGGACAAAATGGGGTTGGAAAGGAACATTTTTGTTCCAAATGGACCAAAGCGGCAACCGTGCTAGGATGTTAGTGGTTTTCTCTTTTTTAGAAATTTTATTTGATTTTATTTGATTTTAACAGTGATTTGCTGATGAAAATATTTTGTAATTTTGTAAAATTTAGAAAAAATTAAAGGGAAACTCGATATGTTGCCCTTTTACCAAGCAAATACTATTTTACCTTTCCTTAACTACTTTTTTTAACCTTTTAATTTTTTTTGAAATTGAAAAGAAGAGAATTAAGCTCTTAACTCAAGTTAAGTTATTTATAGTTGTTAGCGATGATTTGACCATAATTTGGAATAACAAAATAGTGTTGCCAGTAACATCAATTACATTTGCACTCAATCAGGATTACAAGCCTTTCTTCCGCGCACTTTAGCTAAGTACTTGCATTCAGTCACTCAGCTTTCGTTTTTCTGCCTTCCTCTATTTTTTCTCAAAAACATCTACTTTAGCTTCTCTATAATTTGCCGCTTGTGGTTTCACACATTTTATTTGATTAACTTGGTCGACAAATGCACCACAGAGATTTGGTCTTAGCCTCATGCATTATGCACATGTAAATGCAGCATCTACCAAACGCTAAAATATAGGCAACTTAGAGTGTCTAACGTACATTTAAGCCTTTTTAATATATTTCTTTAATATGTTACATACTTACATATAGAAGTTAATTTTACGTGCATGGGTGTCCTGTATGTAAGATTAAGGTGAAAAGTGTAAACGTAAGCGTTGGCTTTGTAAGTGATATATTATACGAGGGACATGTAGAGTGTAAATGCAGGCATAATACGGGGTATTGTTATACTGCATTGAGGAATACAAATGTAAGCGTTAATGTAGTCACTACACTGTAGGGTAATGTGAAAATCAAAGCGAGGCAGGGCAATGCAGGCATGGAAAGGAAAGGAAAGGAAAGGAAAGGAAAGGAAAGGAAAGGAAAGGAAAGGAAAGGAAAGGAAATGAAAAGGAAAAGAAATTAAAGGAATGGAAAGGAAAGGAAAGGAAAGGAAAGGAAATGAAAAGGAAAAGAAAGTAAAGGAATGGAAAGGAAAGGAAAGAAAAGGAAAGGAATGGAAAGGAAAGGAAAGGAAAGAAAAGAAAAGGAAAGGAATGGAAAAGAAAGGAAAGGAAAGGAAAGGCAAGGAAAGGAAAGGAAAGAAGGAAAGGTTTGTTGTCAAAGAGTTATCCGCTTTTTGAAGGAGTACTATCAACGTGCGTGCTATCGAAGTGCTGTAAATTATCTATAGATAACAAAGGTTATAAACGAGTAACTGATTTTTTATAGACGAGTAAACAATTTGTTGGTAACAAAGTTACTCCTATCATTAAAAGGAGGGAACTGTAGACCAATGGCGGGTATTCGACTGAATACTGCCTTCTGGCATCACATGCCTTTAAATAATTCTTGGTCAATGATAGCAGATGCAGGAAGTGCAGGTTGGAGCGGCGAAAAGATCTAGCACGTTTTGTGATTGTGCCGTGCGCTTGCCAGGCTAAGACTTCAGGTATAAGGAGGGATACAGCTGTCAGATCTAGAAGCAGCATATGTCCTATAAAGCTTCTAGTATTTGCAAAGATCCTCTCTTATTACTTTATAGCTCAGGTCTTGGTTTTCGATAGGGGTTTTCAGCTTACGTGTTATTTCAGTATATGTGAGATCCTCACGGACTGGCCAGTTCAACCTCACCTAATCTTTCGATTTCTTTTCGAAAAGTTATCGACTTATTGTAGAAATTTTATCGATTCGTTATCAAAAATTTATTAATCAGAAATATCGATTTATTATCGAAACGATATATCTAGCTTAATTATGGATGATGTCTTGATTCTTTATTGGAAATTTTTTGGTAAGCTTTAAAAAGATAATCGATACATTTTCTATTTACTATCGAAAAGTGATCGATTAGTTATTGAAAAATTATCAATTTTTTATCAAAATTTGATGTACTTGATGTTGAAAAGTGATCAGTTTTCTATCGAAGTGTTACTCATTTTGAAAGGGATTCCGATAAAAGCTAACTATAAAATCGTTAACATTACTTTTTTAGACGTACACCTGTAAGTTTGCACATTGAACTACACGAATAATTGATGCTCCGTTACCTTGATTTGTACTCGCTTCTTGAAACTCTTTGTTAAATGATCAAATCCCAGCGCCACCACTTTTTAGAAAACTTTTTATGTCTATAGGTAATATTCAAGGTTCGATTCGAGCTAGTATAGGTAATATTATTTCAAAATACCAGTTCTTACCTTCAAAGTCCCCTTTACGGAAATAATATTTAAGTATTGAAGGACATCAATAAGCTTCATCGAAGTACACAGGTCACCTCAAGGAAGTCAAGGAAAACTCTTCCTAGCCTTAGGGCAGAGGTGCGGGATTTCGACGATCAGGAACTACGTCTATAGTATGATTTGCAGCCAAAGGGTATACCCGCCTGAATTTCAATACAATAGTCTCCATATTTTGTGTTGACAAAAGGAGGGAAGAGAAAGAATAAAGTAATTAGCGAGAAAAGGCAAAATCGCCAAAAGTAATGCCTCAGACTCGGAGAGCAGAAATTAGCGGAAATTCAGGGTGCTCCCTGGTGGAACGGCAGGTGCATCCAATAAGAGAAAAATATTCAAGAAGGGTTGGAATAAAAGCAATTTAGAGAGCCATCAAACAGTACTAGCGCTAAGAAGCAGCAGATCAAATTACAGTCCTGCATATTGAGCGCTTGACGTAGGCCGTGAGTCTGTAGAGGTACGCTGCAGGCCTTTTTAAGTTGCTTGTGCTGTGAAACCCTCAGTACAGCGGCGAGTATGAGGAAGAAGAAGCTTCACATAACAGAATGAAACAAAGGTGCATAACTATCAAATTGGCACTAAGTCGGCTTCTTTCTGTAACTTTTTTAACGATATACAATCAACTCATGTACATTGTCTACATTGTGAAATAATTGAGTTAACTTAACTTATTGGCTGGCCTTGCAGATTAATCAAAAAAAAAAAACAATACACTTTTTTTCAAACTATGCAAGCCAACCTTAACCCCTTGTTACCTTTTGCAGAACGCCCATGGTTAAGCTTTAAATATATTTGCAGCACTGAAGTGCAAACAAATTTGTGTATGAGACTGCATAGTTAAGGATGCTAAGTTAAATTTGCGTAGCTATTTTCCAGCACTCAAACTGTATCGTGTTTTGAATGGTACTTTCATGTATACACATAAACCTAGAAACTGCACTTGCAAAGTACTTTTATCATTTGACCTCGCATAGAATCTGTGCCCAAAGTTAATATGAAATTCAAGAAGACGAGCCACCGCAACTAAAGTAAAGGCTAAGTATTTAGCCAGCATTGTAGAGAAATTAAACTAAAATTCAGTATAGTGTGCCTCAAAAAATTATTTGGTATTTACATACGTTAATCAAAATATGTAGTGACCTAGATTAATTTTTGAAAAAAGCATTTTTAAGCGCACTTTAAAGAGTTTGAAATTAAAGAAGTATGTCGCCAACTTGTGAAGTTTTTTTTTTTTTTGGAAAAAAAGTTTCATAAATACTGATCTAGGCAAAGGTCTACCAATATATCAAATTTTAGGTAAATCGAACCGTGAATAGAAATCGTTCGAATGGATCGGTCTCTGGCCACTTCTTGGAAAGAATTTTTCTCTCCGAAAGAATCATCCTCATACTTCAAGGAATATTCTAAAAAAAGAAATAGCGTAATCGGTCCAACCGTTCTCGAGATTCGCGTTTACATCGCAGTTATGCGACTTATTTTTATAAACAGTTGAGCAGAGCTCACAGGGTATATTAACTTTGATTGGATAACGGTTGGTTGTACAGGTATAAAGGAATCGAGTAAGATATAGACTTCCATATATCAAAATAATCAGTATGGAAAAAAAAATTCGATTGGCCCTGTCCGCCCGTCCGTTAACACGATAACTTGAGTAAATTTTGAGGTATCTTGATGATATTTGGTACATAGGTACCTGGGCACTCATCTCAGATCCATGTTTAAAATGAACGATATCGGATTATAACCACGCCCACTTTTTCGATATCGAAAATTTCGAAACATCTAAAAAGTGCGATAATTCATTACCAAATACGGATAAAGCGATGAAACTTGGTAGGTGAGTTGAACTTGTGACTGTGAATAGAAAACTAGTAAAATTTTGGGCAATGGGCGTGGCGCCGCCCACTTTTAAAAGAAGGTAATTTAGAAGTTTTGCTACCTGTAATTTGGCAGTTGTTGAAGATATAATGATGAAATTTGGCAGGAACGTTACTCTTATTACTATATGTATGCTTAATAAAAATTTGCAAAATCGGAGAACGACCACGCCCACTTTTAAAAAAAAAATTTTTTTTTTAATTAAATTTTAAAAGAAAAGTGAATATCTTTCCAGTATATAGGTAAATTATGTCAAAATTCAACTACAGTAATGATATGGTGCAACAAAATACATAAATAAAAGAAATTTTCAAAATGGGCGTGGCTCCGCCCTTTTTCATTTTATTTGTCTAGGATACTTTTAATGCCATATGTCGAACAAAACGTTACCAATCCTTGTGAAATTTGGTAGAGGTTTAGATTCTAGGACGATAACTGTTTTCTGTGAAAAAGGGCGAAATCGGTTGAAGACACGCCCATTTTTTATACACAGTCGACCGTCTGTCCTTCCGCTCGGCCGTTAACACGATAAATTGAGCAAAAATCGATATATCTTTACTAAACTCAGTTCACGTACTTATCTGATTTATATTGGTGTAAAAAATGGCCGAAATCCCACTATGACCACGCCCACTTTTTCGATATCGAAAATTACTAAAAATGAAAAAAATTCCATAATAATATACCAAATACGAAAAAAGGGATGAAACATGGTAATTGGAGTGGTCTATTGACGCAAAATATAACTTTAGAAAAAAACTTTTTAAAATGAGTGCGCCACCTACCATATTAAGTAAAAAAAAAAAATGAAAAAGTTTTGCAGGGCGAAATCAAAAGCCTTTGGAATCGTGGAAGGATAACTGTTCGTGGTATTACATATATAAATAAATTAGCTGTACCCGACAGATGATGTTCTGGATCACCCTGGTCCATATTTTGGTCGATATATCGAAAACGCCTTCACATATACAACTACCACCACTCCCTTTTAAAACAATCATTAAAACCTTTAATTTGATACCCATATCGTACAAACACATTCTAGAGTCACCCCTGGCCCACCTTTATGGCGATATCTCGAAAAGGCGTCCACCTATAGAACTAAGGCCCATTCCCTTTTAAAATACTTATTAACACCTTTCATTTGATACCCATATCGTACAAACGCATTCTAGAGTCACCCCTGGTCCACCTTTATGGCGATATCTCGAAAAGCCGTCCACCCATAGAACTAAGGCCCACTCCCTTTTAAAATACTCATTTGCACCTTTCCTTTGATACCCATATTGTACAAACGCATTCTAGAGTCACCCCTGGTCCACATTTCCGGGATGCCGTCGGGGTAATTTCGGAAATTTTTCTCGACTAATACGGGATCATTTGGGGTCCCTTTACGCAACATTTCTGGATGGTTTTCAGGATCCGTTCGGGATGCAGTCAGGGTCATTTCGGGACTATTTCGGGATAATTTGGAGCACCTTCCGGCATCATTTATAGATGGTTTTCGGGGTCCGTCCGTGATCCCATCGGGGTCAATTCGGGACTATTTTGGGATCATTTGGTGTACCTTTTGGCATCATTTCTAGATGGTTTTCGGGATCCGTCCGGGATCCCGTTGGGGTCATTTCGGGACTTCTTCGCGACTAATACGGGATCATTTGGGGACCCTTTCGGCTTCATTTCTGGGTGATTTTCGGGATCCCCTCAGGGCCATTTCGGGACTATTAGGGGATCATTTGAGGACCTTTCCGGCATCATTTCTGGATAGTTTTCGAAATCCATCCGGGATCCCGACGGGGTCATTTCGGGACTAATTGGGGATCATTTGGGGTACATGCTGGCATCATTTCTGGATTGTTTTCTGGATCCGTCCGGAATCCCATCAGGGCCATTTCGGGACCATTAAAGGATCATTTGGGGACCTTTCCGGCATCATTGCTGTATAGTTTTCTGGATCACGTCGTGCGCATTTCGTGATTTTTTCGGCATCATTTGGGATCCCTTCCGACATAATTTCTGGATGGTTTTCGGGATCCCTCAGGAATCCCGCCCGGGTCATTTCGGGACTAATAAGGAATAATTTGGGGAGCCTTTCGGCATCATTTCTGGATGGTTTTTGGGATCCGTACGGGATCCCGCCAGGGCCATTTCGGGACCTTTTTCGGGTTCAGTTAAGGATGGTTTTCAGGATTCGTCCTGGATCCCGTCGGGGTAATTTCTGTACTTTTCCGAGACTATTTCGGGATCATTTTGGTGCCCTTCCAAGATCATTTCTGGATGGATTTCGGGATCTCTCCGGGATCCCGTCAGGGTCATTTAGGAATCCATTCGAGATCCCATCAAGGTCAACCCGGACTTCGGTACTATTTCGGGATCATGTCTGGATGGTTTTCGGGGTCCCTTCGGTGTCATTTCGGGACTAATACGGTAGCATTTGGGGACCCTTCCGGCAACATTTCTGGATGGACTCCGCTATCTGTAAGGGAACCCATCAGGGTAATTTCGGGACTTTTTCGGGACTATTTCGGGATCATTTGGGGACCCTCTAGGGGTCATTTCCTGACTTTTTCTGTATTATTTCGGCATCATTTGGGGACCTTTCCGGCATAATTTTTTGATGGTTTTCCGGATCCATCAGGGTCATGTCGGGACCATTTTGGGATCATTTGGGGACCCTTCCGAGATCATTTTTGGATTCGTCCGGGATGCCGTTGGAGCAATTCCGGCATTTTTTTTTTTTACTTTTTTGGGATAGTTTTGGGAGCATTCCAGGATCATTTCTGGATTTATGCGGTATCCCATCGGGTATCATTTCCGGACTATTTCGGGACTAATACGGGATCATTTGGGGAGCCTCTCGGAATCTTTTGTGGATGGTTTTCAGGATCCGATCAGGGTAATTTCGGGACTATTAGGGGATCATTTGAGGACCTTTCCGGCATCATTTCTGGATAGTTTTTGGGATCCGTCCAGGATCCCGTCGGGGTAATTTCTGGACTTTTCCGAGACTATTTCGGGATCATTTTGGGGCCCTTCCAAGGTCATTTCTGTATGGATTTCGAGATCTGTCCGGAATCCCGTCAGGTTCATTTAGAAATCCGTTCAGGACCCCAACAGTGTCATTTCGGGACTTCTTCGGGACTATTTCGCGATCATTTCTGTATGGTTTTCGCGATCCATCATGGATCCCCTTGGGGTCATTTCGGAACTTTTTCTGAACTATGGCGGGATAATTTAGGGACCCTTCCTGCATATTTTCTAGATGGATTTTGAGAACCGTCCGGGAGCCCGTCAGAGTAATTTCGGAACTTTTTCGGGACTGTTTCGGAATCATTTTGGTACCCTTCAGGCATCATTTCTTTGCGGTTCTCTGGATAAGCCTAGAATCGTGTCGTTGTCATTTCGGGTTTTTTGGGATTATTCCGGGAACTTTTGGAGATCCTTCCGTGGCATTTCTAGATAGTTTTCGGGATCCGTCCGCGATAGCGTCGGGTCATTTCGTGGATTTTTCTGGATAATTTCGGGATCATTTGGGGATCCTATCAAGTTGTCAGCTCATTTAGTTCTTTTTTTACTCAATTACAAAAATAAAATGCATTAGACAGAAAAATTTTTTTAAATAGATAACTTGATAAGCAGGCTAACGTGAATAGCCCATATATTTAATTTTCTCCTTACGGACGGAGCCGCGGGTAAAGGCTAGTAGATATATATTTTTTTCGAAATGACGAAAGCGGAATCAAATCTTTGTAAAATATAAGTTAGACACGGCTCGTTAAAAGTATGATTTGCTGCGGGTAAAATCGCCAATTAAGTAAGTAAGTAAAATCGAGTTTTAATAACTGAAAAATTTATATTGAGTATTTTTTTAAGCTTAAATCAGCTTATCAGGAAAGTGTAAAGAGTCAAATTTCTTTCGATTATGTATTTTAAATCTCCAAAAAGCCTTTTCTCCCGGGAGTGGGACTCGAACCCGCACTCCTGCGGTGATTCAACTGATGACAAAAAACTGCACCAAAGTCACCTCTTGCTAATACATAACTTTTTCCAATTACATTCCCCTTCATTTATTAATACTTTTGAATAGAACATAACATTTCTATGTTTGCTTATATGGAAGAAAATACCCTATACTGAAGTCAGTGGCAGTAGGATACAAATATCTGATTCGGAGCTACACCTAAAGTATCAAATTAACACTACTTTGATATTAGCTAGATTTCTTCTAGTTCAAAATTGGACAGTTATACACATTGAACATACCTATACTAAACTTTAAAGCCTTTCCCTTGCATAAACTGCATAGCATATAGGAAAGCAAATTGGCAGGGAAAGGATTCCACCAAATATTCGCCATAGATTCAATACATTTATCCTGTAAAGAAGCTAGTAACCAGGGAAACAAATTAACAAATAGCTCAGAACTAAATCCAAAGTAACAAATCTGGAACTAATGGATATTCTCCAGTTCAAAAGTCGACAGAGTTGGTTTGGAACCGCAGAAAAAGACGAGCTAGTAATTGTTCCGTACGCAAGAAGTGCACCAGTTTTGAAGTAGAGATGTTCTCTGCAGGGTAGATAATGAAAAGGAACTTTAATTTGAGTCAGTTTGCATTAAACGTGCATAAGTTTTTCTGAGAAAATTTCCGGGGGAACTCGAAATACACATTTTTTTTTTTTTAAACCAGCTTTAAAGCGCATAAAAAACTACTCAACTTTAAAGCATTTGCCTTGCATAAAATTCATAGCATATAAGTAAGCCAATTGGCAGGAAAGGGTTCCACCAAGGAAATTATTTCGCCATAGACTCAGTAGATTTACCCTTTAGGGTAGTCAGTAGCTAGGAAAACAAATTTCTAGGTCAGAACTAGGCCTAAAGTACCAAATCTTTTACTCCTAGATTTTGTGCAGTTCAAAAATGGACAGTGTGGATTCGGGAAAAGGTACTGCAATGGCGACAATTTCCACCGCCATGTTAAATTCGAAAGTTGAAATCATGTAAAAGATATAGAAGGCGAAATAATAGTGGTTACGGATGCAATAGAAGCCAATCAGTTTTGAATTAGAGATGTTCCTACAGAGTAGGTAATAGCGAATAACTTTTATTTGCATCAATTAACATTGAACATGCCTATATTCTTCTTTGGGGCGAAGCCGGAAAATTCAAAGTACTTAGTTTTTTTTGTATCGCAGTTGAAACGCGATATGAAAGCTTTATATAGTGTATGCTATTTACGTCATTTTCTTTTTATTGCTGCCTTTAGAAAGATTAAACAATTTTTAGTTTTTATGATTTAATCGGGGATTGCCCGTATTGCTTTTTAAACGGTTTTATTTAGCTTGAGTTGACAGGCTGCGCGGCCGCATGCACGACCGTTGTGAACGAATCTTGTATTTGAAATTTAAGTAACTTCCCGATAAGCCACAGGCTTGCAACTTGGAATATAGTTCAGAACCCGATGACAATGCAATAATAAGAAAAAAATCGCCGCTAGGTGGCGCAAGGATCGAGATATTCGCAAAATTCGCATTTGTGGTCCGACTTGGCTCATGCTTGGAACACATAATACATACAAGAATAGAAAGCGACCTATCAAAAAAATCGCCGCTAGTTGGCGCAAGGATCGAGATATTGAAAAAATCGTATTTGTGGTCCGATTTGATTTGGTCCATATTTGGAACACATAATACATACATGAATAGAAAGCGACCTTTGATGCCCGATTTGGCTCATATTTGAGGAAAATATTACATACAGTCCAGTAGAAGTGACATCAAAATATTTTGGAGTTGGAGGAGGGACAAGCATACGTGGCGCAGAGTCGAGTAAAGTCTTTGGAAGGATTATGTATTGAGGACTTAGGTTGTAACAAATTGTCAGGAAAGAGTCCTTGGAATAATGAGTCACTAAATGAACTAAATAGAATGAGAAATAACAAGCAATTAAAAAAAGACTAAAAACTTGAAAATAAAAAAATTAAAAAAATGTTTCATAGTTAAACGGTTTTATTGAAAACAATACTTACATGAAATAATAATAATACGAAAAGCTAGAAAATAATTAGGTAGGTCCTAGGTACTAGTCATCACACTCCTTATCAATATAGGGCGTTGATCAGACAATTAAATAAAAGCGTTGGGCGCGTGAAATTTCTAAAAATGTGAGGCGTAGCATAATCTGATTAAGGTTCAGTTGGTTTTACTTGTGCCTATCAATAGAAATATGACGCGTCCAACGCCTCTATTTAATTGTGTGATTAACGCCCTAGATAGATGAAGAGTGTGACGACTAGTACCTAGGACCTACCTAATTATTTTCTAGATTTTAGTATTATTATTATTTCATGTAATTATTGTTTTCAATAAAACCCTTTAAATACAAATTTTTTTTTATTATTTTATTTTTTAAATATATGAAAACATTTATTTGAAGCAATTTTTAATTTTTATAAAACAAGCAGACAAAATTGGCTAATTCGCTGTAGTTCTATAAATAGAACAAAAACAGCAACAATACCAAAGTTTGTTTGAAAACCGCCGTACCAACAAGCATAGCTTTAACAAAATATGCAAAAGAAGGCAATTGGGAAAACTTTACAACAACTAAGGCATGACGTAGCTGAATGCGTTTGTAACCATTTCAACTATCGTAGGAGTACGGGTTCGACTCCCACTCCCGGTAGAAAAGGCTTCGAAGAGATTTACAAGGTATAATCGAAATAGCTGTCGCCTTGTCCGTCCTGATGTCACGTTGTTTAATTTTTTCCCAAATTATTAAATAAATTTTTAGTTTTATTTTAACTACAGGCATTGATTTAAAGCAGCGATCGCCAAAAACTTCTTATGGAAGCGTGACCACACTTACTTTGAAACAAAATTGATACCCAAAAATTTTAAAAAAAGTGGCGACCGTGCTAGTAAAAAGTACACTGTGAAAACTTCGAAAATTTATTAAATGATATTATTTTATTTAGAAAGAAAATTATATATTTTGTAATTCTGATAGAAGGTACATTTATTAAATTTTTTTATGCGCCATGTCGCGCAAGGACCGAGATATTAAAAAAATCGTATTTGTGGTCCGATTTGGCTCATATTTGAAGCACATATTACATACAGGAATAGAAATCGCTTTGTGAAAAAAAAAACTCCCACTAGGTTGCGCAAGGATCGATATATTCAAAAAAATCGTATTTGTATTTGTATTTTACGCGCAAACGTAGACGTATATACGTGCAAAAAAAAAGCGGCTATTATTTATTATATACACTATTATTTATTATATTCTAATAAATATTATAAAAAATGAGTGATAATCTTAAATTATCTTCTCCGCTTAATTATGGTGAAGCAAAGCATGCATGTATTTCAAACTTTTCACTTATATGTATATTCCATATTCAATTATTAAGTTCAAGTGAGACGAAATAAATTTTTGTCAATACATGTCTATTCTTCATTTTGTTTTCTTAAAAAAAATAACGACAACCAGCCGGCGAGCAGAAATGGCGCTGGCACGTACACAAAGCCAGTCAGACTTGGTAGATTTCAAAATTAACGTATCGTATTGTTTTCTTGAATGCATTTAAAAATACATCTACATGCGTTCAATTAAATAAATCAAACAAAGCTTTATTGTTTTCGTACAGGTAAACCAAAAATATTACTTCAAGTCATTTTACACGAAATTGTTCCTAATGGGCACAGCAGACTAGCTTCGGTTGTAGGCGAGGGGATATAATGCGTGCGCGCGGGGATGTGTGGTGTGCTTGCCTATGGGGTGCGCTTGTCTAAGGGTTTTACCAAATCATTTGCGTGAAAGCGCTTATGGGGTGACGGCCGCTGATTTAAAGTAAAAAGCTTTAACGTTTGCATTTAGGCAATTTTGAATTTGAAAGAAATTAGCACGTTTTAGCACTGGATTTAATTTTTACTTTTCAAAACATTTAAAATAGCACCAAAGAAAATAAATAATATCTAAATTTAAAATTTTTACACTGGTTAGAATCTACAGAAATAGTACAAATAGACGGACTAGGCTATTAACTAGATACTAATGATTTTTTAACTGTTTTGTAGCCATCAAAAGAGTGCAAAAACCAGCTAGTTCTAAGAAGAAATTTTAACCTAGTTCGGAACTACAGAAAGTGTTATGCAGGGGGGATAAATTCCACCACCTAGAATATTGCCATGTTGAATTCGCTAGTTGAAAGCACATAAAAGAGATAGAGTTGATCTAGAAACTAGAAGCGCTCCAGTTTTGAACTAGTGAATGTCACTTCAGGGGCAATTAGCGGCAGTAGTTCATACGACTAGAGATAACAATAAAAAAATACTTTAAAAAAATGTAGGGTTTTAAGAGCTCGAGGCCTTGCTTTGAAAAAAAAACACTGTGTTAGTATTCATACATTTATTTGGTCGATATTTCGACTTCAATCTGAAGTTATTTTCAAGATTGCATGGAAATGCCTGATCGACGCGAAATACTTTTCGCAATTTACTTTCGAAGAAACTAAAGTGGGGTTTCTCTTAAAACTTGTGTTGTGTTCCGAGGGGCTTCCCAGCTAAGAAAATATTTTTCCAATTTGAAACAACTTTTCTAGATATTTTTTATATTTCTTCGTGGACTTCAAACCAGGGCCTTCGTATCAAATTGTAACAAAATCTCACCAAGAGCAGTAAGAAATTGTTTTAATAACGTATATGAATTTTTGTACTGCAGTTAAATTTTAGATCTCCATGATATTGTGCTATATACCACAAAAAATTAAAATTATGAAAATAAGTATACTTGAATAAATATTTTTTGAGGTTTTACTTCTTAAAGGCGCGTTACGAAAAAAAAATAAGAGAATGAAGTATTGAGATGTAACACAAAATTGACAGGTTGTAACACAAAATTTATAGGTTGAAAATGCATTTCCTGTGTATGTTTGCTGTAAACTGTACGAGAAATTTCGTTTTGAGTGTCCCACTCACCACATCACATCACATATATACATGTTGAATTAGATCGAATGGTGAAAAACGCCAGCATTCGTTCGCTATTTAATTTCGGGAGAGCATTTGTAAGCATGTACGGATATATGTGTATATGTATTTTCAATTGATATCAGCTTGACAAACATCTATATTCATGCCTGTTAATGTTGGTGTAGGTTAAGAATGCATGCATCTCTTAAAAACTAATATTTTGTTCATAATTTTAAACGTTTCGTTACGGCTCTTGAAGAAAAGTTTTTTTTTGGGTATGCTTGTATGTATATACTATGGATATTTAACCATACATATAAAGAAGGAAGTATATATGTTTGTATCTATGCAGCTTATGTACTCCGATTTTATTCAAATTTTCACGATAGCTTCACAGTAACCCTGTGAGTGTTCCTGTGAAGCTTCTTTCCGGGAAGTGGATCAGTGACCGATCTACTCGAATAAATTTTATTCATCCTTCAATTTTCCTAAAATTCAGTATATATTGAGGTAGCCCTTTGCTTAGATTTGTATTTGCGATACTATTTTTTCGGAAAGTGGATCAGGGAGCGGTCTATTCGAACTAACTCTATTCATGATTCAATTTGCCTGATATCTTGTTCATAAGCCACTGATACCTTAAGTTGCGATTCAGTTATTACCGCAAGATGCTTTGGCAGTGGACATATGTAATTTACAAATAATAACAGTCAATTAATTTGCGAATTTATGTTACACTTAATGTAAGAAAATAAATATTTATTTATTTAACTTTTGACATTTAAACTGAACATTATATCATTTTCAAGTCATTTAATTATTTAAAAAAAAAAAAAAAATGTAAGGCGCGATAACCTCAGAAGAGATCTAAGGCCGAGGAGACATATAATAATAAGCTCCTGCCAAATTTCATCATGATATCTTCAACGACTGCCAAATTACAGCTTGAAAAACTTCTAAATTACCTTCTTTTTCTTTTTCTGCGTCATAAGCTCAACTCACCTACCAAATTTCATCGCTTAATCCGTATTTGGTAATGAATTATCGCACTTTTTCGATTTTTCGAAATTTTCGATATCGAAAAAGTGGGCGTGGTTATTGTCCGATATCGTTCATTTTAAATAGCGATCTGAGATGAGTACCCAGGAACCTACATACCAAATTTCATCAAGATACATCAAAATTTGCTCAAGTTATCGTGTTAACGGACAGACGGACGGACGGACGGACATGGCTCAATCGAATTTTTTTTCGATACTGACGATTTTGATATATGGAAGTCTATATCTATCTCGATTCCTTTATACCTGTACAACCAACCGTTATCCAATCAAAGTTAATATACTCTGTGAGCTCTGCTCAACTAAGTATAAAAAGTAAAGGTGTTTAAGGTCGGGTGTAACCGAACATTATATACTCAGCGTGAGCTTCAATTGAACATTTCATTTCAGATAAATTACTTTTCTACATAACACATGGCACCGCCCGTTAAAAAACAATGTCTCCCCATTTCCTTTTACAATAAAACTTGATAAGTGAAATATCATTGATTCAAAACTATTTTTTGCCAAGTTATAAGTTATTCTAGTCGAGGCCCCTTTTAAATTTATTTTATATCTAAGTTGCCGTGGTCTTTAACCGATCCTGTCCATTTTTACTAGAAATATTTTCTACTATAGGGCAAATTTTTATTCCAAATTTTATTACTATCCGTTAATTTTTCTTCGATTTATGGCTCCCGAAACAAAGAAAATTGCTTAGGCATAAAAGTGGCGGTGCCACACCCATTTTCAAAAATTTTAGAGTTTTCCAATTTAATGTTATAATTCAATTTAAAAAGTGAAATTCTATTTATACAAAGCTCTTTTTCGCTAAGATATAGCTTAATATTTTCGTCTACCACGCTTTTAAAAACCTTTTGTATAAAAGTTGGCGTGGTCCTTAACCGATTTCGTTAATTTTTCTTCAAAGCATTCCGTATAGTGAGGGCAACCTCTCTGCAGAATTGTGTAACGATAGGTTTAACGATTTTTGATTTATGACTAATAATAATATTTGTAAAATTGATTTTATCACAAGTGGGCGGTGCCACTCCCATTTAAAAAATTTTTTCAAATTGTTATCACGAGTCTCAATATCAGCCCACGGGTCAAATGTCAACATTCTAGGTGTATTATTTACTAAATAATCAGGTTTTTGTGTTTTCCAAAATGTTATATATATATAAAGTGGGCGTGGTTATCATCCGATTTCGTTCATTTTCAATACCAATCTATTCTGGGGCCAGATAAGCGTGTACCAAATTTGGCGAAGATATCTCAATATTTACTCAAGTTATCGTGTTAATGGGCAGACGGTCGGACCGACATGGCTCAATCAAATTTTTTTTCGGTCCTGATGATTTTGATATATGGAAGTCTATATCTATCTCGATTCCTTTATATCTGTACAACCAACCGTTATCCTATCAAAATTAATATACTCTGTGTACAAAGCACGCTGAGTATAAAAATGTAAACTTATTTCTTTGTTAAATAAATATTTGTGGATAAAGTTCAAAGTGTCAAATTTTGGCTGGCCAGACGACTGCGCTAAGAGGTGTTGAATTTATTCACCGCTAATCGGAGGGTTAAATATGGACCCCGCCCCCAATTTACAAAATTGTCGTACTTGCTCATACTTTTCATAAAAAGTTCAAATTTTTCATCATGAAGTCAACCTACTCATTAAGTTACAACAATTTATCAGTCTTCGGTAATAAACTATCGCTCTTTTTCCATTTATCGAAATTTTCGAAATCGAAAATGTGGGTGTGTTTTGATTGTAATATTTTGGATACATATTGACCAATATAACAAATTTTGTAAATTAATCTCAAGTTTGAATCAAGTAATCGTGTTAAGGAACTGACGGATGAGAGCCTTTTAATGCTGATAATATTTTTATACAGAAGCTCTTTTCCTTAATGCAATTACATAAAATCGGTATCCAGTGAAAGCTGTAGCGTAAAAGTTGATTTTTCTAAGCATAAATGGAGTCTGCATGAAAGAAGTGCACATTTGAAGTACAAGTACAGTCGTTATCTCCAGGGAAGTAATTTGCGCCAAACTATAATTATAATTATAATTCAAAATATAATGTAGCTACAAATTATAAAGTGAAAACTATAAATCAATAAATATAAATTACACAAAGTTAATTTCTTCATTGAAACTGCAGTATAGATATAATATAATTGTTATTTAATTCAGGAACTACCAACGACAGTGGTCCTCGTTTAAAGTTCCCATAAAACTGTAAAATAAAACTTGTTACCACATTATTTGTTATTTCTACATTGTATAAAAAGGTGCAAGGATATTTATATTTCTTTTCTGTTTTTTTTTGCTGTTTTGTATTATACCCAGGAAATATAATTATAAGAAAAAGACCATAAAATAATTATAACAGATACATAACTTACATACATTTATATGAAAAGCTCCAGAAAACTACACCACGAAAAGATATTTAGTTTATGGCCAGAAAAAAACTTAAAAGTAACCATAAAATTCGAACAATACTTTCTACAAGATTAAGGACTGCTACTAAAATAAAGCCGTAAATCAACAACTAAAAAGAGTCCTTATAAAATTATTGCAAGTTATTTTTTGCTATAATTTGTTATTGATACCCAAGCTTCCTAAAAGTTTCCATTCAACCAACACAAATATCATGCAAAGACTTACTTCGCCTTTTTGCAAAAGTTTCAAAGCTTTTAAGTACTTGCACCTATAAAATATCCCACACATATACATTTTGAATGCAAGTTTCATAAGCCCAGAAGTTTTCAAGTACAACAAAAGTGTTATACGTATGAAATTATCTTCTGAATGTGCCATCGTATTTTAGTATACAGATTGTTGCTTATAACCATTATCTATTTAAAAGACTTTTTTTTTCGGAAACTTTACAGCTTACAGTCCACAATAGAACAGTGAGCATGAAACGGTACACATCACCATTACATTTTTTAGTACAAACCTCAAAGGGTATGTAGCCCACTTGAAGTATCAGACCAAGCACGGCGAAATGAAAATTAAACTTTATTTTATTTACTAATGTTTGCGTAATGTACCCCTCTCAAAAGGCCATATTTTACAAAATTGAAAGAGTAGTGCTTAAGAATTTGATAGCTTCTATGAAGCTATTTTGGTAAAAGAAAAAAACTCAAGTTAATTACAGCTTCAAGTCAACTAGGTAAAAAACTCTTAAAGAGAATGAAAGTTTTACTTTGGAAAGAGGAAGTAACAGTACTCAGCCTACTTATATCTTTCCGCTAGCAAAAGAGACTCTGAAGCTTTCAAAAGTCAAGAAAAATTAAAAGAGTACGATGTACCCCGGCTTATTTATATACAGTTATAGTTAAGTTGAGTTCTCATTTGGTCATTTTTAAAATTAAAAATTTTTAAAAAGTTATAAGAATTGATAGTAGATATTTATTCTAAATAGAACAACCATATAAATAACTGGGGATTAATAAAAAGGAAGGAGTCTAGTGGTAAAGTTTACAAGGCTCAAATGTTCATTTTTAGTATCAAGCAGAGATTTTCGAAGAGTTAACAATTACTAAACTTTTTGAGTTCCTTTGCAAAAATTTTGTTCATATACAATATATATATAAGTTTAGGTTAGGTTGAAATTGCCGCTGCTTGAGGACCTTACATAGAATAAATGCATCCATAGTGCTACTAGAAGTTTTGGTTAACGACCACACTGAAACACGCTAGTCTATGCCATCTGCTGCCTCTTACAAACAAGTGCTACTTTGGAAAAGTCAAGACCTATCGCGACGAACAAAAATCACGCTCAACAAGTCGCTCATCATACGTGTCCTGATGTATGGCTCGGTATCATGGACGATGTCGAGAGATTAGGTGGAAAGTGCTCAAGAGAAAAGCTGTCCGGAAAATGTATGGCCCTGTCCTTGAGGCCAACGGCGGGTATCAAATGAGGTTTGATGATGAGCTCTGTGAGCTTTGCGCATATATGACGATAGTGCAGATAATGAAAAAACAAAGGCTTGGACGACTAGATCATGTTATGCGGATGAGGAAGATGTTTCGATCGAGAAAGTATTTCAGTCGACATCAAAGTTAGGAAGCAGAAGAAGAGGAAGACCTCCATTAGTCGTACTAATTATTCTACAGTTAAGCCTTTCTAGGGTTTATCCAGTTAGTACAGTTCAGCATTTACAATGATGGGAGCCACTTTGCACACAATACCCTCTTTCTTTTGAAATTCGGGTTCAGCACAAATATACCAAATTACAAGTTACCTGAACGCAATTAAAAAGCAAACCTTTCTGGCCTGGAGCTTGGCTTGATGTCGATCGAGTTTGATTATTTTGAAAGTCGGTTGCGGAGACAAATCTTCCTTTCTCCTTTTGCTTTTTTACCAATGTTTGTGCGATTCTCTTCATTGAATACGATCTAATTATATTTGTACTATAGAAATTCAAGCGGAAGCCTGAGAATTCAAGGGATTGATAATTGCTTTGTAAAGCTTTATATTTTCACAGCTTCTGATACCCAATTGTTCCCGAGTTGGACGGGCTGGTACCCTCGTGTATATCCGACAAATGACCATTAACATCGACATCCTCAAAAACCTTCTGGGAGTGTATTTATTGCTACGAAGCCAATAAAAAAAGCGCAAACCCGACTATGATAAAATATATATTTTTCAACTAACTTAAATCTTCTTTGATGCCTTCGGATCGTACTTATCATAAAGAAAAGCAGGGCATTGATAATAAATGAGATGTAAAAATTGTAATTTAATAGATCTGCAGTAATTTAAAAAAAACGGCACACAGCGGGTTTGTTAACTAGATTTTAGTGTTTTCAAGGCCGATTTTAACCGGTTAGGCTATTTGATATGAGGAAATACGTTGAGACAGAGCGTTCTGTATGTTACGTTAGAGTGGCTCACCTACTCAAACCAACAGGTCGTTCAGCAATTGTCAGGAATTTCTTAGGTTCCAACTTAGCCAGATCACAAACATCGTCAAAGAATTGAGATCCCAGGGATTTTTTCCTCTTGCGCCAAAGCGCAGGACAATCGCACAGAAAATGCTTGACAATTTCTATCTCCTTTTCGTCTTTTCAGATCCTGCAGTAAGAATTATAGGGAGCACCCAGCCGTTGTGCAATCTTCCCGATTGCTATATGGCCGGTTATAAGTCCAACCACCAGAGATATGATATAGAAGGAGACTTCTTGTGCGTCTGACGTAACATTAAGGCAACACGAGCTTAGTGTGGTAGCAGGATTCGAGATTTCTCCATCTCACACCCGCTTTCCTAAGGAAAATCCTTTTCAAAGTGAGCTTACAGGTGCGAGCGGCATGCTCAATCCCTTCCAGGACGACGAAAGCGGAATGGATCTGCCCCCTCTTGCAAGTTCGTCAGCCATCTCATTGCCTGGTATATCGGAGTGTCCAGGTATTCTGTAACTCGACGAAATAATAAATCATGATAGATATTTCTTTTAAAACCTACAGATCCAACTTACAAACCATCCACCAGCTAACCGTTTCAAATAAATTTATTTTTTCGATGTTGATTAAAAGCAGAAAAATTTATTTTACTTACCGCTCATACAACATGAAATATACAAATTTATGAAGATATTTTCATAAAAATTAGCAGTGAACAAAAGCTAAATTTTGCAACACAAATGTGTTGCGCATGCAAATTTTGGTTAGACTGAAACACCATGGTTTATTGTTGTACAAGCGATGGGTGTAAACAGACACTCATACATTCGTATATCATTCATCACATCCTATAGCCGCCTAAGTACTATACTTTAACATAGAACTTAAACGCTTATTTGTATGAGTGCGATCGTAGCCCGTGAATATGGTGAATTGTGACATTTAAATCTACAAAAACTCAAACATGTTATGACAAAAAATATATCACATCAACTGCAGTTGCAGCCACTGGCAGAACCTACAAAATTACAACCGCATATACAGAGTGATCCACAATTGCCTTTCATAACTTTAGGCGGGTACCTGTAAGGCTTATACGACATGTAACCCAAGAGTTTATAGAGGAAGAATCGCTAACTTGGCTACAATGGCTACCGAAGGCTCCCTTGAGGTGGCATGCTATCTCCTCTTTTGGCTTGATACACGACTCCAGATTAAGCAAGAAACGTTTGGGTGAGATCAAAGAAAGCTCTGGCAGCATAATATTAAGGCTTTCAGGTGGATCTGGTGATTGTCACCGCTGATCATGCATGACATGTGCAATCCATACTAATGTATTGAACACTTTTTTGGTGGAAGACGCTAGGCAAAACGAGCAATCAACATAGGTTTGGGAAAGTGAAACGGCTAGCATATTTGTGCATGTCAGGTGCAGTGAGCAGCGCACCTCAGGAAAGGTTAAACGTAATTTTTCACTTAAAGGCTCTCCAAGTGTTCGTGCATTGGTCGCGAAAGAAGCTCTACGACTAAGACAAATTGACATGTGGAAATCAACCAAATAGGTGCACGAGATGATAGATGACATGATAAGGGGACGACTGAACGAGTTCAAGAGAGGAATGGGTGGAAAGCATAGACAGTGGTAGGGGAATTAAATCAACACAGGCAGCTCAAAAATGAAAAAGAGGAATAAAGATGTAATGTTTTAAGAGCATTTGCAGGTTAGACAATCGTATCCGCTTCCTGACTCATGCAGTGTCTTCCAGACAGAGGTCTATGTCATTGAAAGAGCAGGAAGGCTGCTCCAGAATAGTACAGTCCCAGGTGCCAATGACGTGATCTTTATCCAAAGTCTACTTTAAAGCATTAGAATCCAACGTGATGTATTCGGATCACGTACGGAGGTGTCGCTGACGCCCATAAACAATGTCAATTCCTTTCTCTGCTGAAGATGTGATAGCCAAGTAATGTTCTGAAATGGACGCAAGCGAGATAGATAGCTCCGCACTTCCGGTTTTAGGGCAATGGACTTGCTGTGAACCAACCGGTTTGATTGCGAGGTCTCAAGGTGACCATGGCCATGTTTTTAGATAAAATAAACTATTTTCCTTCTTTAGCTAAATATATAGTGGCAGTATTTACTCGTATCATTACACGTAATTGCACTATTTTATCCGTACTCTGACGGTATCATATACCAACAAGCTTCCTCTACAGAAGTTTTCAGGATGTGGAGGATGCGAAACCGATTCACTACTTTCTTTGCCGATGTCCGATTCAGATTTCTGTGCGCAGGGTTCTCCGATACTCTGGCAGAGGTCGGAAAGGTAGAGTTTTTATTCAAATAAAAGCTCATGAGAGGAATTAAGTGATCGGTTGAGGACTACTAGGAAGTAATCTGGTTGGACGAATGCGCCGCCACCCGGCGAATTTTTGAGTTTCATACAACTCTCCGAGAAAACGGTATTCAAACCTTCCATTTCATCTGATTTTCACGTGTCGTATTATACTACCTTGTATCGAAAACCATTTTCACTTAAACCATTATATGAAACTGTCAAAATAATTTCAAAAATGATTATAATAGACTCCAATCTCTAGTTCTAATATGTCACAAGTCCCATTCACAAATTTCGAACTATTGAGACTTAAAAAATGGACTTTAATCATGTAGCATCAAACACGACATGGACCCAGATATGACACGATCATTTAGTAGATAATGAAAACGATGAAATTTTTGTTTAAAATTTTTCACCGTTTAACAGAACAAGAATTACACCCCTAGTCTTTCTATAATGAATAAAACGGTCGTAATCAGCGGTGAGGTGATGAGAGACAATCGGAAAAGTTTTCTGAAACTCACAAAAATGTATGTTATATATACTTTTTTTTTCAACTTGATAAATATGCATGAGCAAAGTTTTATAACGCAATTTTTCGTTCATCCTGTATGCAAACGCAAAACCGTAAAAAGATCTTTATGAAAGCGCTCATACTTGCAATAACCGCTAAATGTGTTTGTGACAGCCACACAAATACGAGTACGTCGGTCGCAAATGTAAACGCTAAAACTTGTAAAATATGAAATTCCACCTAAAAACGGAGCAGTGGGTGTGGCCAGCAGAAATTTTACGATTGTTGCTTCATTGGGAACGCAAAACGGAACAAGTGCTAATAAAATCTAATGTCTGGTATGTAAAATTTAATAGAGGAGAACAACACAAACATTAGCAGACCATGTTGTACTAAAGATATTTGTGCATTTACATACAAAAGCACCAAATAAGTTCAATTTATGAAAGCGTAGTTCTAATTGGTGAAGGAAATATATATATATATGAATCCTAAGAATCTAAAGCTAAAAACTAAATAAAAATATTCACATAAAATTTACTCCTTCATGCAAATGTACATTTATTAAACGTATTTTTATGGAATTTTTTATTAATTATTATTTTATTAATGACACTGGTTTACAGCCAAAATGCACCAGAGACGCCATTATGAAATTCCTATGTAAAATCACCCCCTGATTCCGAAAATCAATGTTATTTTTATTCTATGGTAACGTTTCGTTTTTGAGATATTTACGAATTACCATTTTTTAAAAAAAAAAACAAAAATTGGGCTCACTTAATCATATATATCTCAAAAACGAATTCCAAAACCGTTTGAAGCTTTCAAAAGGCAATGAAATTTGCTATAAACTGTGCGTACAATACTTTTTACTAAGCCCTGCATATTCAAAGATAACGAACAATCATTATAGATTTTTACAATTTTTTTTGAACTCGCGAGCGCAGGACACGAACACAAAATATGTCAACTGCTTTCTTCTGCGACTCGTATTTCTTACATCTACTGCCCAGGAGGCAATGTCCAGTAAGTATGCTCATCGTAAGCCTTGAGTCTTCTCTCTCTATTGATAATATATTCAATTATATTTTCAGCAATATATTCTGAATAACCCGAATAGAATGTAATTTTAAATTTGACACCCTTGAGAAACTTATTTATTTTCAAGGAATCAAATAACCCGCAAACTCGACATAAAATTTAATTAACTCTACAGACACCTTTGTGGCATCTAAGCAATTAATTTGGTTTTGCACTAAACGCTTGAAATCTGAGTACATACTTGTAAATATATTTGTAAGTGTGAACAAGGGATGTGGTTAGTTGTACTTGTATAACTGAAACTTAGCCTTTTGAAATTTACTTTCCTGCTTGTAATCGATAAGTCAAGTAGCAAATAAATTCCTTCGGAACACGATTTAGATTTTGTTGTGCTTTTGGTTGTTGTAAAATTTTGGGGTGTGCTGTGTTTTCATTATTATGGTTTAGGCCAGGCGTATTGTTGTTGTATTATTTACTCTTTTGTACTCTATTTCGCTTTGTTTTGTTGTTTGCTTGTGTTGCAATTTAATTTGATGTTTATCTTCACGTAATTTTCATCTCTATTTGGCAGGAGTTTAATAATAATTAGATGGTTCAAAAGAGCGTGATTAGATTTCATTTGAAAGTTATTTCTATGTAGTTTTATTAAAATAACAATGATGGTAAATTTATTCATATGTTTGGCTTTTTACTTACATTTGTGGTATATATTTCCCATAATATCTTTTAGAATATAAAGTTATAATCAGAAGCGAAGCGAGGGAGGGAGGGGGGGCAAGGGAGCCATCTTACAACAGGCGCTACTTACAGGGGGGCGCCAAACGGTTTTGTATTTTTATTATAACTGATTTCTGGAAAATAAATTCCATACTAAAAAATTCATGCGTATATCCAGAACACTTGCGACGGGTTGTCGAATAATCGAAAGCATATATCTTTAGCTTAATGTGAAAATGTGCTAAGTCAACTTTTACGAATTTTACTGGAGACGAAAAAAATGAATACATTTTGAAATAACCTTCTTTTTCAAAACTGTGAATGAGGGATGATACCTTAATTGCAACGCTTTTGATTGTAGAAGCTTTGAAAAAGATAAATACAAGTCATGTATGCCAACCCAGCAGCTATTTTATAACTTAGCACAATTTCCGCACTCATATTAAATTTTTTCTCCTGACTTAGCACTTTCAACTCAATATGTTTTCCCATTACTCCTCACTTTTGATGATTGAAATAAAACACTAAAACTATATATTTCACAAAAACTACTATTTATTTATCAAACTATTTCTAATGGTCCTGATCTGTACCCTTTTGCCGGATGGTGCGCAGACAATAATTTATATTTAAATTCAAACAAATGCTGTGTTCTGTCTTATTCCATTAAGACAACTGCCACATACTTTCTCCACAAACTAAATACTAAATCTCTTAATCGTTTTCAAGAGAGTAAAGACTTCAGTGTAATTTTTAACTGCAAACTCTCTTTTTCGAGTACCATTCACTTCGTTGCTTCAAAATTTATTCTAATGGTTGGGTTCAGTAGACGTAACACCAGTGACTTTAATGAACCTATGACGTTGAAGGCACTTTATATATCCTTGGTCAGAAGTCGTCTTGAATATTGCTAAATAATATGGAATCCTTTCTATGAATCTAACTCCTATAAAATTGAAAGAGTTCAAGAATTTTTTAAAAAATTGCTTTACGTATGTTTCACTGGCCAGACGCCCTCCCATCATATACCAGCAGGCACAAATTGATTGGTATTCAGGCATTACATGACAGAAGAACTTTTATCTCACTCATGCTTGCCTATAATGTAATAAACTTTATCACGAATTTCTCTGATTTATCTAATTTGTTCATTCCATATATTCCACTGCTTGATCTTTGGCATAATAGATTATCGAAATAAGTCATAAAACGAATTACGCTATGAATGAACTACAACTAGGACTATACATCTAGCAAATCGATTCAGTAGTGTTATTAATTTTAATAACAGCTTATATAAGTTTAAGCTTGAATTGTTTTCTATTTTGAACTAGTCTGTAATAAAGCATGTAGTTATCGATATGTAAGGATTGAAGTAGATTTTGGTCAGAGCAGAGCATTTATCTAATACCAAAGGCATGTCTCAATTGGGCGAATCCAATTTCAAGGGGTTGTGTGGGCAATCCTCTCAAGGGGTTCCCAGCGCAATATATAGCTTATCCAACCCAATTGCCAACCTCACCTACCCGTGGCGAATTCTGTTTCATTGACAGCCGAGGATCTGGCGACCCCAAATTCCTCACGGAACTAGGGGGTGGGGAGGACGGGATGACCTAGAAGGTTTAATGTGGTCATATAAATCGTTCCCGAGATGGTCGGACTAGTACCTTAATAGTGCTTTGTTACCGGAACAAACCGGATCTATATGCGGCAAAGGACCATCAACATCGGCACAAACCCTTCGGGGAGTGTCTTATCGTAAATACAACAACAACAACAAAGCATGTACTTTTAGACTGAATGAATTAAATAAGTAAATAAAATGCGCGCACAAAGAAATGGCTTGTAATTCAGATTGATATTATTGACTGGTTGACTTAGCATATCTTTTTAAACAGTTGACGACTTAGCTCATTTACACATCGTTGCAAACAGCACGCCGCAAAATGATCGGAAAATCAGCTAGAGATGTTGGTCTTTCCGCAGAATGTCAAATTTCTCGCGCCAAGAAAAGAATTGTCGATCGTCTCCAACAAAAAATACGTACAATGCTTACACGACCAAATTACCCTCATTTTATATTTGGAGTTCTCTTAGAAGTTGGAAATTTATTAAACAGGGATAATAACGACGAAATTGTAAGGACTTGGGTGAATTTTATAATACAGATTTCGATGGAACAGAACTTTTTATCGAAATATGGAGAAGAGAGGACTGTAGACTCATGACGGGTATTCTGACTGGGCACTGCCTTCTGGCGTCACATGCCTTTAAATTAAGCTTGGTCAGTGATAGCAGATGTAGGAAGTGCGGGTTGGAGGAGGAAACGATCGAGCACCTTCTGTGCTCGTGTCCTGCGCTTGCCAGGCTAACACTCCAGCTATTAGGAGTGATACAGCTGTCAGATCTAGAAGCAGCAAGTGGCTTAAGTCCTAGGAAGCGTCTAGTATTTGCCAAGAGGACGGAGTTATTTTATAACATAGGTCCTGGTTTTTGATAGGGTTTTTCAGTTTAGTCGTTAAAATAAACTTCTGGTAACACTACGGACTCAATCAGTCTATGTGAGGTCCTCATGGACCGGCCAGTTCAACCTACCATGCATTAGATATTTTTCCAAACGTGACTATCTCAGTATTACTCATTTATTTTATTACTAATGTATTATTATCATATGGTTATTAAATATGTATTTGAGTCTACTTATAAATGATATTTTCAGCCCATGATAAAAATATAGGAAGGTAAAACCATTCTTTCTTCTCGGCGGCTATAATGATTTTTTGATTTTAAAAAAATTTTAAAATCTCTCTCAAAAACTTTGTGAAAATTCCAAACCAAAGGATATAAACAAAAATTTCAGCATAGTTGACCTTTACAAATGCCCGATAAAAAACAAAAATAAAATAGATCGAAAATTTGATATGCATTTTTTTAGTTCGGTTTTATAGTTTTTTTTTTTTTTTTTATTTGTACGATTTAACCCTGCATGGTCATAATTTGCTCATACTAGCATTTAGCTTACTTCCATCATTAGAGATGTTGCAGGTCTTCGCAGCTGGACTATTCACATAGTCCAACTGGGGATTATTAATTTGTGGAAGTTGAATTTTTCCGACATCCCGATTTTGTTTTGATGACAGGCAGGGAGCAGCGCACATATACATTTTACTGATTATCATCTACAGAACTAGGCGGCGTAGTCTTTTTCCCGTCCGTCCATGTATGGTTCTTATTTTTGTTTTACAAATCCCACAATAGAACACTCAAGAAACTTAAAAAAATCCTCTAACGGAGGTCCAAGGTGTCGGGCAGTTTCAATATGGTTTTAGCAAACAAAAGTTGCTATTACATATTTTTGTTCCACACTACAGACGAATACATGATTTGTGCTATACACCAGGCTGAGGCCATACATAAAGATAGAAGTTGGGGCAGAGTAACGCGCATATCCTTCGGAAGTGTGCATTCTTCTTAGGTGATGTCTGCAAAGACTGGAGCGTGAGTTTGAAGGAAATCACATACTCTGCGTTCGTGTTGCTCTGGATCATACTACACCAGATCTCGTAATAGGGCTTATGCAGATGTCTTCTTATCTACCTTGGAGGCGCAACTACATCAATCAATTACCTTTGGTATGCCTCGGTGCTCAGACGTATTAAGAAGATATTACGTGGCAGTTCTAAGTGGGAAATTAGGCAGCCCTGCAACTTCCTCCGTTGCTGCTATTTGAGAATTTTGATGCATCTTTGTGCATTGTAGGCAATTTAGGATGCATTTGAATTGAAGCAGAGACTGTGTTCGAAAGTCACAACCAAAAGTTGTTAGGGTTCCACAGTGGTAAATTTATGCCATCAGTACGCCAAAAAAATATTTTTTCCCGGGCGCAAGAAAACCTCACTACGCCACTGATCATAATAGAATAATAGATTTATGTTAATGCCGCAAATTTTGCGTTAATACTCAAATATTATGAAGAAAGGAATCGCGATATAATAATTTTTTGTTTTTCAATACCAAACTTTTTGCGTAAATAACCATACCCCATTTGGAATAAGATATTAGCATTGGGCTTTAAACCGGAGATTGTTTGGATAACATACGGCCAAATTTACCAAACAGTTGACTCTTTGGGAAAATAAGGAATTCGCATGAACATTTTTTTACCAAATGCCTTGGCGGAGATTTTGAGTAAATATATATCGGAGTAACTCCGAGGACATAATCCTGTGGCGAATATAAGCAGTTTTATGGAGCACAACTCTAGCTATAAAAGCAGAAAATATTTCACACACATGTAAGCAGCAGCTAATAGCGAAGAGAACATTTCACACACTTGTACACAGTAATGAATGGAGTTTACGGTCTTACATAAATTACGATATAACTGTATGATGGCCAAAGCAAATACGAGATACAGAAACGATAAGGAAAAAATCAATTATTTGATGCGGCATTTCGCTGTAATTCTAGACTCTAGGGGAAATAGCTGTCTGATATGAACTGCGAGTGTTAAAGCAGCGCAGTCCCATCGACGATCGATTAGCTTGATTTTTACACACTATAAGTGAAGTACGCGAGTAGTTTAATCATAAAGTACTACTTCCATAGACGTGTTGTATACGTTTTACTATAATAAATATTTGAGTTATTTACTCGGTGGACGCCATGGTGTAGTGGTAGCCTGCTGCACCTATCACACCGAAGACCGTGGGTTCAAGCCCGGCAACAAGCAATATCAAAAATTTAGAAACAATTTTTTTTAAATTAGAAAAAGTTTTCTAACGAGGTCAATCCTCGACAAACACTCCGAGTGTATTTTTGTCATGAAAAGCTTCTCAGTGAGTGCCGTTCGGAATCGGCGTAAAACGTGTAAGATCCGTTCTGCTAATTTGTAGGGCAAGACGCAAATTGAAAGAGAAGTTCGGACTAAAATCTCTTTGGAGGCTATCGCGCCTTGCATTTATTATTTAGTGCAGAATAATTACGAGTTTCCTGAAATTCGTCACAATTCCTGAAAAAATAGAGCCAAAAGACTGAAAATATAAATTGATATTTTAATATGCCAGGTGAAACTCGTTCACACTGTTCTCTCGCATTTGAGCAAATCAACCTATCCAGAGAGAAACGCGTTAGTCTAGCTCAACTTCGATCTAAATAACAGTAATAGGTTAAACTGTTTGTTATACAGAGCCAACTCTAGCATACCTAAAGTATATAGTGCTTTTAACATTTCGCCAGATGACACCAACCATCTTTTCAATTGCAATGTGTAACTAAAGCTTATAACAAACCTATCTCTTTGGTCCATCCCTGTTGAAATAGCAAATTTCCTCGGACTAGCGTTAGGGGATAATGATGAAAATTTGTGAGTGGTAGCACCTATTGGTTGGGGCGAAACATTACTAAAACAACAGCAAAGTATAGAAATAGTATAAAAATTTAAGTTTTGAATTTGTGTCATTAATTTTTGAAGGACTTTATTTCCGATTATCCTAAAATTACAAAAGCGTGTTGGGATATATAAAAAGTATACCTAGTACCATTTTAATTGTGTTTACAAAATGGATATAAAAAAATATTTGATGATTTTAAGATATCGTAAATTTTATAAATGTACTAGAAGACCCCGAAGACGTTGTCCTGCCCTAATTTTGGCCTATCTGCATATATTTTAATAAGCTTTTTCCATCTGACTCTACCCTCCCCCCTCCCCCTCCTCACTTTTTCCTAATCCTTTTATTCACTCCTCCCTCCGTCTTTTTCGCTTCATCTATCTCCATCTTCGTCTCATTCTATCTCTTTCTCAATCTCCTTCTCTCTTTTCTCTTCTCTCAATTTCTTCTCATTCTTCTGCATCCCTTATTGCCTGTCCCAGAGGGTGGTATGTATTTTATTCCAGTCCCAGCCCCAGTCCCACTCCGAGTTTCAGTCCCAGTCCTAGTCCTAATCCCAATCCCAGTCCGTCTCTGGATAATATATATTTTGTACTAAAGCACTCATCAACAGCTTTCATTTCATATCCATATTGTATAAACACTGTCTAGGCATTCACTGGCCCACGTTTTGGCCTATATCTCGAGACACTAGTTACCCAATGGTATGAAAATTACCCTCTACACAACTAAAGACTATCCTGAATTAAAAAAAAATGTCATAGTACCTCTAAATCGCGGTCCCCCTCAGAAGTTTAGAAGTCCGTCGCGCCCAAAAATGTTGTGACACGTGTTTTTTATATATTAAGATATGAACTATTTCTCTATTAGTGGTCTACCGGTACCAACTAAGAATTTTTTTTGTTTAATAAAAAAAAAATATTTTTTAATTTACACATACCTAATTTATCTTATATTTTATTAGCTCTAAAATACACAATTGTTTGATATTAGAGAAGAATTTTAAGGGCTTCATACGGCAATGGTTACGAGAACATTTTTCCATATTTCACTGCTTCATGTGTTTGCTTTTAATTCATACTGGTGTTAAGGTATACGCCTCTATCCACTTAACCATTTGAACTCTTCCAACTTATTCGAAATTTTTTCATACATCTATAAAATTAAATATGGCACATCGAATTCGTGACCACAGATCTTTGGTTGGCTCTCATAAGTTGGCATTACATATAGTGCAAGTTTCGATACTTAGTTGCCTCAGAAAACTTCTGTTAAAGTCTGCATTATCAACTACAAACCTCATCTGAAGGGGTCGCTGGTAGAAGACTCGCTGCAAGCACTCGTTGCGTTTTTTTCCTTTCTTGGACTTTGTTCCATCATACGGATCCGTTAAATGGCATCAGTTCCTTAGAGCCTATAAAAGGGACGAACAGCGATAGACTCGCCCTTATTCTTTTGCCAGCGATCCATCAGGTGAGTGTTTGCCAATACATTTGTATTTCATCCTTTTATATTTTTAATAAAGGCCTGTGCGACAGGCTATCATATATATATACATATATACTTCATATCTTTGGATATTTAACTTATCTGTTTGTTGTTGGACAGCTAGGCACAGCTGGTAAGTTTTCCGTATCATTATCGCGAGTTTCAAGAACCGGCTCCCCATATCATTTATCCCTGCTCGAACAACTTCTGATGCATCAAAATTGGGTTAAGTTTTTATGGGGTGTCATAATTCAGAATCAACAAGACGCATATTAAATTTTTATTCACATATAGATTTTTCTTTTATGAAAGCTACATACTTACAAACGATTTTTCAGTGATTTAAAATTGTATGGGTCGATTAACAAAAGGATTAGCTAAGATCTTTACAGTGCTTTTCACATTTCAAACTTTTCCAGAAACAATTTTGGCAACTTTTTAATCCTAAAAATTATCATGTTCGAAATTCAATAGTAGAAGTTAATTGCGTATACGTTAAGTACATGATATAAGTTCTTATATCCAAATAACATCTGAGTGACGATACAAGATTGTAAAATTTTCCATGTTGAATAAGTGATTTGATACCCTTTAAAGGCAAGCGAAAGGCATGAGAAATCTTTTATAACAAAACTTTGACTTAATTTGACAAAATATTAAACTTGAAGATGATTTGACATGACAAGTGAATGAGCTAAAATGTCAGCTTCGGAATACCCTTCTCAAAAATTGCATAGTAAATGCCTTTTTTGCAAGGTGGCGCAAAAAGAAACTAAAATTTTATGCTTAATGGAAAAATAAATGTTTACTAAACTTAACATATACGTGGATTATAAACAGTCTTCATCTATTACATATGTACTTAAGCCATACTCTTAACTAAAACACTTAACAGAATTAACCGTTTCTGATATTAAACGAAACTTCCCAGCTGCACATATACATACATATCTATATTTTTTTTTCTCTCAAACAAAAACAAATTAAAGTATTTTTTAATTTATTTAATAATTTGGGAAAAATTTAAACAATGTGACATCAGGACGGACAAGGTGCCAGCTGTTTCGATTATACCTTGTAAATCTCTTCAAAGCCTTTTCTCCCGGGAGTGGGATTTGAAACCGCGTTCCTACGATGGTTGAAGTGTTACAATCGCATTCAGGCACGTCATGCCTTAGTTGTTGTAAAATTTTTCCCAATTGCCTTCTCTGCATATTTTAATCTTTACACATTACGTACTTCGTATATAATTATGTGTTAAAGTTGTGCTTGTTGGTAAGGTATAATCGAAACAGCTGTCGCCTTGTCCGTACTGATGTCACGTTGTTTAAATTTTTGCCAAATTATTAAATAAAATGTAAAATTAAAAATTGCTTCAAATAAATGTTTTCATACATTTAAAAGCAATACGGGCAATCCCCGATTAACACATACTAAATACTTTACTTTGCATATTTATACCTTTCATGAAAATGAAATGGTATATCAACTTCGTCAAGAATCTCAAATTTGTACGTCCTTAAAGGAAAATAGATAGACCCATCAATAATTCTACCAAAATAATCAAGATGAAGAGCTGCGTTGATTTAGCCATATCCGTCTGTCTATGTGTCTGTTTGTATGCAAACTAGTCCCTCACTTTTTGAGATATCTTGATAAAATTTGGTGATCGGGTGTATTCAGGTGTCCGATTAAACATTTGTCGGAACCGGCCGGATCGGACCACCATAGTATATATCCTCCATACAACCGATTTTTCAGAAAAAGAAGATTTTTGTAATATCTTCCTCAATTTATCAGATTGAAGCTTCAAACTTCACCATATGCTTTCGTATATTGCACATATTGTTGTCTAAAAAATCTCATGTTTTTGCACCATTTTAACAGCTAGAAGCTTCAAATTTCACCGAAAGCTTACGTAGCTTACGAGCATTAGTTGTTTTCTGAAAAAATTTTATAGATCGGTAGTATATAAGTATATATCTCATACAACCGATTGTTCAGATAAGAAACTTATGGTAATTTCTGCTCCATTTTAACAGTTAGAAGCTTCAAGCTTCACCAAATGCTTACGTATAAAGCATATATTAGTGTCTAAAAAAATCATAGAGATCGGTGGTATATATAGTATATACCCCATAGAAACTGTAATTTCTGCGCCTTTTTTTACGGCTAGAAGCTTCAAATTTTATCAAATACTTACTCTTACGTCATATATGTATTATTGAAATAAGTGATTCGTGGTCATAGTTTTTACATGCAGACCACAAAAAACGTGAAACTTTGCATCCTCACACATGTCCGTCCGTCTGTCCGTAAACACGATAACTTGAGTACATTTTGAGGTATCTTAATGAAATTTGGTATGTAAGTTCCTGGACACTCATCTCATATCGGTATTTAAAATGAACGAAATCGGACCATAACCACGCCCACTTTTTCGATATCGAAAATTTCGAAAAACCGAAAAAGTGCAATAATTCATTACCAAAGACAGGTAAAGCGATGAAACTTGGTAGGTGGGTTGACCTTATGACACCAAATGCTTACGTATATAGCATATATTAGTGTCTAAAAAAATCATAGAGATCGGTGGTATATATAGTATATACCCCATAGAAACTGTAATTTCTGCGCCCTTTTTTACGGCTAGAACCTTCAAATTTTATCAAATACTTACTCTTACGTCATATATGTATTATTGAAATAAGTGATTCGTGGTCATAGTTTTTACATGCAGACCACAAAAAACGTGAAACTTTGCATCCTCACACATGTCCGTCCGTCTGCCCGTAAACACGATAACTTGAGTACATTTTGAGGTATCTTAATGAAATTTGGTAGGTAAGTTCGTGGACGCTCATCTCATATCGGTGTTTAAAATGAACGAAATCGGACTATAACCACGCCCATTTTTTCGATATCGAAAATTTCGAAAAACCGAAAAAGTGCAATAATTCATTACCAAAGACGGGTAAAGCGATGACACTTGGTAGGTGGGTTGACCTTATTACACAGAATAGAAAATTAGTAAAATTTTGGACAATGGGCGTGTCACCGCCCACTTTTAGAAGAAGGTAATTTAAAAGTTTTGCAAGCCGTAATTTGGCAGCTGAGTATGTAATGTTCGGTTACACCCGAACCTAGCCTTCCTTACTTGTTTCGTTCTATATTTATCTTAAAACTCGCTTAGGTATGTACATATGTTCACTACATATTTCTTATTTTATTCAGCCGATTAATTGGATATTACGGATGGGATAAGATTATTGTAAAGCCCCATTCACGAAGTCTTCGGCACAGCCGAATACAGTCGCGTCCTTACTTGTTTTTGATTTCCTTTAGTTTTGAGACTGATTTTTGAATTATAGCGCAAAAACCTAAAAAAAATCAGAGGAGATAACGGTTATACCTTGTAAGTGCTTTATCATGCATAATAGGAACTGAAAATTTGATTCAGTGAAAAAAAGCGAGTTGTCTACCGTTTTGGAAAATTATGTTAAGCACATCATCGTCCTTTTGGGAAACCTTTTATTATTGTTTATTTAAATTATCGCCTTATCCTTTTTTACATTTGACATATTTTCACTCCTCTGATATTAAGCACAACATCTTTTTCCGACATTTAAGCAAATATTATGCTTCAATTACTTTGAACCTTTTAAAATAATCACCTCCTGCTCCTTTGTTTTATAAATAAGCAGCATTTTTATTGTTATTATTAATTTAAATTCTTGGCTATTTAGCATTTTAATATTTAACCCTCTTTACTTGTTTTTTTGCTGTTAAAATTAATAAAGTGTCAAGCTTTTGTCAATTTATTTAAAAGTTTAATGAAGGATTTATGACAAATATTTATCTAAGTTGTCACGAGTGGGTTGCAATCTGATGGATGTATATATATATATGTATATGTATATATTTGCATTTATGTAAGTACATTTATAAATTGTATATTTATTGTTCTTGTCATATGCTTTCGTTAACCGTATTTACTGAGAATGGATAAAGGATAACTTATAATAAATTACACTTCTGAATACGAATGCTTTTCAGGAAGCAGGACATACTACAAACAAATAAAATGTAAAGGAAATATAAACCAAGATTGATTTCATTTATTAAGATGTGCAAATTTCCAAATGTGTTCTGATGTGATTTTATACACAGTTATACAAGCACACGGGCCACAATAGCTTATTAAGGCATAAAAAATGTGAAATAGGTATTGAGTTATATAATCACACATTCAGAAGAAGAAAACACAAATAAAAAAAAGCGCATAAATCCGACAATCAATTTCTTCTAAAAAATGTAATAGGTTTATACTCTTATTCATACGGAAAAATTCCGATACAATATAGATATACGGAGTACTAATGTAAAATCATATTGTAACGAATTTGCTGCAAATCCTCTTGTTTGCCCTTTTGCTAGGTTCGTATCGCTAAACTGTTGAATAAATAACTCCAATATTGAATAATGGAAAAATGGCCTTTATTAAAATACTTCACAATAACACCGTGCAACGAATAGCTTGCTTAATAACCAAACTGATTGGTAACTCAAAAGAAACTCTACTGTTGGCCGCCAGATCGCGTGCTTAATCAAACTGATTGATAGCTCAACTCAAACTGAATTTGCCGCGCCTCTACATCTGTTTCCTTTTATACCCTTTGGTTTCCTCGTTCGCATTTTTCCAGAATCTCCTAGCATTGTCCATGAGCTCTCAAACTTCTCAGCTATAACTAAAATTGCACAATTTTATACATCTTTTAGGCGCTTCCAGAATCTACTAGTCCAGTAGCTCTCAAACTTCTCAGATATATACATGTGTTTGCGCATTGACTCTCCGCTGCTCGTATTCGTACATTGTACATATGTGTAGACGCAATTATTTATTCGTTTATGTAGATACATAAAGATTGAATTATTGATGTGAATGTTTGTAGTTTACAGTCTCTCGCGCACACATAGGCGTATAAGTAAATGCATCTGTGTGTGACATCTCTCGGCTGCCTTATATATGTGTATACATGATTTGATTATTGACGTAAATATCGCTTATCATGGCCTTAGTGATGGTATAGCTTAGTGATGCTAATATCCGTGACACTGCCCTCCACCTAAGTCTGATCATCCCGATCAGACAAATCTCTCGATCTAAACGCTGCTAGCATCGCCAAATGTACCACTCTTCTACTCCGTGGTTTTTCAATGCTTTGTATGCGGTAGATGGTATCACCGATCTTCGTCACAACCTTTTACGGGCCTTCCCAACTGCACCGAAATTTGGATGGAACACCTTTCCGCCGGTGAAGGTTGTATAGCCGTACCAAATCTTCCTCCCGTAAACCTTCCGAATAATCTTCCTTGTCGTACCTGTGTTCCATCTTACTACTCATTATTCTGGATCGTTCTCTCACACCCTGTTGCTTGGCCAATGAAGAACTACTTTATAGAGCTTGTTCTTGACGGATTGGCTTCACATACTCAGTATCGTTCCGACGTTTCCCAACAGAAGTGCGCGCTGGCTTGAAATCATCCTTGCATTCTTTCTGGGAAATCCTTTCCTTCGTTTTCGTACGTCCGTTAGGGCTATTCAATGCCAGTGTTTCTCTCACAGGTACCTTTGGTTTTGATTTGTTTGGCCCATTTGTTCCATCAACCTTTACCTTTGAATTTCGTGGCCTTCGTCGAGTCTTCTCCACCAGTACCCGATTACTGCTGAACCCTTTTTCCAAACTAAAGTTAAGTGGCACATCTTGGTTCTCATAACGCATCACCCTTCTCTGCATATCGATCTTGATGTCATGGTGAACCAAGAAATCCACTCCCAATATAAGTTCATCAACAATCTCCGCCACAACAAATTTGTGTAAAACCATGACCTTCCCAATTAGGACTTCACATATCACTTCTCCCTGGACTTGGTTATACTCGCCTATGACCGTACACAACTTTGCTCCAGGTAACGATTTTACTCTCCTGTTGACCAAGTCAGATCGGATCAAGGAATGAGATGCGCCCGTATCTACAGTCAGCACACGCTCCTTGCCATCCACATTCCCTCTGACGGCAAGACTGCTTGATTTCCTTCCAATTTGTGACACAGCATCACAGGACATTCAATAGCTGGAGCTAGCTCTCGATTTTTCCATCTGGCACGCTCTTGCTCATCTCCCCCAGCTTTGCGTTTACGGCCACCCAAGTTGGAACTACCAGGACCAAGATCGCATTGACGTGCAATGTGAACGGGCTTCCCGCATTTGAAACATTTGATAACTTTTTCACTCCGCTTATGCGATCCTTTCAGCGCCTCCAATATTGCGTCTACCCACTCTGGCCTTTCTACCTCCACACGGCGTGCTTTGAAAACTGACTTGCACAGAAGCAATGCTGTTTCTTGAGTCAGTGCATGGGATACCGTTTCTGCGAATGTGGGTTTTGGGTTTGCATATGTCGCTCGCTTCGTTTCTACATCTCGTATGCCATTCATAAAACTCTGGATTTTTACCCTCTCGGTGTACTCCACGGGTGCGTCCGCATTTGCAAGATGAGCCAATTTTTCATCATCCGAAGCAAACTCCTGCAATGTCTCATTTGCTTTTTGGTAACGGTTTTGCAACTCAATTTGGTATATCTGTTTTCTATGCTCGCTCCCATAACGTCTCTCGACAGCGGCCATCAATGCTTCATAGTTGTTCCGCTCTCCCTCGGGAATCGTCTGTAGGATTTCGGCTGCTGGCCCCTTCAATGCTACGAATAGAGCAGCAACTTTATCTTCAGCAGTCCAGTTGTTCACTGCTGACGTCTTCTCAAATTGAAGCTTGAATACCTGGAAAGGAACAGAGCCGTCAAAAGATGGAGTCCGAAGCTCGCTGGAACAGCTGGGCGATTTAGTTGTAACTGTTGCATAAGACCTTTCAACGCTTTTATCTCGGCATCAATTTTGTCCTCGAGTTGTAAAATTTTTGCATCCTGCTCTTCCAGTTTCGCAAAGAGCTGCGATTGTACCTGTTCCGAAATTTTTGTCGACATTCCAGATATACGGGCCTCTTGCGCTTTCAGTTGAGATGACATATATGTCTACTGTTCTTCCAATTGAGATGACATTTGCGACGCCATTTCTGAAATGCGTGCCTCCTGTGACTCCAGCTGAGATGCCATTGTCGATGTTTGTACAGATATTGTGCTCGTCACTGTCTGCGGTGTTTCGTTTTTTTCTTCCATTTTTGTTGTTGTTTTGTCGCTATCATAATGAAAGTCATACTCCTCAGCATTGTAGATTCCTTCAAATAGTATAGCTACACTTAGTCGTTTTTGTAGCTGGGATTTATCGCCAGAAGTAGCCAATCCACGGAATTCCAACTCCTCCTTCAGTTGCTGGATCGTCAATTGACTCAACTTTGGCATGTCCAAGTTGTATTCCCAATCTTCGAAATTTATTCAACAATTCCTCTTCTGACACCAATTGTAACGAATTTGACGTAAATATCGCTTAGCATGGCCTTAGTGATGGTATAGCTTGGTGATGCTAATATCCGTGACAATATGATTACCGCGTCTATCTTTCGATAACGTATACTCGACAAGACGACGAAATATTAAAAACGATGTAACTTACTTATTACTTAGCGTCCAACAAGACACACCCGACACTTCTTTCTTGGGCTAACTGGCGCCAATTGGTCACACCAAAGAATCTTTAATCGTTTTCCACCTGGTCCTTTCAGCGAAGTGGGCGTTGCATACTCTGCCCCCATAGGCGGGTTCCAATAATAATAAGTTTTTGGCAGTGACATCAAATTTCAATCGCATAGCATGACCTAGCCAGCGTAGACACCTAAGTTTTAATTCGATGGACTACGAGGGAAGGTGTCGACATAAAGCTCGTACAGCTCATCATTAAATCATTTTCGGTTCTTGGCTAGGCAGACGCGTAGAGGCCTGTAAATATTTCGAAGAACGTTGCTCTTGCACACTTCCAGAGCTGTTCCATATGATGTTGTTGCTGTTGTTGTTTTTGTTTCGATAAGCACACTCACCGAAGACCTTGGGGAGTGTTATCGATGTTGATGGTCATTTGCCGGATGCAGATCCGATACGTACCGGTAACAAGCACCATTAAAGCACTAGCTCTACAATCTCGGGAACGATTTAGTATGACCACGTGAGACCTTCAAGGCCGTAACGCCCTCCAACCCTTGAGGAACTTGGTAACAGGATTCGCCACGGGCAGGTGAGTTAGACAATTGGGTTGGAGAGATTATATATTACGCTGGCAACCTTTTGAAAGTGTTGAGCTAAACAACCCCTTGAAACAATTTGGTATTTTAGTCGCCTCTTACTACAGGCATACCTGCCGCGCCGGTAACCAAGTTTTTCCTCGGGGCGGTATAAAATGCTTAAAACATACGCTCCCACTGCTCCTATATTCCGTCGGGTTGAATTGTGCTCTCAGAGAGCAGTTGTGATATTCGAGTGGTGACATCGTCGGTATTTTGTTGCGATTACAGCCTTTCCATATATAGCTTTCCTTGTCGTCTTGTTGATACAAAATTACCGATTTGGGTATAGGATACTAAAAAAAATTTATAAAAAAAAAAAACCCAACTCAACTTTCACCCACAATACGACACTTTTTAACCGTTTCCAGGCGGATCCAAATTTCACATAAAATTTTTTTTTTTTTTTTTTTTGAGTTAGGCTCAAATATAGCTAGTCTTAATCGGAAACTAACTGTATGATACAACGAAACTTGTAGGAAAAACTTTAAGGGACGGTAGCGCCTAGCAATTGGAAATCTTGACAGCATCGCGTTACAGTTGCTTTGATGGACGTAGGAATACATGAAATCGATCAAGACTTGTGAAATGTACTAGATAAGATAAATTTGTGAATTTTTGAAGAGGATTTGCCATCAGGAAGTGTGGCCCAACGTCGTCAGCATCACAGCAAGGATTTTCAACATAAGACTTATCTGCTCAGACATTAACACCGACTCCTTCTATAATAAGCTGCAAAATACTTTGATTGTGTGTCTTTCTTTTGTCATGACATCGAAATTATTCTCTGTGTATGTATATAAATCCAAGATACGCAAGAAAGGGCATTTGGTCCTTTTGAACTTCCGGAGGTGACGTTGACCAACTAGTTGAACTTGAAAGATATCGCTACGGAAATGATAGTTGAAAGCAGGGCTATTCATTTCATAGCACAATTGTGCCCTCTCAGTTCACACGCATATGATTCGCTCTGTCGTCGTTAATTGAGTTAGTCGTCGCTCTTGGCGTAGTAAGATCAGTGGTGGATATCGGCTGATCGGTATCAAAATATGTACGAAAAATTATGCGCAATACATACACCTGTTGTTAGCTCGTTGCTTGCTAGTAAGCGACTAAATGAAAAATTAATTCACCCGCACGATCATCGCGACGATTGCGCTCTCACTAATGCAGGTGCACTTTCAGTTTTGAATAGCCCTGGTTGAAAGTATCAAGTTCCAATATATAAGGATCAGCGAACGCATTAGCAAGAGCTTATTCCTTTTAAACTCAAATCGTACACCTACTTTTAGAGAGAACTTCACAGTTATTCGTTTATTTACTTCTAACCAAGTAATGAGAGCACATTGAACACTCTGGCACGTTTGTCAGACGAGAAACGCCACTGCTTAATGCATGAAGACTGAAACAGGCATTGTTGTAAGAAAAAAAATGAGAGCCCTGATTGGTGTTTTTTTTTTCAAATAGCCTTATTGAGCAAAACAGGCAGAATATTTCTGTGTCGTTTTGCAATAACCACTTAAGTCTTATATTTTAGTTTGCCGCAAATGGATATTTAAGGTTTAAATGCATATTTGAAAAAATTTAAAACCGGTACTCAAACAAAAGTTCGTCAGTAAGATGGCTTAAATAATGTTAGTAAACGCCACCAGCCCTTTTTAAAACGTATGTGTATTATAAGAAATGTTTGCACTTAAATAACTTAGTATGTTGTTGCAAATTTTAAAATATTTACACTTACATCTTGCATCTGCTGTTAAGCCTTTATTGCGATTTTGATTTAAATATAAACCTAACCTTTATCGAAACATGTTTTTATTGCAAACAGTAAACGTAAGAACCTAACGATTTAACTCAAAACGGAAATATACAGTCTCGAGATAAATATTTCATTTGTTAGTTTTATTTAAAAATAAATACAATTTTTAACATAAAAACTCACTCCCTATTTTAGAAAAAGGAAGAGAAAAAATACGAGGTCATTGCACTTATATCGGTGTTTATATTTAATATAAATAAATGTTGTTTGTACCTGAACACCTAACAAAATTATACCAATAATGGGGACGATGTATTGTAGCTTTGTTACTTTCTTCCTTCTTTCAACAAGCGCGTGATCGATGCCGCACTCGATGTGGGTGTGGCCTGGTAGTATTGGGGATGTGATTTGCTGATATGAACATTACGGACATAAGTGAGCGCAATTATCACTGTGGAACACAACACTCCCTGAAGGTTTTTAAGATGTTCGAATAAACAGAAGCGACCTGATTTTTACAGCACGCTGATACTCCTTCGTGCTACATGTAGCAATAGGGAGATTTTGTTGTGCAATCGTAGACTGCTAATTAAATGTCCACAATTGCCTTTTATATTTTACTAGCAGACCGGGCAGACGTTGTTCTGCCCTAAATTTGGCCTATCTGCATATATATAGCTTTTTCCGTATAACTCTGCCCTACCCCTCTACACTTTTTCCGAATCTTTTTATTCACTCCTCCCTCCATCTTTTTCGCTTCTCTTTCTCAGTCTCCATCTCTCTTTTCTCTTCTCTCAAGTTTTTATCCTTCTTCTTCATCTCTTATTGCCAGTCCCAGAGGGTGGCATGTATTTTATTCCAGTCCCATTCCGAGTCTCAGTTCCAGTCCCATTCCGAGTCTCAGTCTCAGTCCCAGTCCTAGTCCTAATTCCAGTCCCAGTCCGTCTCAGGTATACTTCGCGGAAAAAAGCATCGTAAATACTAATATAGGCAAATTTATATAAGAAATTTCAGGCAAATCGAATAGGACGTATGTAAAAAGGTATGTGGGTATTATTATTTTTTGTCTTTATTTCGGCTTCGCATGCATATTTATCAGTTTTGCCTGGTTGATGCGACTAAATCGAATATCACAATGAACTTTAGAGCTCTCAGCAACAGCTTTCATGTGATATCCATAATACACACACATTCTAGGGATATTTGATATCCATATTGGTTTGGCCTATATCTCGAGACCCTAGTCACCTAGCGGCGTAAAACTTACTCTGTATTATAGCACACATCAACAGCTTCAATTTGATACCCATAATATAGAAAAACATTCTAGGTGTATCCGGGTCCATGTTTTGGCCTATATCTCGAGACTCTAGTCACCTAGCGGCGTAAAACTTACTCTTTACTAAAGCATACATCAACAGCTTCAATTTGATACCCATAATGCAAAAACACATTCTAGGTGTATCCGGGCCCACGTTGTGGTCTATATCTCGATACCCTAGCCTCCCAGTTGTATGAAAATTATCCTGTACTATAGCACTCATCAACAGCTTTCATTTGATATCCATATTGTATAAACACATTCTAGGTGTATCCGGGCCCACGTTGTGGTCTATATCTCGATACCCTAGCCTCCCAGTTGTATGAAAATTATCCTGTACTATAGCACCCATCAACAGCTTTCATTTGATATCCATATTGTATAAACAGATTCTAGGGGTACCCGGGTCCACGTTTTGGGTTATATCTCGAGACCCTAGCTTGCCAGTTGTATGCAAATTATCCTGTACTATAGCACTCATCAACAGCTTTCATTTGATATCCATATTGTATAAACACATTCTAGGGACAACCGGGTCCACGTTTTGGGCTATATCTCGAGACTCTAGCCTCCCAGTTGTATGAAGATTATCCTGTACTATAGCACTCATCAACAGTTTTCATTTGATATCCATATTATATAAACACATTGTAGGGATACCCGGATCCACGTTTTGGGCTATATCTCGAGACCCTAGCCTCCCAGTTTATGAAAATTATCCTGTACTATAGCACTCATCAACAGCTTTCATTTGATATCCATATTGTATAAACACATTCTAGGTGTACCCGGGTTCACGTTTTGGGCTATATCTCGAGACCCTAGCCTCCCGCTGTATGAAAATTATCCTGTACTGTAGCATTCATCAACAGCTTTCATTTGATATCCATATTGTATAAACACATTCTAGGGGTACCCGGGTCCACGTTTTGGGCTATATCTGGAGACCCTAGCCTCCCAGTTTATGAAAATTATCCTGTACTATAGCACTCATCAACAGCTTTCATTTGATATCCATATTGTATAAACACATTCTAGGGGTACCCGGGTTCACGTTTTGGGCTATATCTCGAGACCCTAGCCTCCCAGTTTATGAAAATTATCCTGTACTATATCACTCATCAACAGCTTTCATTTGATATCCATATTGTATAAACACATTCTAGGGGTACCAGGGTCCACGTTTTGGCCTATATATCGAGACCCTAGTAACACAGGGATATGAAAATTATCCTGTACTATAGCACTCATCAACAGCTTTCATATGATATCCATATTGTATAAACAATTTCTAGGGGTAACCGGGTCCACGTTTTGGGCTGTATCTCGAGACTCTAGCCTCCCAGTTGTATGAAAATTATCCTGTACTATAGCACTCATCAACAGCTTTCATTTGATATCCATATTGTATAAACACATTCTAGGTGTACCCGGGTCCACGTTTTGGGCTATACCTCGAGACCCTAGCCTCCCAGTTGTATGAAAATTATCCTGTACTATAGCACTCATCAACAGTTTTCATTTGATATCCATATTGTATAAACACATTCTAGGGATACCCGGGTCCACGTTTTGGGCTATATCTCGAGACCCTAGCCTCCCAGTTTATGAAAATTATCCTGTACTATAGCACTCATCAACAGCTTTCATTTGATATCCATATTGCATAAACACATTCTAGGTGTACCCGGGTTCACGTTTTGAGCTATATCTCGAGACCCTAGCCTCCCCGTTGTATGAAAATTATCCTGTACTATAGCACTCATCAACAGCTTTCATTTGATATCCATATTGTATAAACACATTCTAGGTGTACCCGGGTCCACGTTTTGGGCTATACCTCGAGACCCTAGCCTCCCAGTTTATGAAAATTATCCTGTACTATAGCACTCATCAACAGCTTTCATTTGATATCCATATTGTATAAACACATTCTAGGGGTAGCCGGGTCCTCGTTTTGGGATATATCTCGAGACCCGAGCCTCCCAGTTGTATGAAAATTATCTTGTACTATAGCACCCATCAACAGCTTTCATTTGATATCCGTATTGTATAAACACATTCTAGGGGTACACGGGACCACGTTTTGGCCTATATATCGAGACCCTAGTCACACAGGGGTATGAAAATTATCCTGTACTATAGCACTCATGAACAGCTTTCATTTGATATCCATATTGTATAAACACATTCTAGGGGTACCCGGGTCCACGTTTGATCTCAAGACCCTAGGCACGTAGCGAAATAAGGTGGAAAACTCTTTCTGCTAACACGCTTCCTTTCTTCAGTGTTTCATCGATTTCCACTTCTGACGTAGTGATACTAATTTGATGATTTTCATGGTTATTAATTTCAGATTCAAAGTCACTAACTTGATAATCAGGATGGATTCGCGAATCATCATTACCAAACACAAAATCTTCGAATTCAGCGAATCCATTTTTGATTGATTTGTTTGTTCAAAAATACACAACTGTTTAGATCTCTCCTCCGAAATCTAAGGGCCTCCACAAATAAAAACAGATAACACTGCACTTTTCACTCAATAACACTGCACTTTTAATTGTAATTTACTAATGCGTAAATTTTACACTAAAGAAATCTTAAGCAGGTGAAGTATTTCAACTCCAACCAACGCAGTTAAAGCTCCTAATGTACTCAGGTGAGCAGAGTTCACAGGGTATGTTAATTTTGTTCGCATAACGGTACCCCGTAATGGCATAAACTTATCGAGATAGATATAGACTTATATATAGGCAAATGATCTGGGCGAAAAAGAAATTCATTTAGCCATGTCCGTCCGTCCGTCCGTTAGTAAACACGATAACTTGAGTAAATTTTGAGTTGTCCTAATGAAATTTGGTATGTAAGTTCCTGGGCACTCATCTCAGATCGCGATTTAAAATGAACGAAATCGGAATATAACCACGCCAACTTTTTCGATATCGAAAATTTCGAAAAACCGAAAAAGTGTGATAATTCTTACCAAAGACGGATAAAGCGATGAAACTTGGTAAGTCGGTTAACCTTATGACGGAGAATAGAAAATTAGTAAAATTTTCGACAATGGGCCTGGCACCGCCCACTTTTAAAAGAAAGCAATTTAAAAGTTTTGCAAGCTGTAATTTGTCAGCTGAGCATGTAATTTTCGGTTACACCCGAACTTAGCCTTCCTTACTTGTTTTATCACCAAAATGTGTATGCCACGACTCAGCGGCCTAAATCACCTGGCTACGCATCAATATAAATCAATGTCTTAAATTTTTGCAAATATAAATATAGGACACTGCTGAACGTATTGGGTTGGAATTTTCTTTGAAAAAGTTCTTAGCTACTTAAACATAGAACTATAGGAAAGCAAATTTCTTAATTCTACGTTTCATTAACGTAAAATTTATGTTTTGTAACACAACGCACAGCGCAGCTAAGAAAGAAGCGTGATTTTTTGAGTCGTAAATCAATTACCTTTCTTTTTCGTCTAGCAAATTCGTTTGTCGTGTATGTTGTTGATTTGATCATGCATTGAGCACCTTGCGTATGCTCAAGTAGTTATAAGCTAAATTAAAAAATAAAATGTAGGGTGAAACTTTTTAAACGTTAACTATGGTGCAAACAATTAACTGGACTCAGTGTCGAGTTAAAATGAACTCGTTTTTCTACTTTGCAAATGCATTTGACCCATACGGCTAAATTAGTTTCTTTTGGTTTGCTTTTAATTAGGAAAAATTTTACTCCCCAAAATTTATTTATATATTTTCACTAAGAATCCTTGTAAATTCAAAATACACTCGGACGCTTTTTCAAGCCACTAGCGATAGGCGAAAGACACGTTCTGATCCATTAAATATTTCGCATATCGCATAAAGGCAAACTTAGTGTACTAATCTGCTTAGTAAGCAAATATAACATACGATATTATGTGCGATGCTAACTAATCAATACTATGTGAAGATATGAATTTTTATATTTCGGAATAAAGCTGAGTTGAGAATCAGTAAATGATCGGTGGTTATTTGTACTTAAATGTAAAAGTAATGTTGCGAATATTAGCATCACTATGCTAAATACTGTTAGTAAATAATCACAACAACAAATACAGTAAGCAGCCAAACTTTTGTACATGTACACACATAACCAGCAGCTCGAAGTGAAGAGATATCTCACATACATATATGTAGTCATCAGCTAAGAGCAGAAGTTTTTACTCACACATACACACGCATATATGTATTTAAGTAACCAAGTATGAGATACAACTATTCGTGAAAAGTCTAGACCTTAGGAAAAATATGCGAACGAGGCAAGAGAGCATAAAAGCAGTGCAAGGTGAGGAATCAATAATCAGTTTGATTTAAACACGCGATTAGTTGTGAAGTGAAGTATAATTGTGAAGTATTCCCATACTAGTCCAAATTAAGACCAGTTTCCCATACTGAATATTGGAGTTATTTATTCGACAGTTTACCAATCCGAAGGTTAGCAGAAGGTACAAAATAATCGGAATCCCTCAAAATTCGTTACAGTACATTAGGCATGTGGCTAAACCCCGCGCCAACGTGGCCATTAAATTATCTACATATGTAACAACGAAAATGGTTTTCTTAAGAATTTTCGGTTGTTACTCTCCCATCTAGAGTGTTTCAAACTGAACTGGAATCCAATTACGCTCACACATTTCCAATTCATCCTAAATATACACCAAAGCCTAACGTCAATACTTGTTAAAATATTTTTTGCAGGAATTTAGAATATATATCGGATTACGAAAAAAATAATTTTAAAGTTTAGAAGAAAGTTCATGGAACCTTTTTTTTTGATTTGTATTTTTGACTTCAAAGCTTCAGTTGCTCTTTGGCTTAATTAATAACATTTTGTGTAATTAAATTTGAGTTAGGCTCTGATATTATGTATTTGTATAGAATTATATAGATGTTCATATACTTAATTATTCTATTTATAAAAAAAAATGTTGTATTCATGTTGCGATATACCTGGCAAACTCCTGTGTCAAACCCAATCATTCCAATGATATCATTTCTCTCAGTTGTTCATTTAATTTAAACACATTTTTTACCTACTTTATGGGCTTCCTTGTTTAGCCGTTATGACATGTGAACACAGTTCTGCTCTTTACACCTAGACTTGCTGTTTTGTTCTATCATTTAAATTGGTATATACAGAGGTAAGCATAAATGTTCATACATAAGTATGTATGTAAAAGGTCTTACCAATTCATATCCGACATATTTTCAAGAGCATTCCTCATAGCGATTTCAGACAATAGCACATCCTTTTTGTTTGTAATTAAACAATTTTTTCTAGTCTTTTGACTTTGATATGAATACTTGATATAAACTCGAATTACTATACGCGCGATTATATCAAAATACCCAGATACATATTCACATAAATGTATGTATGTATGTCAGTTTATATGTATGTATATAGTTCTACACATGCCAGCATGCGGCAAATTTTACGTATATGTTGGAAACGACGTTCCGTTGTCACATAATTATAGCATAAGGTAGGAACAATACTAGGCTAGGCAAGAAAAGGATAGAAAAGGAATTTTTTATTATAAATTTGTTATCGACGAAGTGAAAACAAGCTATAGATTTGTTATCGAAGTGTTATATTTTTTATCGATAACAAGTCTTACCTATGATTTGTCGTTTTTTAATCAAAAATTTATCGATTATTTAACAAAAGGTTACCGATATATTATCAAAAGTTAATAGAAAAATTATCGACATGTTATCAAAAAGTTATCGAATTTTTATCAAAAAACGATCGATTCATTATTCAAAAGTGACCGGCTATTTATTTAAAAGCCACCGATATGTTATCATAACTTGTTTGATTTTAAAAGAAAAGTTATCGATGTGTGAGCGAAAATGTATCGCTTTGTTTTTGATGTCTCTTCAATTTCCACTGCTTCCAAACTGCGGTGTCGAATCAAATACCTTTTTAGTTGAAGCTTATTCGTACATTTGAATAACATGACCTAGCCAATGAAGCCTTGGGGCTTTTATTCGCTGAATTGTTTCCATATCTGAAATTATATGAAATTGATTTCGATAAAACTCCAATATAAAACAATGAAACATGTGAAACCCGTCGATAAAAACCGGATAAGAAACCAATAATAATCCGATAACTCGGGGATAATAGATCGATATGGATAATAGGCCGAAAGTAAAATATATATCTACTTGTAGGTATCCGTTGTTACAGAAGAGTAATCGATATACAGTATTATTCGGATAGCGGGAATCCGCGCTATAATGAATACCGAAATACGCCAAAATAATATGTTGTCCCATATTACATTCACGTTGAGCCATTAACCTATTTTATAATTTGACAGTACTGATTAACTCCAAAATGGCTCTTAAACTCGAATTTATAGTTCAATGTTAATTAAATTAAAAGAGCTATTGTTAAAGTTTTTTAATCAAAATTCAACAAGATTTTGTCTGTATTAAAGGAAAAATTGCCTTCTATTTTTAGGTCCATTTATATAAAGGTAGTCCTTAAAATTTTTGTATCATCTTTTTATTTTCACTTTTTTAGTGCTGACTACAAAAAGACATTTGAAATTTTGGGTTCTGACTCACGGCCCAAGTTTCAAGTGTCTAGCTCACCTAGAAGTTACATAAAAATCCATTACAAGATTTCCCTCGTTTTTCAAGGTTTTGCAGTTATCTTGACTAACGCACCACCTAGCGGGAATTTGTTTTCTATAAGTTGTATTGTCAATACGCCTCTAACTAAGTGGCAAGTTTCAAGTCTCTAGGTAACCGGGAAGTTAGTTAAAACTTGATTGAAAGATTCCCAAATCAAAACTAATTCTCTTAATATATCGATCCATGCACCACCTAGCGAAATTTTTTTGATCAAATATTGCATTGCCACCGAGTTCTGACTCAAGTTTTAGGTCTCAAGCTCACCAGGAAGTTTCTTAAAAATCGATCGCAATATTTTCTTACCATCTCGACCCGCGTGCGCCACCTAGAGATTTGTTTTGATCAAACGTTGCATTGTCAGCAGTGTCTGGCAAGCGCTCCGGGTGTATTTCTGCCATGAAAAGCTCTCAGTGAAAACTCATCCGCTTTGCAGATGCCGTTCGGAGTCGGCATAAAATCATGTAGGTCCCGTCCGGCCAATTTGTAGGGAAAAGCAGGAGGAGCACGACGCAAATTGGAAGAGAAGCTCGGCCTTATATCTCTTCGGAGGTTATCGCGCCTTACATTTATTTTTTTTTTAAACGTTGCATTGTCACCGGGTTCTGACCCACGGCTAAGTTCCAAGTCTCTAGCTCACCGGCAAGTTACTCAAAAATTGATCGCAAAATTCCCCTCGTTTTAGGGGATTTGGAGTTATCTCAATTAGCACGCCACCTAGCGAAACTTTGTTTTCTACAAATTATATCGTCACCAAGCCTCGAAATGTGTGCCAAGTTACAAGTCTCTAGGTCACCGGGAAGTTAGCTAAAAATGGATTGAAATATTTCCAAATCAAAATTAATTTCCTTAATATCTCGATCCATGTGCCACTTAGCGAAATTTTTTTGATCAAATATTGCATTGTCAGAGGGTTCTGACTCACGGCCCAAGCTTCAGGTCTCTAGCTCATCGGGAAGTTACTTAAAAATCGGTCGCAAGATTCCCTTCGTTCTTTCAGGGATTTTCGTTTATCTCGATTCGACTGCTGCCTGGCGGCATTTGGTTTTCCACGAATTGTAGTTTCATCGACTCGAAAACTGTGTGCTAAGTTTCAACTTTCTAGGTAACCGGGAAGTTAGTTAAAAAAGGATTGAAAGATTCCCATATCAATATTGATTTTCTTAATATCTTGATCCATGCGCCACCTAGCGAAATTTTTTTGACAAAATATTGTATTGTCACCGAGTTCTGACTCACGGCTCAAGTTTCATATCTCCAGCTCACCGGAAAGGTACTAAAAGATCGATTGCAAAATTTCCCTCGTTTTTCAAGGATTTGTAGTTATCTCACTTAGCGCGCCACCTAGCGGAATTTTGTTTTCCTTAAATTGTATTGTCAAGCCCCGCACTAAGTGCCAAGTTTCAAGTCTCTAGGTCACCGGGAAGATAGTTAAAAATGGATTGAAATTTCCCAAATCAAAATTAATTTCCTTAAAATCTCGATCCATGCGCCACCTAGCGAAATTTTTTTGATCATATATTGCATTTTAACTGGGTTTTGACTAATGGCCCAAGTTTCAGGTCTCTAGCTCACCGGGAAGTTACTCAAAAATCGATCGCAAGATTCCCTGCGTTTTTTCAGGGATTTTCGTTTATCTCGATTCGTCTGCCACCTAGCGGCATTTTGTTTTCCACGAATTGTAGTGCCATAGACTCGCAAACTATGTTCTACGTTTCAAGTCTCTGGATCACCGATAAGTTAGTTAAAAGTTGATCGCAAAATTTCCATTTTAAAATTAATTTTCTGTATATCTCGATCCGTGCGCCACCTAGAGGATTTTTTTTCATTTACATTGTAATGTCTCCCATATCTGAACTATGCTCTAAGTATCAAGTGTCTAGCTCATAGGGAAGTTACCGAAAAAGACTTTTCCGTGGGTCATAAATTCGTATGGAACTGAGGGGACAAACATGAAAGCGACTTAATATAAAGGTATAAAAAAAGTTAATTTCGCTTCGCAGCAAACAACCATCTATACGTGAATTCTTTCAGTAAACACTCAAATAAGTCAAAAATGAAAGCGAATTTTGGAGACTTATGACAGGTAGTTTATTAAGCTAGAATTGGTTGCTATAAAAAACTGCTAACTAAATAGATTTCGAAAAATCTGAATAAAAAATTTAAATTTTATTACAGACTGCATTTGCAAAAACGGTTTTGAGCCTTGGTTGCATAGTCTATATTCCACAATTCAGTAAATTTAATCTTTCTGTAATTATCTAAAGTAATAAGTAAGGAAGGTTAAGTTCGGGTGTAACCGAACATTACATACTCAGTTGAGAGCTATGGGAACAACAAAAGGGAAAATAACCATGTAGGAAAATGAGCCGAGGGAAACCCTGAAATGTGTTTGTATGACATGTGTATCAAATGAAAGGCATTAAAGAGTATTTTATGAGGGAGTGGGCTTTAGTTCTATAGGTGGACGCCGTTTCGAAATATCGCCATAAAAGTGGATAAGGGGTGACTCTAGAATGTGTTTGTACAATATGGGTATCAAACGAAAAGTGTTAATGAGTATTTTAAAAGGGCGTGGACCTAAGTTCTATAGATGGACGCCTTTTCGAGATATCGCCGTAAAGATGGACCAGGGGTGACTCTAGAATGCGTTTGTACGATATGGGTATCAAATGAAAGGTGTTAATGAGCATTTTAAAAGGGAGTAATCCTTAGTTCCATAGGTGGACGCTGTTTCGAGATATCGCCATAAAGGTGGACCAGGGTGACCCTAGAATTTGTTTGCACAATATGGGCATCAAACGAAAGGTGTTAATGAGTATTTTAAAAGGGAGTGGGCCTTAGTTCTATAGGTGGACGCCGTTTCGAGATATCGCCATAAAGGTGGGCCAGGGGTGACTCTAGAATTCGTTTGTGCAATATGGGTATCAAACGAAAGGAGTTAATGAGTATTTTAAGAGGGAGTGGGCCTTAGTTCTATAGGTGGACGCATTTTCGAGGTATCGCAATAAAGGTGGACCAGGGGTGACTCTAGACTTTGTTTGTACGATATGGGTATCAAATCAAAAGTGTTAATGAGTATTTTTAAAAGGGAGTGGGCCTTCGTTTTATAGGTGTTCGCCTTTTCGAGATATCGCTATAAAGGTGGACCAGGGGTGACTTTAGAATTTGTTTGTATGATATGGGTATCAAATGAAAGGTGTTAATGATTATTTTAAAAGGGCGTGGGGCTTAGTTCTATAGGTGGACCCCTTTTCGAGATATCGCCATAAAGGTGGACCAGGGGTGACTATAGAATTCGTTTGTGCAATATGGGTATCAAATGAAAGGTGTTAATGAGTATTTTAAAAGGGAGTGGTGGTAGTTGTATATGTGAAGGCGTTTTCCAGATATCGACCAAAATGTGGATCAGGGTGACCCAGAACATCATCTGTTGGATACCGCTACTTTATTTATATATGTAATACCTGCCAAGATTTTAAGGGTTTTTTATTTCGCCCTGCAGAACTTTTCATTTTCTTCTACTTAATATGGTAGGCGTCACAACCATTTTATAACGTTTTTTCTAAAGTTATATTTCGCGTCAATAAAACAATCCAATTACCTTACCATATTTCATCCCTTTTTTCGTATTTGGTATAGAATTATGGCATTTTTTTCATTTTTCGTAATTTTCGATATCGAAAAAGTGGGCGTGGTCATAGTCAGATTTCGTTCATTTTTCATACCAAGATAAAGTGAGTTCAGATAAGTATGTGAACTGAGGTTAGTAAAGATATATCGATTTTTGCTCAAGTTATCGTGTTAACGGCCATGCGGAAGGACAGACGGACGACTGTGTATAAAAACTGGGCGTGACATCAACCGATTTCGCCCATTTTCACAGAAAACAGTTAGCGCCATAAAATCTATGCCCCTACCAAATTTCAAAAGGATTGGTTAATTTTTGTTCGACTTATGGCGTTAAAAGTATCCTAGACAAATTAAATGAAAAAGGGCGGAGCCACTCCCATTTTGAAATTTTCTTTTATTTTTGTATTTTGTTGCACCATATCATTACTGGAGTTGAATCTTGACATAATTTACTTATATACTGTAAAGATATTACATTTTTTGTTAAAATTTTACTTTAAAAAAAAATTTTTTTTAAAAGTGGGCGTGGTCCTTCTCCGATTTTGCTAATTTTTATTAAGCGTACATATAGTAATAAGAGTAACGTTCCTGCCAAATTTCATCATGATATCTTCAACGACTGCCAAATTACAGCTTGCAAAATTTTAAATTACCTTCTTTTAAAAGTGGGCGGTGCCACGCCCATTGTCCAAAATTTTACTAATTTTCTATTTTGCGTCATAAGTTCAAATCATCTACCAAGTTTCGTCGCTTTATCGGTCTTTTGTAATGAATTATCGCACTTTTTCGGTTTTTCGAAATTTTCGATATCGAAAAAGTGGGCGTGGTTATAGTCCGATATCGTTCATTTTAAATAGCGATCTGAGATGAGTGCTCAGGAACCTACATACCAAATTTCATCAAGATACCTCAAAATTTACTCAAGTTATCGTGTTAACGGACGGACGGAGGGACGGACGGACGGACGGACATGGCTCAATCAAATTTTTTTTCGATCCTGATTATTTTGATATATGGAAGTCTATATCTATCTCGATTCCTTTATATATGTACAACCAACCGTTATCCAATCAAACTTAATATACTCTGTGAGCTCTACTCAACTGAGTATAAAAAAAGAACACAATGTCACTGAACAATTTCTGTCGAACCAGCCTAAAAATATTCCACACAGTTTGGATTTAACAATATATAGTATACACATACATATATACCAAATCTATATATATAAAATTCAAATTATGTATGTGTGTAGGAATAGATCGGGTTGCGTTCTAACGGATCGACCGATCACAACCAAATTTACACAACCCACTAGAAACCTTCCAGGGATGGTTATGGGCTAAAAATAATTTCGATATATAAAAGGGGCGTGGCACCTGCCATACAAATGGAATCTTTGGTACTGCATAACTCTGAAGGTATTCATGCTAGAAGATTGAAATTCAGTAAAGAGTTATATGAGGTCAATCCCTAACACCACCAAGAAAATGTGGGGTGAGGGAGAAGGGGGCGTGGCACCTCCCATATAAATGTAATATATCATACTGCAAATCTCTGGATGTAGTAATGGCAGGATAGGGAAAATCGGTAAGGAGCTATATGACGCTAAGTCCTAACACCTTCAGTAAAACGAAGAATTGGGAAAAGGGATTTTTCAGAAATATGGCAGCCGTACAAACTTAGGTTGTTTTAACAGCTAAAGTTTGACTACAGAAATGAGTTTGGCGTTTAGAAATCTGCCACCGTTAAAATTGTTTGTCAACTTTAGTCTATCTACATCTTCTATATCTACATAAAATTCTAAATTTCGTAAATAACAAAGTTTTCATACCAAGGATTCCATTAATAACGACAGATATAGCTTTCAATTTTAATCGCCTCCAATTTCCTATTAGGTTGGCTTTCGCAATGTCTATCAATAAAGCTCAAGGACAGCTGTAGTAGGAGTCAATCTTACCAAATCATATTTCACCCATGGCCAATTATACGTAGCCTGCTCCAGAGTTGGCTTATCGAAAAATCTTTGTATTTATACACCAAATAATATTACAAAAAGTATTGTATATCCTATGGTTTTCGGCAATACCTAAATTCTCAAGTACATAACCTTAAAATAAATTTAAAATTTGTGTTATTTATTTTGCATATTTTTATAGAAACGTGGGATGAAGCCCACGGGCATAAGCTAGTTGTATATAAAAGAAAAATAAAAAAAAGTTAATACTTATAGACAAATTACAAAGCATGCAGGGGGGCGTTCATATGGCTGAGTGTATGTAGGCATGTGCATTAACACCAGTATGAATGAAGGTGATTTCGAGTTCAAAACTCAGCACCCGAAAATATAGCTGTGAAAGAGTGAAATTCAGAAACACGTTGTGCATGTTTTGTAATTTTTTTCCAATATCAATAATTGAATAAGAACTGGAGAGGCTCCCATGATCGACCAAGCGGGAAAGGCATGGGTTCAAGCGGGGCACGGGTATTCTGACTGGACGCTGCCTTCTGGCATCACATGCCTGTAAATTAGGCTGGTCCATGATAGCAGATATAGGAAGTGCGGTTTGGTACAACCTAACCTAATAATTTATGAAGTTTGCTAAAACTTGACACTGCTATTTTTTTGTTCGCGCCTATATATGTTTATAACCATCACATAAACGGTAGCTGCTGATGAGTCGTTGCTCCTATTGAAAATGTTCAGTCATATTTGTGCCTAAACATTTACCTGAAATTTTTTTTTGTGGACTTTTGGTTTTTAACTTTTTTTCTCTCCTTTTCTGCCTTTTTAAGGCTCCGTTAATTACGCTTTACACAGCTGAGTGCAACTTTAATACTGAGCGTGCCTTGTTTACGTAAACGATTAAAATATAAAGGCAGTGAGAGGGTAAAATAAATTTTTCAAAATATGTATGTGCACCAGTAAAGGGTATCCCAAAAAATTTAAATCAGCTAAATAAGGGACAACAGGAAATTAACTCAAATTCAATCACTCAAGAATATCCCTGACTTTTAAAATTCATATCTTCAATTTCACCAAATCCAAAAAAACTACTAACCTTAATTTGCTGGCACGACGAAACTTATTTTATTAAACAAGCACGAACTCGTTAGTACTAATTTGAAAAACCATTTTGATAAACTCAAGATATTTTAACGCGCTTATATTAGCTTCACATGTACGTATGCTTATTTGTAACTCTCTAGGCTAGGCGTGCACATGAGTGTTGGACCCACCTAGTGGCAATTATTGAAGAACCCGGCAATGGTTAAATAACTTGCTACAAAACGAGTTGTGATTAATAGCGGAGATACGAACCTCTGTGCTCCATTGCTATCAACATCAAATATTTAAGTAGATTGTAGATACTAAAACGGCAACATAGTTGCGTGTTTTTTAGTTTTTTAAATTACATTGGTGCGTCACATCCATTGCTCCATCCATCGAATGGGTGCGATTACTTATATGCATACACACATTGCGTGGGTTGGGATTGATTATGGATAAATAAGAGTTTATAGTATCCAAATGGATGCTCCGACAGAGTGACACGCGTCTCCCAGGGGAAATTGCTTTACCTCAACTAAGTTTCGGTTATTTGACTCCAAGACCAGGATTCGCCAGTCATTTGTCGGCATAGGACTTTGCCGACTCTTGGTCAATGAGGTTGAGGGCCTCTTTTGCTCCTCTGCTTAAAGCAGATTACTTCAAACTTGCATAGTTTATTATTTATCTCCCTGGGAGACGGGTCCTCTTCAATCAGTTTTTCCTTAGGATGACTTAAAACTCCGCAGTTTACTTCTATTCTCTATGGAAAATACTTCGGCTTCATTAGGTATCTGATTTTCGTGCAATATAAGAAGACAATCCGTGGCAGTGCTAAGCGCAATATTTTTACTTCTTCACTTCCTCCAATGCCTTTTGAGCTCGGTGACTACATCGGAGACTCGTAGCTATCCAGCGCTTGTTTTGGATGTCCAATTTTTCTTACATTGGATCGTCCAAGTCTCAAATAAGCACACCGAGGACTTGGTCGGTGATAGTGCCAAGTTACACGAGACGAAAAACTTATGTTTTAACATATTTCTTTTATTTTCGCCTTGTGCGCTTTCATTATGCAACCACCATTCTGTCTTACATACTCAAATCGCAACTAACTCAAATAGTCATAACATCGCTGAAACATTTTTGGCCTTAAGACTAGATGCATCGCAAGGCCCAGCATGTTCCACAGGTAAAATATTAAGTGTCTACACTGTGCGACCTATGGTGTTCTGGCCAGTCCAAATAGTGACATATTGGACTAATCTATCACTGCCTGGATGCAGTGTAGAATCGCGCCCCATTTTCCATGAAGTCAGTGGTGTAGCTTACCTCACATCTGCCTAGCTTCTCGCCATTTTCGGCGCTGTTGTACTTCATGGAGTTAACTGTTGCTCAAAGTTTTCAGAATCTCTGAGTTGCGAGCTGCCGGAATTGCTAGTAGCTGTGTCCATTATCTTGCCGTTCCCCAGGAATTTGCTCTCCTACGTCTGGGACAAGAGCTTTTCCAATTCATAAATGCCTAGGTGTTAAAGGGCTTAAGTGGAGTGGATATGCACTTTGAACACACAATGTTCGTTAATTTAAGGCTTCCTATACTTCAACTAAGAATGTTTGGACAGCTTTTTTAGTTAATAATCGGGTTCCCATCACCCGACTTAGGTGATGATTCGTTGCCTTCATCGCCGCTTCCTATAAATCATCCTGGAGATCTGCTGATGGAGTAATAAAATGACACTTACTTTTCAGCGTTGATAGCTGGTTAAACTGATCGGAATTGCGCCAAGTCTCTAAAATTCAGCTAAGCTCGTGTTTTGCACCCATAAAATTATGTAGTTCCGTACCAGGAAGTGAAACGATAGATCGGATCGGAGTTTCTAGCAACCACATTGGACACCATGCAAACAAAAACAGCAATATAACCCTTTATAACCCACATTGCCTCTGCTTCAAATCGCAACCAACTCAAAAAGTCTCATCGCGATCCGACAAAGATAGTTTTCCAAGTCTTTGGCGTAAATGTCTTGGTTCAAGTGTCTTTTAAAGGAATGAAAAAAGGTGAACAGAGACAGGTCTTGTCCGTGGCTACTACTTACTATAAACGAAAAAAATATATCACTTCAATCAAAAAACCCAACGTAGCAGATGACGTAATTCTTCTCATTACAAACTCTAATATCAACCGTCAATTTGTAAAAATAAAAGCCTTTTTTTGATAATTTTAAAATCTGTACGTTTTTCACTAACTTTCGGTATTTTTAAACGGCTTTTTTTAGCCTGACTTGAGTGGCAACCGAACAGCATTTTATAATTGAAATTTAAGTAACTTTTCGTTAAGCTAGAAGCATGAAACTTGGAATATAATTAAGAATCCGATGACAATGCAATAATAAGAAAAAAATCCAATAGGTGGCGCATGGATTGAAATATTTCCAAAAATCGTATTTGTGGTCCGCTTAGGCTCATATTTGGAAGATATTTTACATACATGAATAGAAAGCGACCTATGAAAAAATCACCGCTAGGTGGCGCAAAGATCGAGATATTAAATAAATCGTATTTGTGGTCCGATTTGGCTCATATTTGGAATATATATTACATACATGAACAGAAACGCTTTATGAAAAAAAAAAATTCCGCTAAGTTCGACAAGGATAGAGATAGAAAGCGACATATGAAAAAAACCGCCGCCAGGTGGCGCAATGATCTAGATATTAAAAAAAAATCATATTTGTTTTCCGATTTGCCTCATATTCGGAACACATATTACATAAGGGAATAGAAATCGCTTTGTGAAAAAACTCCCGCTAGATAGCGCTAGGATCGAGATATTCAAAATAATCGTATTTGTGGTCCGATTTGGGCTCATATTTGGAACAAATATTACATACAGTACGGTAAAGGTGACACCAAAATACTTTTTAGTTCGAATAGGGACAAGTATACGTGACGCTGAGTCGAGTAAAGTTTTTGGAAGGTATATATATTGAGGACTTAGATTGCAACAAACTGTCAGTAAAGAGTCCTTGTAATAATAAATAGAATGAGAAATAATAGACAATTAAAAAAGACTAAAAACCTGAAAATAAAATAACTAAAAAAAATTTAAGTTAAACAGTGTAATTGAAAACAATACTTACATTAAGTAACAATAATACAAAAAGCTAGAAAATAATTAGGAAGTTCCTTGGTACTAGTCATCACACTCCTCATCAATCTAGGGCGTTGATCGGACAATTAAATAAAAGCATTGGGCTCATGAAATTTCTAGAAATGTGAGGCGAAACATAACCTGATTAAGGTTCAGTTGGTCTTACTTATGATTATCAATAGAAACTTGACGCGCCTAATGCTTTTATTTAACCCTAGAAAGATAACGTTATTTTTTTACAATAGAAAGATAAAGTAATGCTTAGAGACGTGCTCAAGTTTCAGGAACTTAAAGATATAACAAAAACTTACATTTTTTTTTTGTTTTTTTTTTTTTATTCTCTCATTTGATATATATTCACTTGTTTTAAATTTTTTTTAAAGAAAAATATTTTTTTTTTTTAATATACTAAAAATTAAGTTTGACTTGTCTTGGGCTTGCCCTTACAAAAATCAGTTTTTTTTTCGAAGGACTTCAGTTTATAGCAAAAAAATTAAAAGAAAATACATATTTTTGTACTTCAATTGAATGAATTAACTGTTTTAAACTATACTTTAAAAAATATTAGTTAAAGATACCATTTTCGGCAAAAATTACATACAAAATTAGTCATGTCACGTAGTAACGTAAAAGATAACGGTACGTCTCTTAAACGTATTTTTAAAAAACAATCGTATATATTTCAGCAAAGAAAAAGTTACTACTGAAAAAAACCCCCTACTAACAAGCTGGTAATGGTACCAGAGAAAACTGAGAATGACAATGTTCTCTCTTTGCGATTGTGGGAGACTGAGAGAAAAATTAAAACGACTCTCACTAGCTTTAATTGTCTTATCAACGCCCCATATTGATGAGGAGTGTGATGACTAGTACCTAGGACCTACCTGACTATTTTCTATCTTTTAGTATTATTATTACTTAATGTAAGTATTGTTTTAAATAAAATCGTTTAAGGTTCAATTTGAGCTCAAGGCCAGAAAAATAATTTTTTCTAATGATAATTATTGTTATTTTTTAATTTTTCTAAATTTGAAAAATTGTATTTGTTTTTGGAATGGTAAGTAGAAAATCAATAGGCCGATAAAAACAAAAACAATTGTTAATAAACCATGAGCCCTTGGGAATGTCAAACAAAGTAATTGACAATAAACAAAAATCCAGCATTAACAGTGATTTGCACCAAATGGTGCAACACTGAATAAATATAGTTGGTAAAAAGGAATAAAAAGTTGCAAATTTGCCAGTCAAACCAACCACCGCTGTATAGCTAAATGGTTAGCGCAGCATGCCTAAAGCGTACTGATGATGAAGGCTTAGCAACCTTCGAAATGGATCTATCTGCGCAGCTATGGCAGGTTTTCTGAAAAATTTTCTACTTACTATTCCAAAAACAAAATACAATTTTTCAAATTTAGAAAAATTAAAAAATAACAATAATTATCATTAGAAAAAATAAATTATTGTTCTGGCCTTGAGCTGGAATCGAACCTTGAATCATTTATCAATAGGCCGATAAAAACAAAAACAATTGTTAATAAAATCATTTAACTTAAAAAATTTTTTAAATTATTTTATATTAAATAAATGTGTAAGTGTGATTAAAAAGGATGTTGCACAAATACTTGGAAAAATTTAATATATACAGTCCGAAAGCTTGAAAATTTTAGCAAATGCTCTCATTACTTACGTTTTCGTAAACATTTTTATACAGAAAGTTTAAATACAAACATACTGACTTAAAGTAAAGAATAGAAGCCGTTAGAATACCCTGTATTTGACCGCCAATATTTATAAAATGGTTGCGCTGGATTAGCGCGCGATGATAGGATAAAAAAAGCAACCATTTGATTGCATGCATTTTCACTTTTCTCTCTTTTTTGTGATTGGAAAGATTAAAAAAGCGTAAAAAACTTTTTAACCATGATGTTTTCAATTTTCTAATATTATGTAAAATGGCAATGAAGAGAAGGTCATATCCGCATTTTTAATCCCCATTTGTCAGTAAAGAATGACGATAAATGCTGAGATATATATTTTGTTATACAAATATAAAGGTTTAGTAGCATTTTAAATAACAAAAAAAAAAAAAAGAAGGAAAGAACAAAAGAAGTTAAACTTTATAAATATGATAAGCGAGTGTACATTTTGAAATATCTAATAAAGAGTGATACAAGTGGAAACAATAAACAGGTAATAAAATAAAAAAAATCAGCAATTAGGGCTTTAATTATTACATTAAAACAACAAATCATAATTTGCCTACCATCCTTGGAAACTTAGCGGACAAATACAGCTTTCAGATTGAGGGATGGGTACCACGAAAACGTTATGTATTTTTTGTCTGATTTTTTTTTTTCTTTTTTGGAATCTTTTTTGCTCAATTTTTATAAGTTTATTCGATTTAAAGGAATGATATACAAATTTGTTTTGACTACATGGTTGATGGAACACGGATCCCCTTATATTAATTATAAAGGCACATGTGCGAAGCCTTTTATTGAAAAAGTGAACGATGTTAAGTATATAAATTACATATATTAGTTATTTTAATGTTTTAAAATAATTTTGAATAATTTTTGTTGTAGCTGACGTGTAAAATACTAGAAAGTATCGAGTTCTTTCCCTCTATACTTGTTTCGGTATCGATTAATTTTTACGATCCTTTTATAAGAGTACAGATATCGAGTGTTAGAAAAACATTAGTTATGGCCGAATGGTTGCCACAGCGACCCTTTACACGTTCGTATTAGCTTCACTTGTATGCATGTACCTCTTTTGTACTGAATCATAAAAAAATGTTGCGTATACGCACCGGCAGCCTTCTTTTGCTGTGATACGCCTAAGTTTTTGTGTAATTGATTACTTCTTAATAGGACAACGTGGTTGTAACATCTACTATAATTACAACAATTTGTTCAATTACACAGAAAAGTATATCGTAACAATAATATTAATGTGGCGAATATTAGCAACACTATGCTGTTAGTAAATAATCACAAAAACAAAAACAGCAAGCGGTCACACTTATGTACATGTACACATTAAAACAAAGCAGCCACACTTATGTACAAGGCCACGAAGAATATTCCATACACATAACCAGCAGCTTGAAGCAGAGAGATTATTTCACATACATATATGTAGCTGGCAGCTAAGAGCAGAAGTTGTTACTCACACATACACATGCATATGGCTAAAAGAAAGCATAAACTACAGGTATACATGTATATAGCTAAATAACCAAGTATGGGATACAACTGTTCTAGAAGGCATGTTCGCGAAACGTCTAGACCTTAGTAGAAATGGGCGAACGAGGTAACTGAGATTATAAAAGCAGCGCAAGCTGAGGAATCAGAATCAGTTTGATTTAAACACGCTATTAGTGAAGTATAATTGTTATTGTTTAGTGCTAATCCCAAAGTAGTCTAAATAAATACCATTTTGCAATACTGAATATTGGAGTTATTTGTTCGACATTTCCGCTATTCGAACGTTATTAGAAGGTGAAAAATAATCGCAATTCCCCAAAATTCGCTACAATAAGAACAAATTATTTTTAAGACCCAGAGCTCGAGTTTCAACCTGTGATATTGCAAATGAACAACAACAAAGCGGTAAAAAAGTATGTTCAAAATTCGTGTTAAGTGAACAACATCATTGTAATCCCTGGGCAGCTTCAGAACGTATTTCTTTTTATATATATTTTGACTTTTCGACCAGGTAAGATTAGGTTGGTTGAAATGTTCGGTAAAAAAACTTTACATAGACTGAATGTTTGTATAATGTTACAAGAATTTGTTTGAGGACCAACGGGAAATACGGCATTTAGTTACCAGTACCTTTCTTTTAAAATAACTCCCTCCTCTTGGCAAATACATGAAGTTTTCTAAGCCCTATGTAGCTTTATAGTTTCCTCGCGATCTGGTAAGTCTGCCGTCAGACTTTAAATTTTAATATTGGCTATAAAAACGACCACAATTCTGAAATGAGTCTAAAAAAATCACACATGCATCACAAACGGCTATGAAAGAGATTCCATATAGTTTTAAAACGGCTCAAAAATTCGCTTAAGTTCGTTAAACACCCCAAATTTATCCGATTTGTTGTTGTTTCAGACTTCTTTAATTCTCGTAAGAATCCTCATTATTGTTATTATTAACATAAAAAAAAAAAAACAAACTACATTCACTCTTTCCGCCAGAAACGATACCACGGATAACAAGCCGTAAGTAACACAAGTCCTCTAGGAATATTATTTTATTCAGTTTTCTAGGTTTGCCAAAGATAAATTTATATTTACAGTTAAGCAGTCAGTTGAAATTTATTCGATATTATGTGTCAGTACCCAGCAAACACAGTTTCTAACGTTAGAGAAATATTGTAGTTTTACATTATAATTTTAATGTAGTTCTCTAATGCATTTCGAATCGAAAACTAGGTTAGAGAACTAGGTTAGAATTCGACTGTGAAACGATTCGAATAACACCAGAAATGCGATTTTATGACTACTGGCACAGTTATCGATTATTTGCACCACACGATCAGTCATCCATTGTGTTAAGGAAACAAAATAAAAATAGTGAAAAGTTGTGTGGAAATATTATGAGCTGCGAAATAAGGAAATAAGTTTTTTATTTATAATAATAAATACTAGTAAGTGAAAATGAATCAAAAAAGTTAAAAAGGGAAAGAGAGCAGATTATTGAAGTGCTATTTGAATGGCATGAAGAAAACTCTTCCTCATCCGTACATCAAACCAATTCCGAACTCAATCCAGAGGAAATAAAAAAAAAAATAAATGAAAGGCGCGATAACCTCCGAAGAGTTCTAAGGCCGAGCTTCTCTTCCAATTTGCGTCGTGCCCCCCTTGATTTTCCCTACAAATTGGCCGGACGGGACCTACATATTTTATGCCGACTCCGAACGGCATCTGCAAGGCGGATGAGTTTTTACTGAGAGCTTTTCATGGCAGAAATACACTCGAAGGCGCTTGCCAGACACTGCCGAGGGGCGACCCCGCTTAGAAAAATTTTCTTCTAATTGAAAAACCTTATTTCTAAAGTTTTGATGTTGCTTTGCCCGGGGTTTTAACCCAGGGCATACGGTGTGGTAGGCGGAGCACGCGACCATCACACCACGGTGACCCTGAGGAAATAAGTGGAAGATAAAATTTCAACACAATAACTAGTACTGAAAACTGTGAAATATACATACGCTTTTGAAGAATTTTTATTTTATTATAATTTATAAGCCTATAACCAAATACAAGTATTTGATACAATGAAAACTTCGCTGATTTTAAATAAGTGAACATAATTGCGCATCACTTCAAAATTAGAATTTTAACCCCTTTCTCTATATCGAGAACGAAGCCCCTTTGTGTCGAGAATGCTATAATTCGCGACAATTTCGCAAATCGTCCTCTAACCTTCTACCTTAGAGAAATACATTAGAATTCAATTCGCCTTCTAATAGTTTTCTAACCTAAATGTTTTGGGTAATGCAACTTATCCCACCCGTCGTAAGCTTAAATGAACTTAAATTTTTTCTTTGTAATACATACAAATGACGTTATGGTACAAGCTTCTTTCTTATTAAACATATGGCACATCTGATTTTAAAAGGATTTTTATAGTTTGTCTAAACTTGGTAAACGAGGTCTCACCCGTTACTCTAAGAAAGAGGGGATTTTTTTTTTTTGTGTAAATAAACACCCAAGTCGCATATTTCATTAGCTTTGTAACTAATAAGTATTCGTGTTTAAGTGATAGAATGTTGAAACTTTTACAATAACTAGCAAAAGAAAATTACTTACAATTTGAATCAAATTCGAGGAAAAATACCCAACTGTCGCTGTGATATACCCCAACTGCTCACGCTATTATTAAAAGTGACGTTTAAAAAGTTATATCCTTTAACTCCCTCGCAAAATTAACTGATCAAATTCCACGAAATCTTTCCATAAGTCACCCCACTTTGAAAATAATGTTTCAAATATTGAGTTTGTAAAAGGAATCACCCTTACGAATGCAAAGAACAATCAGCCTTTTAAAAATTTCAATAAAAATAGCAGCATGAATAGCAATGCCACAACACCACCCACCCGTCGTGTTACCAGATCATGGACAGCAACATCTATTCTCTAAGGATCTTAGGGCTGTTAATATGAACGATTTGTTTGTTGATTTGTGCAATGTTGAATGGACTTTGTGTTGGTTTATTACCAACTGAATTTTGTTTGACTTTTTAAATGAAAACTTTTGTAAACTTAAGCGATAAGCATGTCCCTTTACATTGCTCTCGGGTGGATGTTAACACTTTTTCTTAGTACAAAGTTACAGTCAGTTCTGCTATAAGGAAACGAAATATACTTTACGGGAAATGGATGAGGAGACAAACTCAGTTTGCTTGGTCTCTATACGAAGTAGTTTGAAACAAAGCCATCGTCATCAAAAGAAAATCGAAGCAGACTTCCATCAAAAGATTTATGGCGAAACTTTATGAAACCCAACATACATGGGAATTATCAAAAGGAATGTCAATTTGACTCAGATTCCCAAATGATTATTTTATTAGGCAAAGTGAGTGACGGGACAGTAATATACCTCCTTTTGAGCCAGAGAGTAAATTCGAAATGAAAGCAAAATCGGAATTAGAGATTTCTTAAAACAATTATGGACAACAAATCTAATGATATTGGGGAGAATGGGATCTCCTTCAAGCTTAAGTATAAAACTTGTCCTGTCACTAATTTAAGGAACACTCACGCACCTTATAAATAATTGCTTCACAACTTCTTGTTTCCCTGTGGAGTGGAAAAAGGCGTTAATTATTCATGTTGCCAACACAAATAGCTCTCTTTAATCTTGCAACTATAGGCAATTATAGCCTTTTTAGTCCACTGCATTCAGAATTCAGATCCAAGCACAGCTTCTCTACTGCAATGGTCAAAAACTTGTCGACGTAAGGAGTAATTTCGATAATAGTGATCTAACACTTTTGTATCTCCTTGACTTTTCCAACGCCTTTGACTCAGCGCAGCACAATCTACTTTGCAAGGAGCTCGAATGATATTTTGGGTTTTCTAATAAATCTTTTGAACTTATGGCCGGTTACCTGGACGGAAGAACCCAGAAGGAAGTTTGCAAACTCTTTGCATCCAATATCCTGCTCTAAATGTATACTAATATGCTGAATGACATTCAGTTATGCTTATCTAGTCGCATTGGTCTTGTTGAAGATTTAAGTTTTTAAATAAACAGTGAATGCTCTCCAACCGCAACAGGGACTTATGAAATCGTTCTATGCTTAAATGCCTAAAAGTCTAAAGTGTTGCCCATAAATAGTAACGTTGTACATGTGGAAGATATTCCAAAGCTCTTTAATGAGAATATTGCCTTTTCGTTTACTAATAAAATTGGAAAAATGGATTTTGTGATAAACGCCAAGTTGACCTGTATTGACCACGTAGATAAAATTCTGAGCAATGTTTGTTCCATTTTACGTCGTTTAAGAGTTTCCGCTCTATTCCTGAACCTCTCAAGACTGTTATGTGTAAGATCAACTACAATAAGCTATTTTTTAGTAACTTCAATTCAGTGTAATAAATGTTGTTACAATATAATTCCATCTATACTCTATTATTTCCTTCTTAAAAATTTAAGCACTTCTCTTGTTTTGATTAAACTTGTATTATAGGTTTTATATTAAATTTTTTGTAAGAACTGAAGTGTTCAAAAGACTTCGTCTTACACATAAAACCGCTATGTTAAATAAATAAATACTTAGTAAGTTTACAAAGTGTATTATTGTTGCTATTTCTACCTTCGGCTGTTAAAATAGCATAGCTGCATGGTCGTAATTGTGAACCTCCTGTGTTATTTGATGAACTATTTGCGTGTGATATTTACCCAATTAATCAGCTGTGTTGCGGATATTAGCATCACTCTGCTATTAGTAAATAATCACAAAAACAAAAACAGCAAGCAGACACACTTATGTACGTGTACACATACAAGGCGACGAAGAATATCTCACATACACATATGTAGTCATCAGCTAAATAAAGGAAGTTATTACTCACACATACATACGCATATACCTAAATTACCAATCAGGAGATACGAGGCTGCAGTATAAAACCAGCGAAAGGTGAATAATGACTTATCAGTTTGACTTAAACACGCTATTAGTTGTGAAGTGGAGAATAATTGTACTACTCCCAAAGTAGTCTAAATAAAGACCATTTCGCATTACCATATATTGGAGTAATTTATTCGAAAGTTCAGCGATTCGAATGTTAGCAGAAGGTGCATGATTATCAGGAATTTCCCAGAAATCGTTACAGCTATTTAGGAGAAGACAAATGATACAAAATAGAAATATAAAAAAAAATTCCTAGGAGGAGTGAAAAAGGTAAAATAATAGTTGCGATTTGTCAAAAATATACACTTGACGTTATCATTATTCAACACGTTGTGTTTTTTTTAAGTGTTGATTATAGGTGATAAAGACAAGCAGGAAGATATCGATGTAATACTATTTTCACACAGACGGCTTATTGAATAATAAAGGCAATTTTCTACATTAAGACTCTTATTGAGCTCAATCTTCCCTACAAAATTCGAATCTATTATTATTTCATTAGTAGCTAATCGAATGCCTAATCAAGTCAAAAGCACAATGCAACTCTGTTGGCACCTTTCCGCTTCCGTTTCCGCTTCTTAGTTTTTGGTATGTTCAGTGCTTAAAAATGTCATTTGTCAAAGCAAATGTCATTGTCTGCATGGCGGAACGATACAAGGTGGCCGCATCGAACAGCTGATTATAACCTTTTTTATTTGATTTGATACATCAACTACCGGCGCAGTACGATTTTGACATTTGTCCATCGAATTTACAAGTACACCGAATTTTTTTGTTTGTAGGTATGTCACCATGCTCCCACCTTGTATCGTTCCGCCATGATTGTCTGTCTCATCCTTCATACTAATCGAGCAGTTACTTCTGTGTGAAAGCAAAAAATTTACGATTTCATTAGCAGGTGAAATGAGATCATTAAGTTTCTGTGTGAAAATAGTATAAGTTTCAGACTGAATATACTGCTATTGATAAACAATCGTCGAGGTCTCCATTTGGGAATTCCTAAGTCAAAGCAATGGGAGCTAAATGTATTGAATACACATAAATTATACAAAAGTAGCACACTAAATATACATTTCAAAGTTGTGTTGAATTAGGAATATTTGTACGTGTGAAATAAAAACAATAACTTTACAAATGTGCTAATACAATACCATTAGTAAAGAAATATGATAAATAGTACTTATTGTGAATAATCTAACTGATATATTGACGCTGTGTGCTAACAATTTAACATAAAAAAAACAGCAAAACTACAACAACCTTAAAGTCAAAAAGATATTTCCATAGGTTTGGCCTTCCGCAAAATAAATCTTAGAATTACCTTCCAATTTGAGACTGCTTTGCAAATCGTTAGTTCGACACAAATATCGAAAACTGATTTACAATGCTTACCAGTGTAGAAAAGGGAAAGACAAATAGGTGCCAGATACAAGTCGAATAAAAATTTAATTGGAATTCTATGTTATTTCTGACTTCAAATGCAAAAACTTTATAACTATGATATAATTTAAAGTAATGGAATACTGCCAACTGCGTGTTAGAATTAGATTTGCATGAAGTTATGTAAAGCTTTCTGCTATTTTTGTAACTGCATACATATTATGTATATTAAGCACACCAACAACAATGCATATCAACATGTGTGATTCGAAATAACAAAAAATGTGCAAATGTGTTTTTTTATTTGATATGGTTTTAAACACAAAAGGATATTTTTTCACCATTTTTTTGTAGTTCTATACATTTGAGCTTTTTTATACCTTTCATGAACATGAAATGGTATATTAACTTTGGTCCGATCTTTGTAACGTTGAGAAATATAGAAGATAGACTCACCATTAAGTATGACGAACTGAGTTGGTATAGCAATGTCCGTCTGTCCGTCCGTCTGTCTGTCTGTTTGAACGCTAACTAGTTCCTCAAATTTTGAGATATCTCAATGCAATTTGGCACAAGGGTGTATTTTTGTATTATATTAAACATTTTTCGGATCCGTTAGGATCGGACCACTATATCATATATGTCCCATACAACCGATTATTCAGATAAGACGATTTTGGTCATTCCTGCCGAAATTTAGAAAGTATAGACATGAAACTTGGTGATATGTATTCTAATATATTGTTACGAATATTAGCAAAACTAAGGAGTGCTGCCAGCTCTAAGCCGATCTAAGCAGTGACGTGAATGCACATCAATAATTCAATCATTATGTATCTACATAAACGAATAAATAATTGCGTCTACACATATGTACACATTCCGACGAGCAACATTTACATACAAGGCAGCAAGAGATGAGATGTCACACACCGATGAATTTACTTATACGCTTATGTGTGTGCGGGAGACTGTAAACTACAAACACATGCATATACCTTATCTGAGTTGTCACAAGAGAGAGCAATAATTTGTGCACGTAGTTGTGGCTGGCGATTTTGTAGCCGAAACAACTAGTAACTTCTGGAAATCGAAGAGCCTAGAAGTATGCAGCGTAAACTATAAAAGCGGCGCCAGCGAGTAAGAAGTAATTCAGTTTGATTTGAATTGTCAAGCAGTTACGAGTAAGACGATATCTAGCGAGCAATAGCACTATTATTTTGAAAGTCAGTTTCCTTTAAGCTATCAGTTTGGTTATTAAGCTATTCGTTGTACAGTTGGAGTGTTATTGTGAAGTACTTTAATAAAGGCCATTTTGCATTACTACAAATTGGAGTTATTTATTCAACAGTTTAGTGATTCGAACTTAGCAGAGGATTGCAAATAAGAGGATTTGCAAGTAAATTCGTTACAATTGGTGTCAGAAGAGGAATTGTTGAATAAATTCTAGAGGACAACAAGGACATGGCAAAGTTAAGTGAATTGAAGATCCCGCAACTGAAGAAGGAGTTGGAGAGCCGTGGATTGAATACAAGCGGCGTTAAACTCGAACTTCAGGCACGGCTACGAGAAGCAATGGAAGCAGAAGGAATTGATGTGGAAGAGCATGTCTTTCATCTTGATGGCGAGGAGACAACAAAAATTGAAGAGAAGAACGAAACATCGCAGACGGTTACCAGTACAGACTTGAACATGATTTTAGCTGCAATATCTGCTCAAACATCGACAGTGTCATCTCAACTGGCAGAACAGCAGACATATATGGAATCGCAGGAGAACCGTATAACATCCAAGATGGAAGAACAGAAGACATATATGGCATCACAACTAGAATCGCAGGAGACACGCATAACATCGAAGATTGAAGCACAAGAAACGCGTATGGCAGAAATGTCGACACAGATTACATCAAAGATGGAGACACAATTGGAAGAACAGAAGACATATTTGGCATCTCAACTGGAAGCGCAAGAGGCACGTATATCTGAAATGTCGGCACAAATTTCGGAACAGGTATCAGCGCAGCTCTTTGTGAAACTGGAAGAGCAGGATGCAAAAATTTTACAACTCGAGGACAAAATTGATGCCGAAATAGAAGCGTTAAAAGGTCGTATGGAGCAGTTACAACTAAACCGCCCAGCTGTTTCAGCGAGTAATCCAAAGGTAAAGACACCATCCTTTGACGGTTCTGTTCCTTTTCAGGTCTTTAAGCTACAGTTTGAGAAGACCGCAGCAGTGAACCAATGGAATGCTGAAGATAAAGTTGCAGCTCTGTTCGTGGCATTGAAAGGGCCAGCAGCCGAAATCCTACAGACGATTCCCGAAGGAGAGCGGAACAACTATGAAGCATTGATGGCCGCTGTCGAGAGACGTTATGGAAGCGAGCATAGAAAACAGATATTCCAAATTGAGTTGTAAAACCGCTACCAAAAAGCTAACGAGACTTTGCAGGAGTTTGCTTCGGACATTGAAAGATTGGCTCATCTTGCAAATGCGGATGCACCCGTGGAATACACTGAAAGGGTAAAGATTCAGAGCTTTATAAATGGCATACGGGACGTCGAAACAAAGCGAGCTACATACGCAAACCCAAAACCAACATTCGCAGAAACGGTGTCACAAGCTCTGATTCAGGAAACAGCGTCGCTTCTGTGTAAGCCAGTTTTCAAAGCACGCCGTGTGGAAGTAGAAAGGCCAGAGTGGGTAGAAACAATTTTGGAAGCACTGAAGGGATCTCAACAGAAGAAAGCCGGAGTTATTAAATGTCTCAAGTGCGGCAACCCAGGTCACATTGCACGTCATTGCGATCTTGGTCCTAATAGTTCCAACAATGTGGGTGGCCGTAAACGCAAAGCTGGAGGAGATGAGCAAGAGCGAGTAAGAGGTAGAGAGCTAGATCCAGCTATTGAATGCCCTGTGATATCTGTGTCGCAAATTGGAAGGAAATCAAGCAGTCTTACCGTCAGAGGGAATGTGGATGGCAAAGAACGAATACTGACTGTAGATACGGGCGCATCTCATTCCTTGATCCGATCTGACTTGGTCAACAGGAGAGTAAAACCGTTACCTGGAGCAAAGTTGCGTACGGTCACTGGCGAGTATAACCAAGTTCAGGGAGAAGTGATATGTGAAGTATTGATTGGGAAGGTCATGGTCCTACACAAATTTGTTGTGGCGGAGATTGTTGATGAAGTTATATTGGGAGTAGATTTCTTGGTTGACCATGACATCAAGATCGATATGCAGAGAAGGGTGATGCGTTATGAGAACCAAGATGTGCCACTTAACTTTAGTTTGGAAAAAGGGTTCAGCAGTAATCGGGTACTGGTGGAAAAGACTCGACAAAGACCACGAAAGTCGAAGGCAAAGGTTGATAGATCGAATGGGCCAAATAAATCAAAATCAAAAGTACCTGCGAGAGAAACACTAGCATTGACAAAACCTAAAAGACGCAGGAAAATGAAGCAACGAATTTTCGAGAAGGAATGCGAGGGTAGTTTCAATCCAGAGCGCACTACTGTGGGGAAACGTGGGAACGATACTGATTATGCAAAGCAAATCCGTCCAGCGCAAGCTCTACGAAGTAGTTCATCGGCCAAACAACAGAGTGTAAAGGAACGAACCAGGGTATTGAGTGGTACGATGAAACACAGGTACCATGAGAACAATAATTCGAAAAGTTTCTTGGCGGGAGATTTGGTACTGTTATACAACCCTCACCGGCGGAAAGTTGTTCCATCCAAATTTCGGTGCAGTTGGGAAGGCCCGTACAAGATTGTGAAGAAGCTCAGTGATACCATCTACCGCATACAAAGCATTGAGAAACCACGGAGTAGAAGAGTGGTACATTTGGCGATGCTAGCAGCGTTTAGATCGAGAGATTTGTCTGATCGGGACGATCAGACTTAGGTGGAGGGCAGTGTTACGAATATTAGCAAAACTAAGGAGTGCTGCCAGCTCTAAGCCGATCTAAGCAGTGACGTGAATGCACATCAATAATTCAATCATTATGTATCTACATAAACGAATAAATAATTGCGTCTACACATATGTACACATTCCGACGAGCAACATTTACATACAAGGCAGCAAGAGATGAGATGTCACACACCGATGAATTTACTTATACGCTTATGTGTGTGCGGGAGACTGTAAACTACAAACACATGCATATACCTTATCTGAGTTGTCACAAGAGAGAGCAATAATTTGTGCACGTAGTTGTGGCTGGCGATTTTGTAGCCGAAACAACTAGTAACTTCTGGAAATCGAAGAGCCTAGAAGTATGCAGCGTAAACTATAAAAGCGGCGCCAGCGAGTAAGAAGTAATTCAGTTTGATTTGAATTGTCAAGCAGTTACGAGTAAGACGATATCTAGCGAGCAATAGCACTATTATTTTGAAAGTCAGTTTCCTTTAAGCTATCAGTTTGGTTATTAAGCTATTCGTTGTACAGTTGGAGTGTTATTGTGAAGTACTTTAATAAAGGCCATTTTGCATTACTACAAATTGGAGTTATTTATTCAACAGTTTAGTGATTCGAACTTAGCAGAGGATTGCAAATAAGAGGATTTGCAAGTAAATTCGTTACAATATCATAGAAGATATCCTGAAAAAATCCTTTGATCGGAGCTATATATAGTTATATCCCATACAACCGATCGTTCAGATAGAAAGATTTTTGGCCATTTCTCCCTTAATTTGGAAAGTATAAACGTGAAACTCGGTGATATATATTTTAATATATCATAGAAGATTTTCTGTAAAATCACTTTGATCGGAGCTATATATAATATATCGCATACAACAGATCGTTCAGATAGAAAGATTTTTGGCAATTTCTCCCTTAATTTCTAATATAAAAACGTTAAACTTGGCTATATTTATTCTAATATATCGTAGAAGATTTCCTGAAAAAATTACTTTGATCGGAGCTATATGTTTATAGTATATACCTATCCCATACAACCGATCGTTCAGATAGAAAGATTTTTGGCCATTTCTCCCTTAGTTTCCAATATAAAAACGTGAAACTTGGTGATATATATTCTAATATATCATGGAAGATTTCCTGTAAAAATCATTTCGATCGGAGATATATATGATATATATCCCATACAACCGATCGTTCAGATAAGGGGGTTTTTTGCCATTTTTTATTTTATATTTATCTTAAAAATTGTTTAGATATGTACATCTGTTCACTATGTATTTCTTATCTTATACATCCCGACAGCCGAAGATAGTCCCATCCTTATTTGTTTTTAAAAGCTTTTAATGCATACGAATATGCGCTTTCATTTTTTTTTTATATTCAGATCAGCTGCATTCGGAAAAATATTTTATTTTACTTTTAATCTCAGCCAGAAAAAAATTATGAAGGTGATTAGAATAAAAAAAATTCTCTGCAAGCTAATTTCAAAACAAATTTAAGCTTATTATAAAAAATATTAATATACTCCACTAATCCAAAAAGCCCTTTATAATTTCGTCAACTCAAAACATAAGACTAATGAGTTCTAATCGGTAAAGAAAAACTTAGCAACATGTCAAATTACGATGCTTCTATTTCCCAATTTTAGATTTATTGCAAATTTAACAATCAGTTACCCATTTCGTGAAATAAGACCACCTACCTGTTTTCCTTCGTTGGATAGGCTTCTACTTATGAAAGATTGTTTATCTCCCTTTATAAAGGCAACAACTGGCGTGCTGCAAGGTAGACATCTTGGCCCTATTTGGGTTGTGATGTTTTTCACTGACTCTCTTTCTGACCTATTGCAGATCCTTAATGCTTGCCGATGATGTCAAACTTTTTATAGTTGCGCGAACCCCTAGGATATTTTTGGCTCTAATCTTATCATTTGCATAA